>NW_004955529.1:2541769-2575134 GCF_000276665.1 Chinchilla lanigera | reverse complement strand
TGATTTTTGTTCATTTGAAGTTTACATTACCTGCAAACAGAATAGCTACACCTGCTTTTCTCTTTGTTCCTGTTACATTGAGGATTGTTTTCCATCCTTTGACTTTTAGTCTATGTATTTTTTTTGAGTGAAATGAATTTCCTTTATACAGCATGTCGTTGGATTTTGCTTTTTAGTCCCCTCTGCGTCTTTTTCTTTTGACTGGAAAATTAAGGCCTTTTACATTTATAGTTATAACCGATATATATTGATTTGTCATTGTCATGTTATTTACTTGCATTGGTGTCCTACTTTTTCTATCTGTTTACTTGCTTGCTCTTCTTGACATTTTCATTTCTACTGTTGTTCTTGAAAATGCGGTCAGATTTTTCTCTGTGTAGAATATCTTTTAGTACTCTTTGTAATGCTGGCTTGGCACTCATGAAGTTCTTCAACCTTTCTTTGTTGTGAAAATATTATATTTCTCCATTTAATTTGAGGGATAGTTTGGCAGTGTACATCAGTCTTGGTTGGAAGCTGTTCTGTCTTAAGACCTGTAATACTTCACTCTAAGCTCTTCTTGATTGTATGGTTTGCGCTGAGAAGTCTGCCATGATTCTGATAGGCTTTCCTTTATAGGTAATCTGTTTCTTTTCTCTAGCAGCATTTAATATTCTGTTCTTTTGCTGGAGATCTGGGAACTTGAGTATCATATGTCTGGGTGTAGTTTTATTATAGTTGTAGTTGGTTAGAGTTCTATATGCCTCATTTACCTGTATATCAGGTTCTGTTTCCATGCTTGGCAAATTTTCTTCTATTATTTCTGCAAATATTCTTTTTGTGTAAGTTGTGTTGCCTCCTACTGTTTCATTGACTCCTATAAGTCGTACATTATTCCTCTTTGCCTCGTCTTGCAGATGGTGAATTGACTTTTCCTGTGTCTTTGTTGATTTTATGAGATCCTTTCTTTCACAGTTGTTAGCTGCCATGCTGTCTTCAAAGCCTGAGATTCTATCTTCAGCTTCATTCAGGCGGTTTTCTTAGCTTTCAGTGGCAGATTTGTTTTCCTAGAAGTCTCTTAGAAACTGGTTCATGCATTCTAAGTTCTTTCTATATTTTTCATTGAATGCTCTGTCCCTTGCCTTTGTTCTTCTATTTTCTGACATGTTTCTTCTTCAGACTTTTTGAGCATTTCCTTCATTATTCTTGTTATTTCAGTTTTTGCCTGAGAGATTATTTCTGATCTCATCTCTTCTTTGGCCTCATGGAATTGTTTCTTTTCTTCCATTGCAATCATTTCAGCTATTTCAGGCATGTGCTTAGCAAGTTCTCCTATGTCCATGTCTCCTGGACTTGTTCTGATTTTGGTGGATTTCTGGGATTATGCTTTAGTCCTTCGTTTTGTCGTGTTTGCTACTGGATGCAGAAATCTGTTTCCTTCTTCAGTAGCTGCACAGCAAAGGCCACTAGTGTCCCTAGATTTCCTGTTGGTCAGGTTTGCCCCTCTGTGACCTCTGAGAAGCACTTCTTAGTCTTGGGTTTTCCACCAGTTGTTGATTTGTATCTAGTTATCCCAGGTCTTGGTGTAATGGGCCTTGGTTTCAGCTAATGGCCCACCATCTGATCCAGCATCTCCTTGCAGTTCAGGGCCCATGCATGGCCCAGACTCGGGTTGCACTGGGTGACAATCCCAGTGCTGTGGACCTGTGTCCCCAGGCAGTTCAGGGTACAGGCAAAACCCAGACACAAACTGCAGGGTCAACAGTTTGTAAACCCCCTGATTCTGTGTCTCCAGTCAGTTCAGGACACATACAGGAACTGGATGCAGGCCGGACATGCAGCAATCACAGACTGCCCCCGTACCTGTGACCTCCTAGGGAGTCTGGGGGAAAGTAAAGCACAGACTCAAACTGCTGGGCCAGCAGCTCTTGGCGCACTCACTCGGCACAGTTTGCATGCAGGGAGAGGCCACAGGTGCCACTCTCAGCTAGAGAAATCCCTGGAGCTTCTGGATGAGGACCTCCTGTCTACTGCAGGTGCCCGGAGGACAGAGACTGAGTCTGTAATGGCAGCGGGGTCCTGGGTCTCCTGCTTTGCCCTCAGGAAGTAGATGGGAAATACCTCGCTCTCTCCACGAGTTTCAGCTGGGAACCATGAAAGGGTGAGCCTGGGAACAGTGGCAGTGTGAACCAATGCTGAAAATTTTTTTCATGTATTTATTGGTTATTTGTCATTATTTTCTGAAAAGAATTGATCACTTCAGTTGTCCATTTGTCCATTTCATTTGGGGAGTCTAATTTTTTGAGTCTTTGCATATTGCATCTATTATTTTGCCTGAGGAGAACCTGGCAAAACTTTTTCTGATTTCATATATTCTCTCATAACTCTTGGTTGTTTCTTTTGCTGGGTAGAGCTTTTAAGCTTGACAAAATCCCATTTGTTGAAACTTTATATTGTTTCAGTTGAGTGCAGTTGAGTTCTGTTGTGAAAGTCCTGGCCAACACCTATGTTTTTATGAGTACTTATCTTATTTTCCAGCAGTTCAGTATTTCTGTTTTAATATCTAGGCCTTTTATCCATTTTGATTCTAATTCAGTATATAGGGAAGTACAGGGATATAGACTGATAATTTTGAACATGGACAACCAGTTTTCCCAGTAATATTTGTTAAAGAGGCACTCTTTTCACTGATGTTTAGCCACTGATTTTAAAAATCAGGTGGCTGACAGTGTTTCAGGTTATTTCTGTGTCTCCTATTCAGTTCCACAAATCAGTATATATTATTTGGTGCCAGAGTCATCCTGCTTTTATTATTGAAGCTCTTTATAGAAGAGTTTGACTTCTGTAATTCTAATACCTACTTTTTTGATCTTGTTGTCCTGAATTTCTTTGGCTATTTTGAGCCTCTTCTTGCTCCATGTACATTTTGGAATGTTTTCCCTCGGTTTTTAATTAATAAATGCATTAAATCTGTGTATCATTTTTACTACAATGGACATTTGACAATATCCATTCTGCCTTGCCAGGATCAAGAGATGCCTTTCTACTCTCTAATGTCCTCCTGATTCTCTATTTTCAGACAAGTACAATTTTCATTATAAAGGTCTTTCTATTTTTAAGTTGATTCACATGTATTTACTCTTTTTGAAACTGTTGTGAATGTGGTTGATTTCCTGATTTCTTTCTTGATGAGTTTATTCTTGTGTATTAGCATAATGTTGTTTTTGGTGTTTATTTTGTATCCTGCCAATTTGCTGAACTGTATATTAGTTCTGTGAGTATTCTTATGGAGTTTTTGGATCCCCTATGTAAAAGACCATGGTCTCTACAAATAAGGATAGTTTCATGTCTACCTTTCCTTTCAAATATCTTTTGTTTCTTATTATTCCTAATTATTTTGTCTAAAGTTTTAAGTATTATAATGAAGGAAAATGGTGTGTGGACCCCCTCAGTTTTTACCAGATTTTAGAGAATGATTTCAGTTTATACTCATGTTGTATGATATTGATAGTAGGTTTGTCACTAATGGCTTTTATGTTTAAGATAAGGTCTTTTTATACCTAATTGTTCTGGTTCTGTATTATGACTGGATGATAGATTATGCTAAAAACTTTTCTGCAAGTACTGAGATGATCACATCATATTTATCCTTACTTCTCTTTATATGATATAGTACATTTCATGATTTACATATGTTGAACCATTGTTGGGTGCCTGAAATAAGTCTAAGGTGGTCATGATATATGTTCCTAGAAATGATGTGTGACATTCTTTTATAGGTTTCTTGTTGAGGATTTTTGCATCTGTTTTTTTTAAAAGAAATTTCCCTGTAGATTATCTTAAAAAATTCTTTGTTCATATCATGCTAATGAAATCCTCATGAAATGAATTTGGCAGTTTTCCTTCACTTTCAATTTCATGGAAGTTTGAGGACTACTGGTGCTATTTCTTCCCTGAAGTTCTGGTTAATATATCAAGTCCTGACTCATTTTTCTTAATTGGTAGGTTTATTACTTCCTATATTTCATGACCTATATTGGATTGTTCAGGGTATTTAAGTATTTTTGATTAGGTAGTGATAATTCATGGTAGATCTCAGAAATTATCCCTTTCTTCTCGGTTATCCAATTTATTGGAAAATAGTTTTCAGTATAACTTCTTTATAATCTGCTGTATTTTAGCTCTGTTTGTTCTGATTTTAACCCATTTCATTTTTAATTACTTGTATATGAGTCTTTCCTTTCTTCCTTCTGGTAAGTTTGGCTAAGGGTCTGCCAAACTTGTTTATCATTTTAAAGAACATACACTATAGTTCATTGGTCATGTGTATTTTTTAGTTTTAACCATTCTTCATACTATTCTTTTTTTTTCTATTATGGAAAAAATGTAAAACAAAATTTCATAGCACAATAATGGGAGAATAACAATCATTAATACATTATATGTTTTTATCTTTAAAGTAGTTGCTCAGGGCACAAGACATGGGCATCAAAATTTCTCCAGTTAATATTAGCATAAACTTACCTTTTTAATGAAATGAAAGACACTAGTATTATCACTTATTTGCCTTTTTCCCTTTTCCCTACTGTCCTTTCCCCTTTCACCCATCCTAGTTCCTTTTTCATTTTGAAAAATTTCTCCCCATCACACAATATCTATTGTGCATTTTAGACCTTATTATTCTTTAAATATCTCACACCATCGAGATAATATGATGTTTACACATGTGAGTTATTTCATTTATGAGTATGGTCTCAAGTTGCATCTGTTCATTTATAAATATCTCAATTTCATCCTTCTTTACAGCTGAGTATTATCCCATTGTATGAAAAGACATCAATTTTATCCATTCATCAGTTGATGTGCATTCAGTTTGTTTCGAAGATTTAGCCATTACAAATTGTGCTTCTGTAAACATGTGTTCATATATGCCAGTGTAGCATGATCATTTCAGTTCTTCTTGGAAGATACCAGAAGTGGAATAGGTTTTTATTTTGTTTTGAATAGCTGATTTTGTAGTTTGGGGGTTTCACAAGGAGAAATAACACAATACAGGACATATATTTTATAAGATTATTTTATAATAATCACCCAAATAATCATATACAAAGAACGTGCAGTAAATTTGTCCACACACTAAAGACTAAACAATCCAGCTGAGGTCCTACATCCCATGGTAATGCCCTGTATGAGTCCAGCTGAAGACATAGAACTCATACCAATGCCTACCACAAGTCCAAATGGAGGTCTAGAACCCATGGCAGAAGCCCATGTGCTGGGAAGGCCCAAAGGTCAGTGGAGGAAGCTGGAAAGTCTGTGCCAGTGGAATGAAGGCTCTCTTCTAGCTGGCTGAAGAATCTGCACTGGAGACAGGAAGTAACACTCAAAGTAAGAAACAGAGCTTCCCTGAAAGGTACCACAGCCATCCTCAATGACAGAGAGTCCCAAGCTCCTGTGATGATAAGAACAGCTGGGCTCCTAGCAGGAAAGCCAGCATAACAAAGTTCCCCAGGAGACTGAGCAGTGCACCATCTTCCCCTCTGGAGCCAGGAAGCTATGCTCAAAGCTATGCTTTAGGACAAGAGCTCTCCCAGAGTGAACCGTAGCCATTCTCAGTGATAACCAGGTCCTGAGCCCCTTTGATGATGAGAACAGCTGAGTCCATCAGGAAAGCCAGCTTGACAAGCTCCTCTAAGAGAACCAACAGCTCCCTACAGCTGCTCCAGTTCTGCCTCTTATGCTACCAGCAACAATCCTCAGGTAGGCCTCTTAGACACAGCACCACCTTGGTTCAGTTCAGCTGGGTATTTCAAGTTGACCACCAGTTGTTAGTCCATCACAACTGGGTCAAATGGGACCACTTCCCCTAGTTATTTGAATGATCTCTGCAGTGATTTTTACAGTAGTTGCATCAGTGTACATTCTTGGCAACAGTGGAGAAGGGTTCCTTTTACCTAACAGTCCTCCCAGCATTTGTTATTGGTTGAATTATTGAAGATAGCCATTTTTCCGGGCTGATATGGAATCTCAGTTTGTTTTTTTGGTAAGGAGAATTGAACTCAGGACCTTGCACTTGTCAGGTAGGTACTGTGTCACTGAGCTATATCTCCAGCACCTCAGTGTTTTAATTTACATCTCTCAAATGACCAAGGATGTTGAACTTTTCAATATATTCATTTATCATTTGTATTTCTTCATCTAAGAAGTGTGTATTCATCTCAGATGGTCATTTTTTATTAGGTCTTTGAATGTGGGAGGTCTGACTTTTTTCAATTTTTTATAGGTTCTCCATAGAAGTTTATTATCTGAGGACAATTGGCTACCATTTTTTCCAACTCTGTCAGTTGTCTTCACTTTTTTGGTGATTTCTTCTGCTGTCCTAAAGCATTTTAGTAAGATGAGATCTTAGTTGTTTATTCTTTGAAGTATTTCCCATACAGTCTGAGTTCTGTTCATGAACTTTATCTACACCTATGTATTCAAGATTTCTAACTACTTTGTCTTCCAGTACATTTAGTATTTCTATTTTAATACATAGATCTTTGATCCATTCTGATTTTAGTTTAGTGCATGGTGATATTCATGGGTTTAGTTTTAGTCTTCAGCATGTAGAGAGCCAATTTTTCCAGTGCCATTTATTAAAGAGGCTATTCTCCTTCCAGCGAACATGTTTGGCCCCTTTGTCAAAGATAAGGTGACTGAATGGCTTCACACTATTCTTTGTAATATATTACTTTTTAAATATTTGGATTTATACTGCCCTTGTTTTTCAAAGACCTTGTGTATCATCATTGTCTTATTTGTGAAGGATGATTCTCTTTTTCTCACATGCACATTCATAGCTATGAAATTTACCCTTAAAACTGCTTTTAGTGGCATATTTTTTGTTATGTTGTGATTGTGTTGATGTTTGCTACTAGAAACTTTTAAATTTCTTGTTTGATTTCTTTGACACACCAATCATTTAAACCATATTAATTTCTAGTCATAATTTATAGATTCTGTAATTATATTTGTTACTAATTTTTAGTCTCATTTGGTTATTATCTGATATTACACAGATACTTTTTCAATTCTGTACGCATTTATGCATGTCTTATGGCCTAAGACATATCCTATTTGGAGAAAATGTTCTGTTTTACTGGGGAAAGCATTATGTTGTTGAACAAAGCATTTTGAAGATGTCTGGTATGTCCAGGTATTCAATATTTATGATCCACTCTATTTTTTAAAATTTTTTATGTTTGAGCCACCTATTTGTGAAAGACAGCTATTTGTGTGTTCACTACAGTGACTGTATTGATGTAGATCTCACAATTTAAGTGTAGTCATATTTTATTAAATTGGATATGTCAAAATTTGTTGCATATATATTTAAAATTGGTATTTCTTCCTGTTGATTTG
Source organism: Chinchilla lanigera (assembly GCF_000276665.1). NCBI lineage: Eukaryota > Metazoa > Chordata > Mammalia > Rodentia > Chinchillidae > Chinchilla > Chinchilla lanigera. The sequence goes on along the minus strand of NW_004955529.1, from coordinate 2,567,751 downwards.
TTACCTTTACAAGTATGTAGTAACCTATTTTGTCTCTTCTAATCAGATTTTTTTTTGATGTCCACTTTGGCAATAAGATAATTACTTCTGCTTGGTTTTTCGCTCTTGTTGTATGGACTACCATTTTCTGTCTCTCATTTTCAGTACATGTGTCTCTCTGACAATGAGTTTTACCTCCTCTCAACATATAGTTGGAGAAAAAATGGTGGAGCAGTAAGTGTCATGAACTCAGTTTCTCCAGGACAAGGTGCCTACAGTCCAGAAAACAGTAGCTTGGAGAGCAGCTGAAGTGAATGAAAGGAACAAAGAAACCATGAAAGAACTGACAGAGGAGAATAGAATTAAGTGGCACAGAAGAAAAAGAACATGCTTTAGGGGGTGGAGAAATCACTCAATGCCACACAGAGGCAGGGTAGCCAGCAGAGGCAAAGTAAAGCTTAAAACAAAATTTCTGCTCATGGAGAACAGGAGAGTTATCCTGGGAGCAGGAAAATCTTATTTAGATGGAGACAGCAGGTAAACTGCAGCACTGTAGCCAAAGCAGCCCTCCAGACTCAGCAGCTGGTGAGTGACTGTGGCACAGAGTCCCAGGATACAGCCACATAGAGTAGGAACTTGTGAAGTTGCTATTGTGGGAAAGGGCTGGGTATTTGAACTTAAGTCCCAGAACAGCTCAAAGCCTGCTTCACACTTCAAAGTTCCCAGAGTAAATGAGGAAAGGAGAGTCAAGGGAAATTGCTGACAGATGGAGAGTAGAGAATGGGAAATTCTGCTGAGATACAGGGACTGGTGATCACAGATTTAACTCCTTCAGTCAGAAGCCAGGTTCAGCCTGAGATATATAGGTTTGGATGCTCTCATTGGTGTGTGTTTCCACTATAAGAAGATCAGTACAAATAGCCCCAGTCTGGGGACAGACCACCATCTTAGATTTCCAGCATGCACAAAAGGAGTAAGAATAACTGCCAGTGCTATAATTTTGAAGTATTGTAAGATTTAATCCATAGATACTGTCAGAAATAGAAACATTTCTTCTGGCAAAGCATAGGTAGGCACATGAAAATATTTACAGTAAGGGGCTGGGGATTTAGCTCAGCGGCAAAAGCGCCTGCCTGGCAAGTGCAAGGTCGTGAGTTTGGTTCCCGGTACTGGAGAAAAACCAAAAAAAAAAAAAAATTATCAAAAAAAGAAAATATTTACAGTAAATAACAGAAGTAATTAATACTAGCAATAGAGATACAAAGCTGAAAATTATGCATGGGGAGGCAACATCCTTCTAAAACTCTTGGTATAAGCCACAAACTCACCTCAATTATCTAGTTCCCAGTCTTCAGTAATCCCTCTCATAAAAGAGGAGGAAAAACAGGAATATATATGAAGGGGGAAACAAGAAAATAGATTTCTGAATTCCCACCACAAACTCTCCCATGGCCAAACAAGGGGCCAAAAAGGGAAAAGAAAACAAATACCTGGTAGCAAAAATTTAAGAATAAGTTCTTATAAGGGATGAATACAATATTTAAGTTCAAATAGAAAATGAATCAAAGGTTTATAGCAATTACATTCAACATGCCAATGTTGAATTTAAGCAAAATATGTAAAAAAAAACCTGGACAGATAACAAAGACAATTTAAAATTTGAAAAACAGATTTAAAAAGAATATGGAATCCTTCACAAGATAACATAGAGAAATACATAAAACAAAAAGGTATAGAATTCATATAATACAGAAATTATCAGTGTGAAGACAGAATGTTTGATATTTATGATAAAATATTGAGGTAAGACAAACATCCCAAAGAAATCAAAAAGAAAATATGAGAATAAGAAAGACTATCCAGCAGCTACTAGGTGACAAGTAAACTAAGATAAGGCTAACTGGAAATAGAGAATAACTAGACAGAGCACAGATGGATTCACTAACATGCTTACAGTAATTTGGAGGAAAAGTTTCCAAGTATAAAAAAGAATTTAAAATACAAGTAAGCAACACTTAACACCAAACAATTGCAACAAAAGGAGAAATTCACCAAGGAATACCAGATATTCACCACAAAATTAGAATGTAAAGGCAGCCAGTGAAAAACAACAAAAAATATGTATACAAGTAAACCAGTTAAAATCATAGCAGACTTCTCCATACAAACATGGAAGACCAGAAGAGCTTGAAGCAAAATATTTCAAGTCCTGAAAACAAATAACTTCCAACTCAGATTGACTTACCCAGCAAAACTGTCTTCAAAATAGGAGGATAAATAAGGTATCTCCATAAAAAGACCAGCTCAAAGATACTGAGGGCTCTAGAGAACCAGCTGTAGAGAAAATTATCAAGAATATCCCTTACAGAAACAATGAATTGAGCACAGCTATCACAGTGGATACTGGTGAGGTCAGTGGATAAACAGCCACAAAAAGCATCAGAGGGGGCTGGGGATTTAGCTTAGCGGCAAAAGCGCCTGCCTGGCAAGTGCAAGGTCGTGAGTTCAGTTCCCGGTACCGGAGAAAAACAAAAAAACAAACAAAAAAAACAAACAAAAAAACAAAAAAAAAGCATCAGGAAAAATAAATGATATAGCAATAGATAAAGAAAGCAATGATAGTAAATTATCAACACATCTCAGTAACATATCTCAATGATAATGGCTTCAAATCTCAATTCAAAGGGCACAGACTGGCAAAAAGGATCAGAAAAACAGAATGGAACAAGCTGTTGCATTCAAAAACTCTTTTAATCCAAAAAGATATTCATAAACTAAAAGTTAAAGGATGGTAAATATTTCATTCCTGTGGACACCAAAAGCAAGCAATTGTAGCAATTCCAATATCGGACACAGTAAAATTCAAGTTCAAATTCATTAGATGAGACAATGAAAAACACTACATACAGGTTAAAGGAACAATCCAACTAGAAGAGATAACATCATTAAACATATATGCACCAAATATTGTAGCACGTAACATCATCTAACAAAAACTGCTGAAAATCAAAGATAAAATAAACACTAATACAATCATAGTAGGATATTTTAACATCCCTGTTTATGACTTGTGTCTAAATGTCCCCCAAAATCTTATGTGGTCATTGGTGGTTGTTTTCAGAGGTGGTTGTGTCTGGAAGGCATGATGCTGGGATCAAGAGTGTGTGATTACTAGATCAATCCAATGATTAGTTTGCCATAGTTCTGTGTAGGATTTAGGCTGCCCCACCCTTGGTATGAGTGCTATCTGCCCTAAAGTTGGGTAGCCTCAATAATATATAAGGGATAGAAGTACGGTCTCTGCTTGCTGCTTGCTAATTCACTGCTGGCTTCCTTCTGCCTGTCCTGCTTTGCCATGAATGATTTCTCTTCTGTGATTCCCTTCTACATTGAAACCAGCTAATTATGACTTGAAATCTCTAGAAATTGTGACCTCAAATAATTTTTTTCTCCTTTAATTTGGGGTGCTGTATATCTGGTCTCAGCAACAGAAAAAGGTAGATAAGATAGAAGCAATCCTTTCTTCTTTATTTCTTTTCTATAGCATTTTGTCAATAATTCTCCCTAGGGTGATTCTTCTACACACATAACTATGCTGAATCAAATTATATGGGTGTTACTTACTCATGTAGACACAATGAAGTATCACAATACATCCCTTGTCAACCTGACAACCAGACATATTTCTTTAAACCATAGTCTCCAGATACAAAGCCAAGTTCATAATTATGCCTACCATGTTATAACTATTCTGTATACAAAAGGAAATACACTAATATATGTGTATTTATGTACAGCAATAAGGTATATAATACTTGCCTGATACACTGTGGATATAAGGCAAGTATTCTTTAGGTTATGCTTATTCTTAACATTTCCTTTCTTGATTATTATAACATAGGTTTAATAATACATAAAAATTTATATTGTCTACCAAAATTATATTACACTGGAATCCTACCAAGAGAAAACTATTAAAGTTACCATCCTGCTTTCTATGCTTATCATGGAATCACAGCTGATATTTCAAACTACCTTCTTCTATTCCCTAAATTTTATTCCCTTGGCCTTTAGCAAGCACCTCAACAGGTCTTTGTTCTTTCCAAGTTGGCTGACCCATACCTTTATTCCTGAAGATTCTGGACCATTTGACATTCTGCTTGGATTGGGTTGTTTTATCTTCCAATAGACATTAATAGCACAGCAAGTTAACACTAAGAGGTACCCTAAGGAATCTCCTGCACTTCAAGGATATTCTTCCATTGTGAAGTAATAGTCCAATTTCCCCTTGATAGTGTGGGTCAACCACCTTTGCTAACACTGTAACTCCATTTTAAGTTTGTTTCCTTAGAAGCATGAAAGACTAAAATATCCAGGAGTGTCTTTTATTCCAGTTCAATGAAAAAAGTAACTGGAACACAATTTGGTACTAAAAGTGTTATTGTTGTAACTGAACCTTACTGTGGCTAGGAACCTTTGATACTGGTTTGTGGGAAGAGTTAGGAATGGTTTGGGAATTTCAGCTGAAAGATCAGGCCTGGAAAGCCTTAAACTGTATGTGGGAGATGCTGGTGAGAGCTCAGGAAAACAGAAAAGATCAGGCTGAGAAGATATCTGTTGGGAAGAAGGATTAAACTGGTTATTGGACTCCAAATAATGTGTGTTATGGCTTGGTAGAAAATTTCTCTCTATTTTGCCCATGTTCAGAGACTTTGCTTGAGATTAAGATTAAGGACCATGAAAGAATTAACATTGCAGAATAACTTTCAAGGCAGACTGGGGGCTTTTAGCCAGAATTATGTTGAGATTCAAGAGCAAATATTCCAGCAGAATAAAATGTGTATTTGGCCAAAAGTAAGCTCTAATAAAGCTGTGGGCTGAAAATACAGAGTAGAGGAGAACTTGGTTGCTGAGATTTAACAGAACATTGGAAAAGATAGCCTGAGGACATCGCAAGAAACAGCAGGACTCTACCCTTTGCAGCATAAAGTTTCAAAGGCTGAAAGTAATTGCTTTGAGAAGAGTTCCAGAGCATCATGTTCTAGAATGGTGTTGACTTTCAGAATTTGATTCTTGGATTTGGATTCAAAGTGCTCAGCCATCCAGACACTGAAACTCTAAATCCATGAGAGAAGGCAGTGTGGCTACTGTTCCAGCTAACAGTAGAACATGGCATCATCCACATGGTGCTGGTTTTAAGTCGATGTAGAATACAAGAGTTGTGGCATTAGGAAGGCTTGCACCCAAATTGTAAAGGGGCCTTGGGAAGCCAAGCAGTGTGCCCCTGAAAGGGCAGTGTGTTAAACTGAGAGTGTAAACCTAAAGATGCAGTAGAAACCCCAGAAGTTTGGAGAAACCAGGACAGGTGCATGGACATCTGAAGAACTCTTCAAAGAGTAATTAAAGATAGCCCAAGAGAGAAACCATGAGGTCGAGAACCACCACCAGTGTCATAGAGGCAGAGGCATACAAGTACTTTGGAGTTCATATCTTTCCACACATTGCCTCAGATACTGGACTGGGATAATAGGACTTAACATATGCTATCCTGAATTTTGGTCTTTCTTTGATTCTCCTCCTTCTATGGCCTATTTTTCTTCCCTTTTGCCAAATTTATTTATGCAAGCTATCCTCACTTTGAACCCAAAACCAGACAAATAGCCAACTGCAAAAGATAACTACAGACCAATGTCTTTAATGAATATATATTCAAAAGTATTCAACAAGATATTAGCAAAAATGTAACATATTATCAAAAGTCATATATCATAATCAAGTAGTTTTCATCCCAGAGATGCGAGGATGTTTCAAAGGATGTAATTCAAGCACAGGTGAGACTAGGTACTCAGTGAGGTATCTCAGCCACAGAGATGCACATGCCAGAACAGAAAGGACCAGTGACCAAGCAAAGACGAAGCAGCGAGAGTGCACATGCTGGTTCAAGCAGGCCAATGACTCTTTAGGCTCCAGTAGGGGCACACTTGGGTGGGCAGGACCAGTGTAGTGGAAAAGTCCAAATTTGTACTGAGAATATAAGCCAACCATTGGTATGGTAGGAGAACCAGGATTGTGTTTCAGCCCACAGACATGTGGAATAGAAGTGGGTGAGTGTTGTATTTTTAATCAAAGAGTTATGAGAGAACTCCAGCAACAGAAGACCACTTCCAGTCCACACAGCCAGAGGCCAAGATCATCTCCATACACAGCAAAAATCCCACTGCAAAATTAGGTAGAGTATAAAGCACATTTCTGGGATTTGACTTGGACTTACCACAGAAATGTAGACGAAGAAAAACCTCAAACACAAAATTCATGCAATAGTGGAAATTATAAAGAAAGGAGCAGAAATTAATGCAGTTAAGATTAAGTAAACAATATAAAAATCAGTGGACTGAAGAGTTGGTTGTTTCAAAGGTTAAATAAAATTGATCAACCCCTCACCAACCCGATCAAAAAAAAGGAAAGAAAAGACTCAAACTCAAGCAAGGAATAAAAATGGGAAATAATAATGAATCCAGAAAAGCTCTATATCATCAATACCTACTTTGAGGTACTGTACTTTATTAAGGTGGAAAACACAGAAGAAATAGAGAGATTTCTAGAAACATAGGAACTGCCAACACTGAGTGAAGAAAATCTAAAGATTTTAAATAACACAATATCAGTTAATGGAATTGAAACTATAATTAAAAATTTAACAACAAAGAAATGTGCATGCCATGACATTTTCACTGCTGAATTTTATAAGAAATTTAGAGAAGAACTAATGCCACTAATGCTGAAACTCTTTAAAGAACATGAAAGAGAATAAATAATTCCAAAATCATTCCTAAAAGCAATTATTACCTGACAGCCAAACCAGAGAAGGACCCAATGAAGAAAGAAAACTACACGCCAATCTCCTTAATGAACACAGATGCAAAAATACTTAGTAAGATACTAGCTAAGAGAATACAGAAAATCATCAAGAAGAATATGCAGAATGACCAAGTAGGATTCATCTCAAAGATGCAGGGATAGTTCAACTTAAGCAAATCAGTAAGTGGAATACACAATTTTAAAAGAGGCAAAGGCAAAAATAACATGATCATCTGAATAGATGCACAAAAAGCATTTGACAAAGTCCAACACTCCTTCATGATAAAAACCATACAAAAAATTGGAATTGATGGTCTTTCTCTCAATCTGATAAAAGCTATGTATGAGAAATGCACAGCTCACATCATACTACATGGTCAAAAACTGAAACTTTTCACTCTAAAATCAGGAAGAAGTTAAAAAAAAATCCACTAAGATCCTTCAATTCAATATATTTCTGGAAATATTAGGCAGAGAAATTCGATAAGAAAAGCAAATAAAAGCAATAAGGATAGGAAAAGGAGAAGTCAAATTATCATTTTTTTGTGGAGGACATGTTACTTTACAGAAAACACCCCAAAACTGCATCAAAGTCTTGTAAATTTAATAAGAAAATTCAGTATTGTACTGGATAAAAATTTAGAGCTCAGAAATCAGTAGTATTTCTGTATACAAAGAAACTCACTGAGAATAAAGTTAGTGAAACTATACCCTTCACAATAACAAACCAAAAAATGAAATACTTAAGAATCAAGTTAACAATGGAAGTAAAAGATCCATACAAAATTACGTGCTCTGCAAGAGGAGATCAAAGAGGATGTCAGAAATTGAAAGATATCCTCTGCTCATGGATTGGAAGAACCAACATAGTGAAGCTGGCCATACTCCCAAAACTGTTATGCAGATTTAATGCACTCCCAATCAAAATACGATTAACATACCTTCCAGTACTAGGGAAAACATTCCTAAAATTCATTTGATGCCAAAGAGACCTAGAATAGTGAAAACAATTCTCAGCAACAAAGGCAAGATAGGGCAATTACAACCCCGGGCTTGTAATTATAATACAAAACTACTGTGATAAAATCAGCATGGTATTGGCAAAAAATATATATACCTGAATATCAGAGGAACAGATTTGCAGATGCAGATCCAACTCCAAACATCCTCAATGAACTTATCTTTGACAAAGGTGTTAAACATACTCACTGGAGGAAAGATATCCTCTTTAATTAATGGTGTTAGAAAATAAGGATTTCCACATGACAAAGACTGAAATTGATCACGTCTCTGCCCAGACACTAAACTAAAATCAAACTGCATCAAATATGTAAATTTTGAAACATAAATATTAAATTTGTTGGAAGAGAAAATACGTACAATTCTTGAAGAAATTTGTGTAGGCAGAGACTTCATGAATCAAACACCAGTTAAAAAGGGATTACTACAAAGAATCAGCAACTGAGATGTCATCTTGTTAAAAAGCTTTTCCACAGCAAAGAAATCACCAATAGAGGAAAAACGCAACCCACAGTGGGAACAAATTTTAGCTACTTGTCCATCAGACAATGGACTTAGATCTAGAACATATAAAGATTTGACAAAAATCAAACCCAAAATTCAAAGACACAATCCAAAAATGTGTGTTTTGAGAAGAATATGCACTTCTTGGATGAAGAAATACAAATGACCGACAAATATATGAAATAATGTTCAATATCATTGGTCATTCAAGAGATGCAATTTAAAACACCAGGATTCCATCTCACTACAGAAAGAATGGCTATCTTTGAGAGTCAACAAATAAAAATTGCTGGACTGGCTATGAAGGTAAGGGAATCGTTCTCCACTCTTTGTGGAAGTGTACACTGGTGGAACTACTATGGAACTCAATATGAAAATTCCTCAGAAAATGAGGAATGGAGGTCCCATTCGACCCAGCTACTTCCCATCTAGGTATATTCCCAGAATAATAAAAAACATTATACCAAAGCAATATATATGCACCCATGTTTATAGAAGCTAAACCTTGGGGACAACCCAAATGTACATCAACTGAAGAATGGATGAAAAAGATGTGGTATTTTTATACAATGGAGTACTACTAGCAGTAGAGAAGGATATAGTTGGGACATTTATAGCTAAATGGTTGCAATTTGCAGCCCTGCCCATAAATAAAAGAAATCAGTCTCACAAGTATAAACATCATGTTGTCTCCTTGGTGTGAAAAGTTGAAAGAGTAAATAAAGATCAAAACATACCATAGATATTACGAAATAATAGTGCATTTTTCAAAAGGGAAGAAGAGCTAGCTTGGTAGAAATGAAAAGGAAAGAAGAAAAAAGGAATATAAATTGGTTATAGTACTAATTTTGCTTAGTTCATTGAAAAGAATGGTTTGTGTTAATATCGTTTGGAGAATTTTTCATGTACATATATTGCACTGAGTATTTATTATGAAGACAACAATATGCAATATATTAGCTATTGTTATTGCACTGAAATTTGTAAAATTTCCATTAAATAAAAATGGCATTTCCACACACAAATGACTGAAACTACACAAGTGATAAAATGTAACTAAAGCCACATGATCACAATAAAAGATGCTAGAAAAACTTTCAGCAAAATTCATCCCTGCTTCATGATCAAAATCGTGAAGAAAACAAGTATGTAAGGACCATACCTAAATATGATATAGGTTATTTACGAGAAACCAATAGCTAACATAATACTAAGTGGAGAAAAACTAAAAGCATTGCCCCACCATCAGAAACAAGGATATCCACTGTCACATCTGCTACTCAATGTAGTACATGAAACACTAGCTAGAGCAATTAGGCATAAGAAACAAATAAATGGGATACATATAGAAAAGGAAGAACTCAAATTGTCATTATTTAAAGTGACATGATACTTTACATAGAAGACCAACAAGCTTCACTGAAAAGCTTGTGGAAGTAATAACCAAGTTCAACAAAGTAGCAGGTTACGATTTAACTCACAAATCATTAGCATTTGTGTACAACAACAAGGAATCGAATGAGAAGAAAATTATGAAAACGATACTATTCATATTAGCTTGAAGTAAAATGAAGTATCTAGGAATGAACCTAACTAATGAAGTAAAATAGATCTACAAAGTAAACTACATTACCTTGAAGAAGGAGATTGAAAAGGAAATCAGAAAATGGAAAGATCCTCCTGCTTCTGGATAGGCAGAACCAGTATTGTCAAAGTGGACACACTTCAAAACTTTTATTCCCACTTAATGCAGTCCCAGTTAAAACACCATTGACATACTTTACAACTCTGGTGAAGACAATCCTAAAATTCATATGAAACTAGAAGATAGCTTGAATAGCACATATGATTTGGAGAAATTAGAGCAAAGCAGGGGGCATATTAATACCTCTTTGAGCTATACTAAAAAGCAGCACTGATAAATATGTCATGCTACTAGAACAAAAACAGACAGGTGGATCAATAGAAGAGATTCAAGAATCCCAAAACCTCACCAGACCTATTCATATAGCTGATCTTTGACAAAGTGACCAAAAGAATATATTGGAGGAAAGATAGTTTATTCAACAAGTGTTCTTTGGATAACTTGCTATCTGTTTGCAGAAGAATAGAACTGGACCTTTATCTTCACTATATACTAAATGAAAATAAAAAGAATCAAATATTTAAACATCAAAACAGAAACATTAGGCCTTCTGAAAAGAAAATAGGTAAAACACTTGGAGACATATGTGTAGGAAAATATTTAATAAACAGAACCTCAGTCATTCAAGATAGCAGCATTCAACAAATGAGATTATATCAGACTATAAACTCCTGTAGAACAAAAACAATTATCAGTAGAGTGAAGAGACAACTTACAAATGGGGAAAACATTTTGCTATCTGCTCCTAGACAAAGAATTGATAGCTAGAATATACAAAGAGCACAAAAAATTAAAGCACGTAAAATTAAAGTTCAGTCAAGACATGGTCTAGAGAAATGAACAGACATTTTGTAGAAGAAGAAATGCAAATGATCAACAAATATATGGAAAAGTGTTCCATATCTCTGGCCTTTACCAATCCACAAATTTAAGCAATGATAAGAGTCCACCTTACTCCAGAAAGAGTGTTAATCATGAGGAAATAAAACTATTAAAAAAGTGTTGGCATGACTGCAGTGAAAAAGGAACTTTTCTTCACTGTTGATGGGAAAGTGAAATAGTACAATCATAATGGAAATCAATGTGTAGATATATCAAAGAACAAAAATTAGAAATTCCATATGACCCAGCGATACCACTGCTAGTTATCTTCCCTGAACAGTTTAAATAATCATACTACAACACTTGAATATTAATGTTTATACCAGCATAATTCATAATAGCTAAAACCTGGAATCAGCCTGAATACCCACCAACAGATGGCCGAATAAACAAAATATGTCATTATATAATGGAATACTACTTGGCTATAAAGAATGATAAATTTTCAACAGTTGTAGGAAAATGAATGTACCTTGAAAATTTAATGTTATGTGATATAAATCAGCCACACAACTTAAATACCATGTGTTATTTCTTATTTGAGTGAGGCAAAATACAAATAAATAAAATGATATAAGATAGGAAAAGACAAAGATATGGATCTCTTGTGATAGGGAAATGGTCTAAGGAAAAAAAGGGCAAGAGGTGAGGAGATTGTAAAAGAAAGCAAAATGAATATATGCCATATATATGAACCTATTAAACTCTAATTAATGTAAACATTATATGCCATAACATGAGCTAAGACAACTAGTTTCCACAACTATGATAAAGGGGTAGAGGAACCATTCGAGGGGTGGGGAGGGTGTAGGAAGAGAATAAAGAAAAAAAAGAAACAAGCTGTAATATATTTCGGCATTTAACCACCTCCAAGACCAATGCAAACTGCTGCATAAATTGCAAACATATACTAATAAAAATAAATTTTAAAAAGATAAAATAATAGGTGAACTTTTTTATTCAATCTACCAGTCTGTGTGTTATGCTTGAGGAGTTATGACCTTTTGCTTTATGAGTAATAGCTGAAATGTATTTACTGTATCCTCTCATTGCATTTTTCCATTGTTGATTTTATATTTTTCTTTTTTGTTTAACTACTTTCCTAGTTAGAGACATTCTTCCCTTTTGGTAATGTTGGCCTTACTCTGTCTAGGATTTCACTGAATACATTGTGTAATACAGGCATGGTAGTCATGAATTTCTTCAGGTGCTCTTTGTCATGGGACACCTTTAGCCTCCATTTATTTTGAAAGCTGATTTGTAGAATATCTCCATTTGTGTTGGATTTACCTTCTTTTTTTGATTGGAAAACTTCCCTCAAGTCTCTTTTAGATGATAAGACTAATAGAGAATTCTTATACTATTTTTATTTGCCTTGTCTTTATAATTTACTTGATGTTTTTTGCTAACAACTTTCACTGTTCTCTTGTGTGATGTATTTACAGGATGCTGACAATAATATGTCAAAAGAAGCTTGGCTATTTGGGATTATATATGTTTCATTTACATATACGTTGAATTCTTTCTCAATAGTTGGGAAACATTTTGATGATTTCAGTGAATGAATTTTATACATTCTCTGTCATCTTCTAATTTTTTTAAACTTTTATAACTCTTAGATTGTCTCTCCAGTCATCTAGCAGCTGTTGGATTCGGTTTCCATCGTGTCTCATTTTTATGGTTTTAGATGAATACATGTTCTCCTACATCAGTCTTGTCTCCTACATTTGAAATTTTCTCCTCAAATTGGTCTTTCAAGGTGCTCGTTATTTCACGTGAAAATTTTATTTCTGACATTTCTGCTTGATTTTTTTCATTATCTTTAATACTGCACTAAAATGGTAATCTGTATATTGTATCATCTTCTTTCATTCAGTCAGCTCTTTGTGTCATGCTTAAGCTCTTTGAACATCTTATTAATTAAATTATTAATTTATTTGCATACTCTTTGAGCTCACTGAAGGTCTATCTTGTGGATTTTTTCCCCTTTCATCTGTTCAAGCATCTTCAGCATTTGGTTTTTGGGTGATTTGCCTATATCCTTTTTCATTTCACAGCCTGGGAGAAAAACTTTTGGGTATTTAACTGTTTTGAGCATCTTCTTGCCTTGACTTTCTGATTTCTTATTGTTTGGTGCTACGGATTGAAGATCAATTAGGGTAAAACAATTCTGTCACTATTTTGAACATTTCTTTCATTATTGTATGTTTTTCTGTGATGTGATGCTGGTGTTAGTTATGGTTTACATATCACTGCAAAACTTGAACCTTCTCCAGGTAATAGGTTCAGTTCTACGGTCTGCATTAAGAAGAGTGAATCCTACTGAGCATATCAGCATCTATGGAAAAGTTTTCTATCAGTCTTGTAATTCAAGTCTTGTTTCAGCAATTTTGCCTTTTTGTTCAATAAGAGTAAAAGAATGTGGTATAGTACTGCTGACAGGCAGCGTTATAGAGGATGAGGGAATAACAAAGAAGAAGAAAGGAAATAACATTTCAAAAAGAATAAAATAAAAAGAGATAACAGCAAATGATACAAGGAAAAATGTGACTTTGATATTGTTATATCTGGAAAGCTGGTGGCGAGTAAGTTTGAAAGCATATTTGCAGGGACATTAGACAGGAAGAATTGCAAGAGAAGTGCAATTCATGATTGATGACAATTGCAAAATAATAGTCAATTAATAGGCTTATAAATTATCCTCCATATCATTATAGAGAAGTGCTTTGGTGGTTATGAATTTTTCAGTTGTTTGTTTCCTGGAAGTATCTTACTTCTCCATTGATCTTGAAAGATAATTTTGCAGGGTACATCAATTTGGATTGGAGGCTGTTTTCTTTGAGGGATTGAAATATTTCACTCTCAGCTCTTCTTAACTTGAAGTTTTGTGTTAAGAAGTCTCCTGTGGGGTCGGGGATATAGCTTAGAAGCACAATCACCTGCCTAGCATGCGTAAGGTCCTGAGTTCGATTCCCAGTACCCCCAAAAAAGTCTCCTGTGATTCTAATGCATCTTAGTTAATAGGTGATTTGTTTTATTTCTTTAACTGCTCTTAATATTCTGTCTTTGTGCTGAATTTCTGGAATCTTGATTATTATATGCCTTGGTGTAAATTTATTTGGTCATGGATATTTGGAATTCTATGTTATATCCCTCTCTTAAGTATTTTTTATCTTGTAACTGAAATAAAATACCCAACACAAAATGTTAAAAGAGGAAAGTTTTATTTACCTAAGAGTTTATGGAGGTTTCCATAATTGGCAGGGTTGAAGGCAGTGTGGTTTGACAGAGGAACCTCCCAGAGGACAAAGAGTTCATAGTGGTAGAAAACAAAAAGAATACAATCAGGGAAGGAGAGAAGCAACACTTTTCCTTCTCTTATATTTAATCTCCTGGGATTAGGGCAGTACCAATTCAATTAGTGGAATGATCCACCCACCCTTAATCCCAAAACCCTTAATCCTAGCATGGCATCATGAATCAGTCACACAATGTAGATTCAAAAGTGTCTGAAAAGCCTGCTCCTTTAAACTTATGTGGCTTTAGGGGACATTCTGTACACAAACATAGCAATTCTTTATTTAATCATATGTCAGATTCTTTATCCATGTTTGGGAAGTTTTCTGCCATTGCTTCTGCTAAAATATTTTCATACAATTTCTGTAATCTCTGGCTTTCTCACTACCTCTGATGAACCTTATGTTTTTCTTGGCTTTATCTTTCAGCTGTTGGGTTGACGTCTCATGGCCCCTTATTTTAAAGATATCTTTCTTAGATGAACTCGAGGCTTTTATAGGTAAATGGACACAACTAGAGACTATACTCATAAGTGAAATAAATCAGACCCTCATGTGTAGACACCATATTGTCTCACTGGTGTAAGAACCTGGGAGAGTAAATAAAATGTAGGAGGTACAATCAATATTGTGAAACGAAAGGAAATTGCTCAAAAGGAAAGAACAGCTGGGATGAGAGAAAAAAGAAAGGAAAGGGAAAAATATGTATATGTGTATACACAGGATAACTAACATAGCTGTACTGACTTTTATTGCTCTATTGAAAGGAACAGTTAATGTTTAAATGTTTGATCAATATTACATGTCTATATTTTCTTATCTGAGTAATCAGTTTGAAGATATCAATATGTAATACAACAACCATTGTTAATTTCCTATCATCTTATCTGAAATTCTGTATTGCTTGTATTTTTTTGTTATTTTCTAAATGTATGTGTTTGTTAATATGGTTTCATTCTTTTATCTTTAAAATAAAAAATCATATTTAGATATTTTTTCTTTTCATGATAGCTAAACATAATCCTGTGTTCTAGATCTGATATTCTGTCTTTATTGTGTGATCCATAGCACATACTTTCAATGGAATTTTTAGTGTGGATATCTCTTTAGATGTTTTATGGCTTGCATTTCTTTTCTATGTTGGGCATTCATTGTTTACATTCTTCTCCTAAATTTTTTATCTTATTTCATAAAAGAGATAAACCAACAGCCAACATCATACTAAATTGGTCAAAAAGTGAAAGCTTTCATTCTAAAAGAAAGAACAAGTCAGGGATGTCCCCAGTCAGCACTCCTGTTCAATATACTTCTAGAAAAGTTAGCCAGAGCAATTAGAGAAGAGAAAGAAACAAAAGAAATAAGGATAGAAAAGGAAAAACTTAAATTATCATTATTTGCGGATGACATGATACTCCACATAAAAGACCCCCAAAACTCCACCATAATACTTATAGATTTAATGAGGAAATTCAGTAGTGTAGCTGTATAAAAAATCAACACTCAAAAATCAATAGCATTCTTTTACATAAACAACAAATTCACTGAGAGAAAAATTAGGGAAACTATACCCTTCAAAATAGCATCCAAATAACTAAATACTTAAGAATCAATCTAACAAAGTAAATAAAATATCTATAATTTGAATATTGAGGTACTCTGAAAAGGAAATTGAATGGGATATCAGAAGATGGAAAGATATTCCTGGCTAATGGATTGGAAGGACCAACATAGTAAAAATGGCCAAATTTGAAAATTGTTATACAGATTTAATACAGTCCCATTCAAAATACCATTAGCAAACTTCACAGTACTAGAAAAAAATCCTAAAACTCATTTGGAACCAGAAGTGATCCAGAATAGCAAAAGCAATTCTTGATGAAAAAGGCATGGCAGGGGGCATTGCAATGCCTGACTTGAATTTATACTATAAAGGCACTGTGAAGAAAAACCCAGCATGGTACTGGCAAAAACAAAACAAAACAAAACAACAACATAAAACCGCCCAAAAAACCAGTCATGAGGATCAATGGATCAGATCAGAAGATTTAGAAATAAATCCAAGCACACTTGCCCTCTTTATCTTTGTCAAAGGATCCAAACATGTTATCTGCATGAAAGATAGCCTCTTTAATAAATGGTGCTGGAAAAACAGGCTTTCCACATGACCATGATTAAAATTAGCTCCATGTCTCTCACCTTGCACTACATTAAAGTCAAAATGGATCAAACATCTAAATATTAAAACAGAAACACTAATGCTTCTGGAAAACATTTGAAGACATAGGTGTAGGCAAAAATTTCATGATCACATGGTAAATCATACAAAGAATCAATAACTTGGATCTCATCCTACTGAAAAAATTTGCATATCAAAAAAATCACCAACAGATTAGAGGATACAATGTGATGGAATATAAGTGAAGCTTCATTCAGAGCTACTCAGAAAAAATCAACTGAAAATACAGACATTTAAAAAGAAGGGGAGGATATACATCATGAAACCAAAATCAATCTGAAATAAGAAACTCATAGGTATAGTAAAACTTAATAAAGTTCTTAATAAACTGGCTATCCAGCCCACTCCTCTGCCTGTGAGTCACTGGACCAAGATGACTGCCTGCCATATTTGAAATCTTAAAAGAAGAAACAAATGAATATACTAAAATAATGTGGTTAAATCAAGTGATATAGGATAGGCTTGGGAGATAATGTACCCTGCCTGTTCTACTTTCCTCCAAACAGAGGACACCACAGCTCAGCTTTAAAGACCTCTTACACACACAGGAGTGAGTGAATTGCTCCGCCCATAAAATTTGCCTCTTTTCTTTTCTTTTTCTCTTTTCTTTTCCTCTTCTCTTCTCTTCATTTTATTTTTTTTCTTCCCTATCTTTTTGTACAACAAAATGCTAACTGGAACCTCTAGGAACAAGATTAAAGACTATAGGCTTGTGTAGTAAACCAACTCCTCCTCCATGACTTGCAGCTAGAGAGGTGCAGGGAATTAAATGGTCTTGCATTGTGGGACTGAGTAGCCTTGGGCTGACACCATGCTTCCAGTGGCAGGAGAAGAAAGGCACCTCAAAGCACCTTCATCTTACCCATGAAAATTACAGACTACATCAGAAGTGTATGGTGGTAGTGGAGGATCATTTAAAGCAACAAGTTGGAAGTTAACACCCACCCCCTTGGGAGAGGAATAAGAATTGGGACTGAGCAGTCATGCACAGCAACAGAAGGAGTAGAGAGCTAAACCACATCAAAGAATCCACCTGGAACAAATGACCTTAGAGGAAAGGGGCTTGCCAATGGAAGAGGAACACAGAAGACTGACCAAGGACCAGGAGGAGCAAACTGTGCACTAGACTGGGAACAGTGTCCTGTCCCTGTCTGAAAGCAGGACAGCAACTTGGAGAGAGATACCACAAGGAGAAACAGGGTAAGGATTTGGAGGCTGCTAAAGGACATTTTAGAGTACTGGCTGTAGACTGTGCCCCAGGTCCACACATTTAGAGGCCAAGATCACCCTCAAATCCAGCACAAAATCTACTCCAGGCTTGGCAGTGTTATCTGGTAATTTTGTGCTCTCAGTGTACACCAGAGGAACTTTATTTTATTTATGTATTTATTTTTCATCTTTCTTTCCTGGGTTATGTAGTTTTCCTTTTCCTTTTTTGTTTATCTTTTACCCACTTTGTTTTGTCCAATCTGTTCATCTTTTTTCCCCTTTCTTCAACTTACCTCTCTAGACTTAACCATATTTTCATATGAGTGAATAGTCTGTCTAATTTTTCTAGTTAACTTTGACAATAACTTTTTCACTCCTTCATTCTTTCTCTTTGCCCTATTCTCTAGGTTCCCAAAGCTTGTGTGACCATCCTTTGTCCTTCACTCTTCTTCTTCGTTTCTTTTCAGGTTATCTCTCCTTTATCTGCTATCTTCTTAAATTTCCACAACAAAGTGTAAAACCACACTACCAAGGTGAAGAACTTTGCACACAAGATGCAAATTTATGATTTGTTCTGTTGTATAACTGTAGATTTTGCTCTTATGGATTAAGGTGCAAAATTAATAGTTATCACAGTTTGTCAGATTCTAACCTGTGCTTGATGCTATTGTTATTGTTTATTATACTACTTGAGCTAGGATGTCATGTCTGGTGTAATCTTTTGGGCCCAATTTTGTAAGAATACTGTGAAGCTCTCAGGTAATAACCTCAGCACACCTCACAGAAGGACCAAGAGAATGAGCCAAATAGATGGCAACATCTCAGTCTTAGTTAGTTGGGAAGGTAGGATCTTGGGATAGAGAGAAACCAAGTACCTCCTACACAGAAGACATCCCTGAAGAATAGACATTTTGTAGAGAGGCCTTGACACTAGTAGTAAACATACCCATTACAAAAACTTACAAGGATCAACACAGAAAACAAAATCAAAACTTTTGAAATAGGAAATTAAAAGATACAGAAATAAAATATAATCTCAGAACTCCAGGAACAAGTCCAGGAGACAAAATAATAGAGGAAAATGGACACACATCTGAAATTTCGGAAAAGATAACAACAGATGTAAAGAAACAAATCCATCAGGCTACAGGGGAAATCAGATCAGAAATAATCTTTGTGGTAAAAAAAACAACAAAAATAAATGAATTGCTCCTAAAATCTAGAGAAGACATAGATATAAAAAAATAGGGGATGATAGGAAAATTATGGAAACCATTAATGATCAATGCAGGAAAGAAATAGGATGCATAAAACTAGTTCAAACAGACACACAGGAAATTAAATATTCCCCTGAAAGCTGACAAAACTACTTCACCTAAACTGAAGATAGACTTTGTGACCTTGAAGACAAGATTGTAGCTAATGATCACTAAAGGAAAGATCTCTTAAAAATAAAAAAGATCAAGAGATTATGATTCAACAAATGCATGATGATACAAATAAAATAATATAAGATTACTAGGCTTCCATAAAAGCAAGAGTCAAAATAAAAAACAAAAATACTGTTTGCAGGAGTAAGGGAAGAAAATTTCCCAAACATGGGAAAAGAAACTGACATACAATAAGTGAGGCATGTAGAACTCCAATTACTCATAACCAAAATAAATCTACACCCAGACATATAATAATCAAGATCCCAGAAATTCCGCACAAGAAATAAATATTAAAAGCTGTTAGAAAAATTAAACTGATAATCTCTAAAGGAAATCCCATTGCAATCATAGTAGAGTAGTTAATACAAAACTTGAAGTCAAGAAGAGCTTGGAGTGAAGTATTTCAAGTACTCAAAGAAAACCATTTCCAAACCAGATTGATGTATCCTCCAAAACTATCTTTAAAGTTATTTGAGAAATGAAATACTTCCATGAGAAAGACAAATTGAAGAAATTAATCACCACCAAACCAACCCCACAAAGAGAACTAAAACATATTCTAGACAAAGACAGAAATGACCACAATTCCAAGAACAATAGAAGTAAACAACCAGGAATGGTAAAAAATTAAACACAGGGGATCGCAGGGAACCAAGAGCAAGAAAATACCATGACAAATATAAGCCAATACATACCAGTTATAACCATCATTGTACATGGCCTCAATTCACCAATCAAAAGTAACAGACTGGCAGAATGGAACAAGAAACAAAAGCAGCAATGTGCTGTATACAAGGAACACATTTAACTCTAAAAGAAATTCACAGACTAAAAGTCAAAGGATGGAAAACAATACCTCATGCAACAGGAAAGATGCAATTAAAATGAATCTTTCTAATGGACATAGTTACAAAACTTCTCAAGATACTAGCAAACAGAATGCAGCAAAACATCAACAAGATTTTATACTATGACCAAGTGGGATTCATCCCAGGAATTCAGGGATGGTTTAACATATGCAAATCAATAAATGTAATACACCATATCAACAGAGATAAAGACAAAAATCACATGATCATCTCAATATATGCAGAACAATCTTTTGATAATGTAACACACATTCATGATACAAACCCTTAGAAAATTTGGAATAGATGGTCTGTATATCAATCTGATAAAAGCCATCTATGACAAACTGACAGCCAACATCACTCTAAATGTATAAAAATTGAAAGATTTCCTTCTAATGTCAGGAACAAGACAAGGATGTCCTCTATTATCACTTCTGTTCGGTATAGTTCTTGAAACACTAGCCAGAGCAATCAGAGAGGTGAGAGAAATAAAAGGAATAAATATAGGAAAGGAAGAAGTTAAATTATCATTATTAACAGATGACATGATACTCTAAATAGCAAATCCCAAAACACCATAATATATAATAGCTAAATCTTGGCAACAGCTCAAATGCCAACTAACCAAGGAATGGATAAAGAAGATGTGGCTTTATATATATGAGTACTATATATATATATATATACTATATATATATATATATATTATATATATGAGTACTACCCTGCCATAGAGAAGGATAAACTTGAGACATTTTTAGGTAAATGATTACAACTTGAGACCATACTCTTAAGTGAAATAAATTGGACTCATATGTGTAAACATCACATTGTCTCCCTGGTGTGAGAAACTGAAAGAGTAAATAATAACCAAAATGTACAATAGATACTGTGGAATGTGAAGTAATTTTGAAAAGGAAAGTAGAAGTAGGGTCGTCAAGGGGGGACAGGAAGGAAAGGAAGAGGAAAAAAATTGTGAAAGACAAATAAAATAGTAATAAAACTTGTAAATAGGGAGGGGAATAGGAGTTGAAGAGATGAGAGGGATTGAGAAAAAAAGATGAATCTATTTTTTTTTTGGAGTGGGGGGGTGGTTTCCTGTATCAGGAACCAAACTCATGACCTTGCGCTTGCCAGGCAGGCACTGTGCCCCTGAGCTAAATTCCCAGCCCCCCAAAAAGATGAATCTAAATATGTCATGTAAGGGTACAAATTCCCTATGAAGAATATGAACATTATGTTATCTAAGATGTACCAATATAGTTAATTTTAAAAAAGAAGAATACTATTTACACTAAAACTCTAATTATTATTCTGCACTGTACTTGTGAAAACTATATATATACATGTATTTCAAATGAAAATAAGATCAAAGAGACAAAAGAAAAAATACACACAATTTTTAGGTTGCCCTCAGTCATATTTATACTGCAGTGAGATTTCAGCCGGTGTGCTTCTCTCCTTATGCTCATGAATGGATAAACTTGATGCCTCACAAGTGGATGAACTTTGACTGTTAATAATCGTTGGAGGGCTGGGGATATAGCTCAGTGGCACAAGCGCCTGCCTAGCAAGTGCAAGGTCCTGAGTTCGATTTCCAGTACAAAAAAAAATTGTAGGGGCCTGAGTTCCAGTCTTCTGTGGTTGAGCCCAAGAGGGTTGATGTGTACTTGAACTGGTTTCTTCTGATGATTTTTATTCTTTAATGCCAATAGAGATTAGGGGCCTGGACAGAACATTGGACCTGTCTCTTGTTCCCACTGTAAGCAGTACTCTCTTTGGTTTTAGTTTTGCTATTTTGGAGTGACTACCGAGAGCTTTTTTACCTCTGCTTTATAATGCAACTCTTTTTTTTTTTTTTTTTTTTTTGGTTTTTCTCCGGTACCGGGAACCGAACTCATGAACTTGAGCTTGCCAGGCAGGTGCTTTGCCACTGAGCTAAATCCCCAGCCCCTACCTCTGCTTTATAATTGGATAATTCTGACTGTGTTTCTGAAAGTATTTTCTGTATTTTAATCTCTGCAACTGTTTGTAACTGCTCCTCCTATGCTCCTCAAGGTTGCCATGCATCAACCTTTGGTGACACTGCTTATTTCTGGGATTCTCCTCTGACCAACCTCTTTCTCCACACCTGATGAAGCGTCGTTTTCCAGTTTATAAATACATTTTTTCCCCAGGGATCACAAAACTTTCTAGATTTTGATTAACAATGGCAGGATTCCCACATAGGCAAAAAGTTATTGTGAATCTGGAAGGCAAATAAAGTGCAGATCCCATCAGCACTGTTATGTTTTGTGCCCATATGACTCTCCAAACACTCATGCAGTCATAGTGGTACTTTTTGGAGGTAGCTGGACCTAGAGAGTGTGATGCTGAGATTAAGGACATGATGTTGGAGTTGATTCATGGTGCAATGTTAGGGTTAAGGGTTCTTCACTGTGGGTGTGAATGCTACATACCCTAAGTAAAGGTAGCCTGCACAGAATATAAGTGCTGGAAAGAGAACTCCTGTTCTCTTACTTGTCTCTTGTTGATTCTTTGCTATTTTACTGCTTTGCTGTCTTTTGCCTGCCATGAACTGTTCCTCCATTGTGCTCCTCTCCCATGTCACTTTGCCTTGGAGCCCGGTATCGACTGAAATAAACTGATAGCCAAAATCCACCTTTCCTCCTTAACTTTGAATGTTGAGTATTTTGTAACTGAGACAAGCACACAGCTTTCTGGTGTTTTGGGAGAGCTGGGAAATACTGTGTACTTTGGCACTACTTTGGTGTCTTTTCTCACCCCCTAGATGATACTGATCATGACTGCTGCCTGCCCCTGTGACCTACTGAGCCAGTGATCTTTTAGTGTCTGGTTCTGAGTCCCTGATCAGAACTGTACCGTTGTTCCTTTGTTTCCCATGTGTTCACTAGTACTGACTCAGTCACTGACTTATGAATGATTCTCTGTCTTTCAGTTTCTCCAATGCTATGACCTGTAAATACCTTGGTCTCTGTGCTTGCTATCTTCCAGTTAGAAGGGGATTAAGATAGATTAGCATTTGAAATTTATTGCTAGGCTGGGTGACTATTGCTGTAGTCTTACTGCTGCTTCTGTACTTGGCTGATTCCTTCAGGCAATGAGATCTTTTCCCAAGATAACATGTTCATTGGACCTATAGTGCATGCAGTACCAGGATCAATGAATGACCAACCTTCATTTCCTAAACATCCCTGATGCTGCCTTTTATCTCACATGCTTCTCCTTCAAGTTGTCTTCTCATATTTGTGTCTTATTTCCCCCCTGATTTCTTGTACTAATGCTTCCCAGTACACACCTTGCAGGACTCCTATGAACACTGTTTATGGTAATTAAGCATAATTCTTGTCCATTTTTCAATATGCATATATTTTAAATTACAGTCTGTAGCTCTTAAGAAAATAAGATTCCTCATATCAATAATGGCCTTCTCAAATTTTAAAATCTTTTAAATTGTTAACAGTTTAACTGTTAAACTGTTAAATTTTTCCTAAATTTATTTTATATTATTATTTTTTTTGGGTACCTGGAATCGAACTCACAACCTCACGCTTGCCAGACAAGCACTGTGCTGCTGAGCTAAATCCCCAGCCCCCTAAATTTATTTCCTATAAATACTTTGTAAACATTTTCTAAATAGCAAAGTAAATTTTTCTTATTAGTATAATTTTGTATAAGTATTGAGTATACTTCATAAAATAAGGAGGGGACATGTTCAAGATCTTTGAATCCTCTAAATTACTGTGTATATATATTGGAACTGAAATTATTTCACACACTTTCTCACTGATGAAAGTTGTTATGATATTTATGAGCATCTCCAAGCCACAGGTTAAAAATAAATATGACTAGTTTTTATACATTCGAGGCCAAGTAGTATTTCTGATTTTTCCTTCTATAATTGAGGGCAGGTATTTCATGTCCTTAAGGTAGCACTGAAGAACTTATTGTGATGAGAAATGAGGGATATCTAGACACGTTTGCTAGTTATTCTTTGCAATATTTCTTATAAATCAACATAACTAACAACATTAGTCAAGTAACCACCCCAAAGATTATCCAATCTAGCCTGGAAAAAAATTATTCATGTTTGCAAAGCCCCACTTGAAAACAGCCAGTCCAAGTCTTATGGATCATATAATTTAATTTCTTACAGCTGATCACAATGAATCCACTCTGCTAAAACTGGCATGCAGTGGGCACTGACTACAGGTTTGGAGTACATGCCTCTGTTATGAATCATTTTGCTAAAAAATTCTCCTCTACCATACATCTATTGCTTGAACTTCCCACCATTCAATGATTACTCATGTTCTTTATGTAAAATATAACATTTTATATTTAGAATATAGTTAAAACTGTATTATCTGGAATTATATATACCACCATCTTGCATGCATTGTAGTTTATAAACTATATATAAAATATAGAATGAACAATATGTGCAAGTACACTCGAATATATGACCTTTACAAATTGTGAAGTATGATGTGAGCTGTGAATGGAAGGAATATCAGGAAAGTAATGTGTTTAACATCACGCTGTTTGAAATTAATGTGTAGCTAGTGTTCACATGTTTATTTACTGAGTTCAAAATACTGGAAAAGAACATGAGCAAATATTGTCTGAGCACTTAACCTGATGCCTTTTTCTCTCCCAAGTAGTACTCTTTATATCTCAGAGTATGTGAGGACTGGTTGAGAAGAAAAATATTTTTTCTAAGCTTGTGTAAAAATAGTTACTAAGTTTAGTGCCCATGATCACTTCTTTCCTTCTCCCCTCAATTTCAAAGAAAATATTCTTCACAATTGAAACTAAAATAATTGTACTGTGTAAATAAACAAGCAAGTCACGTGTATACTACTCTTCTCATATAATTTTTAAAGTCAAGTTACATTTTTTCCCAGAGTAAAATAGTACAAACAACACTTGGAGCACTTGAATTTGTACTATAATACATATGGTAGTGAGTAACATTAAATCCTGGGTATTTTCTGAAAAAATAAAATTAGTACCTAAGTTTGGACTCAATAAATACATTCTAGAATTCAATCAGTGGTCCAACAAATAAGGTTTTGTAGAATATCCCTTTGGGGTTTGCAAAATAGTTTCTATATTTAAAGTGCATATTTACTTATCTCTTTTGCAATAGTTGCATTAATATTATCCACATTTCTATTTATTTCTCAAATAATTTGTTTACTTAGCAATTGAAAAAGTTTCTATTTAGTATCTTCAAAACAAATTCACAACTATCCCTAAAAATGACACTGATTTCCACATCAGTTTTGTTCCTGTTTCAATCGAATTCTTGATTCAATTTACTTTTGGCCAGATACAAATAAGGACAAGGCAGTTAACTATCATTTATTGAAAGTTTGTAATGAATTTAGAATTTTAAAAATTAATTTAGTTGATCTAATGTAGGGCCTAGTCATTTTCAAAGGTTCCTAACACTTTTTTCAGAGTTTGAAGAGGTTTTACAATAATTTCTCTAATTACGTGGCATACTTCTGAGTCCATTCCCTAGATATTCTATTGTACTTTTCTTTATCTGTTTTGCAGATCCGAGCAATCTCAGGCACTAAGGGATCCTCTGAATTGGGATCACTCAACAGAGAACAGATAGGGAAGAGCACTTTTGAAATAATTAGTGCTGGAGACCAATGTGACCACAGAATATCAAGACAAATTCTGCCATTACTGTTAATATTTGGATGATAAATTCTTGTTGTAAATGCAACCTTAGGTGGTTTGAAAGGGTAATCCATTAGGAAATGAATTGTAAAGAAGATTACTCCACCCTGATAGGGACTCATTTGGTCTCATTATTGTAGCTTGCGAGTGGAACATATCATCTCAAGCAGGACCATGTGCTGGTGTGTCCCGTGCAGGTCATTCAATTCAGTTTGTGGAGGTTTCAGTCCATACCCAGCTGGGTCCAAGGCAGATTAGCACATGGCGCAGAGCAACAGTTCATGTCACCAGGGTCATAACTTTTTCAATTGCATATTGATAGCTAAGAACCACTAGTTGAATTTTTTTTTT
>NW_004955529.1:2529547-2532093 GCF_000276665.1 Chinchilla lanigera | reverse complement strand
GGCTCCGAGGGCCTGCTCGCCCCGCCCGTCCCCTGGGCCTCCCAGCGTGTAGAAACTCAGTCTGCATTGTCACAGGGGTCTTTGTTCTCGCGTCCTGGCCTCCGGGATTGGGTCACCACTAGTTGAATTTTAAAAGTGCAATTTCTCAATATATTTTGCTTTTCATGTAGCTATGTCTCTGCAAAATTCATATTTTCCTCATAGACATTCCCACAACATAATGCGTTGTGTATTTATTGTCTCAGAAATATTAATCTGTTTATTCCAGCTGGAATACAAATATAAATGTATATATGAGTAAATGAACTTATTTTTTTCTATCCAACATAGCAATTTATTAACTAAAGTATATTGATTATCCAGTGTGTATCAGATGTAATTGTAGGTACATGTAGTGGCTTGTATCTAGATTTGTCCACAAAGCCTCATGTAATCAGATGGGATTGTTTTTAGAGATGGCTGAATTGAGACTTATGTGACTGATTCATAGTGAATGCTGTGGTTAATGTGCTGGGTTTGTGGTGGGTGATTGTTGGATCAGTTCAGTAATTAGATTAGCACCACCCTAATCCCAGCAGTCTACATACAGTAGAAAACAAGCAAAAAGATGTTAAACTCTAGTGGTTACTTTTGCTGTCTTCTGCCTGCTATGAACTACCCTCCTCTGTGAAGCCACCCTGCCTTTGAGCCAAACAATAATGGACTGAAATCTGTACAAATGGTGAGCTGAATAAACCTTTCCTCATTGAAATTTGGGTGTCACGTATTTTGTCTCAGCAACAGGACAAAGATGGCCTTGAAATCTTCTAGACTCTCTAGACTCAATTTATAATTTGTGACCCCCAACAGAGGGTGGTAAAAAATAAGAGGAGGGAGAGATAACACTTTTTAACCACATGAAATAAATGATAAATGAAAAACAAATAGCCTAGTTTCTAGTTTTCTAGAGACCTCTGGGATTGAAATCAGTCCTTAGGATGCTCTAACACATTCCAAGAATAAATTCCTGGCATAGTAAGTTATGTCAACAAGGACTTAGTCCTCACATGTTCTAGAATACTATAGAGAAGCTCACTCCAGGATTTTTTTGTGTTATAAAAGAAAGCAATGTCCAGATCTAGCAAACATATGTTTCTTTTCTGGCAGCAGAAAAGAGGCCTCATCTGGACAGATGTACATAATTTTCCACTTGCCATTTTAAATAAGTAACTCTTTTGATCATGTTGAACAAATTTCAACTCTAAATCATGTTTTGAGCACATCATTGGCATGAAATAAGATAAAATAGTTCAATTTAAACTTTTATCTCTACAAAAAACAACAACATCAACAACAACAACAATTTAGCAATCTGAGGTATTCCTTCAGCGTGCCTGACAGGAAGCAGTGTACCAAAATACTATCACAGCAAACAGCAAAGGATAGCACTTCATACTTGGCTGTTGTGATGAAGTCTTTGTTTTTAAGTCATCACATTAGAATAGGAATACACAATATTGGACTGAAAGATAAGGAGTTATTAAGTAAATCTGCATTTCAATATACTGCAAATTTTAAACAATATATTTGATGCTATGTTTTCCTATAGAGATTATTTTCAGAAGTATAAACATCAGGACATAGATTCAGTTTTGGCTAATGGCTTCCATGAAATCATTGTCACTTTTGTAGACCCTACATTTTGGCAAAAAAAGAGATCTCCTTTTGCTTGATATACAAATGGCAATGAAAGTGAATTATATCCTACATTTTCTAGTAAACATTTACTTGTTTTTTTTTTATTTTAAAAATAAAAGGAGGAAAACATTAACAGACAGACAGCATTTTACAACATAGCAAAAGAACAGTACAGACAATATGGAGTTACAAACAAAGCGGTAGGGAATTAACAATGGTTGTTGTATTACATATTGATATCTTCAAAGTGGCTTCTCATGAAAACAGATATAGACATGCAATACTGATGAATGAAAGACTCATTGACAGTTTCTTTCTGCATAGAAATAGAAGACAGAAGAACAACCATGTTAACTATCCTGTATATACACACATACAAAATTTCTCTTTCTTTCCCTTTAAACATTTACTTATAATAATTTATTCAAAGCTAGTTCTTCAGTACTTAATACTGTTCTACTATTTGGGACATAATAGAAGATGAGAGCAATATCTGTTCATAAGGAACTTTCATTTTAATGGGGTAATACAATCACAGATATGGATAATTAGATAAACTTCTGGGTATGAGCAGTACCACTAAGAACTTTTTACATGTATGGGAAAAAATTGATAGCTATTTTAATTAATCAGAGGAAGCCACTGAGCAAACAAGCTTCCATCCAAGCAAAGATCATTGTAAAGAATAGTCCAGACAATAGAAACAGAAAACGTAAAGGCAACAGTGAAAGAAATAATTTGATATGTTTCAGGGAAACAAGAAGCTTTCTTGACAAGAATATAGTGAGTAAGTAGGAATGTGGTGTGAGAAGATGAAAGACGTTGGCAAGTGTCAAATTTTTAGAGCTTATATATATATAAGCTCTCTC
>NW_004955529.1:2509223-2529437 GCF_000276665.1 Chinchilla lanigera | reverse complement strand
AATTACTACTTGATCTGTCTTATATGTGGAATCTAAAAAAGTTGAACTAAGAGTGGTAGAAAGTGTAATTTTAACCACAGACTATGGAAGTTGGTTGAATAAGGAAAGGAAGTATATGATCCAAACAGTAATATATATATGTGAATACTTTTGGGAGCAGTCCATAGAAGAACAGAGTAGGAACAGGAATACCAGTTAGGCAGTTACTACATGTTGGGAAGGATAGTGGTAGTAAGAGAGATAAAGAGAACTTTTAAAATTAGTGCACAGTGTCAGTGCATTTGTTTGCTCTGTTATAAAAAATGCTGCAGTCTGGATAGCTTATCAATAGCAGAATTTTGTTTCTCATAGTTTTAGTCTGGAAAGGCTAAAATCAACTTTATATGCCGTCTTACAGCCTACTTTCAGACTCACAGATTGAAAGATATAAAGAATTTCTCTCAGGAATTTAAAATATTATTGTCATTTGAAAATATTAATTTCATATTTATGTTGTATAATATGATACCATGATACATGTACACATTTTTTTGATGATTAAATCAGGTCAATTAACATACTAGTCACCTCATGAGCTTATTGTTCCTTTGTGGTGAAAACAAATCTACCTGTACAAAAACTTTAAATGCACAAGTATATTTATTAACAGTAGTCACTATGATGTGCAATAGTTCACAGGAATTTTTCCTCTGTTTAATTGAAACAGTTTTACTGTTTGAATAATATACCTCCTTTCTCCATTCACCCAACTTCCATAGTCTCTGATACAATTCTCCTTTTACTGCTCTGAGTACAAATTTTTTAGAATCCACATATAAGGCAGCTTGAGCAGTAATTGTCTTTATTTACCAAGCTTATTTCATTGAGCACAGTATCCTTGATTCATCTATGGTGTTGCAAAATAGAAAATTTTCTTTTCTTTAAAGGTTTAATAGTATTCTATTGTGGGTTTACAAAACTTATTTTTAATGTTCTTATTCAAGGACACTTAGACTGTTTCTTTATTTTGGGATTATAAATAATGTTAGAGTGAACATGAAAATATACATATTTTTCCTTAGATAAGAAGGATATTGTTTAAATTTCTCAGCATTAATTTTCTTCCTTTGTTCTTTGTTTTAACAAATGTTTTAAGCATCTTGGAAGAATAGATGGAGCATAGAAAGACGAAATTGATGGGGTGAGGTAGAGGCTGAAGAAGACATCCCTTGTTGACATAATTTCACTTAAAATCAAGATGCCTCACTACAACTCTTATCATTTACCCACTTTACAGTTTTCTGTTTTTCTGTATGTCTTGACTATATATTCATGCAGTAGTAACAACAAAAATAATACTTTTCCTAATTAAAGTATCTTCATATAGAATCTCATTTATTCACATTTAGATAGTCAACAAAGGACACTGCTAAATAGAAAGATCTTAATAGAAAGAGTTATTTGTTGTTAGCACATATTTCAGTAAATGATATGCATGAGGAAGTAGTAGTAGTACAGTAGTAGTAGTAGTACAGTAACACACAGACTGCTCTGGCATGTGTTAGATCTGGGATCTACCTGTGGCTCTACCTCAATTCTGTAAATCTTTAAGTGAATCTTTGCTATGAGTCTCAATTTTCCCATCTGTAAAATGAGGGTACTAGAATTAATGATATTCAAACACTTTTGAAACTCAGACTTTCTAATATTTTACTCACAGATGTGTGCAATACATTCATTCTCCAAGTGAAAATTATGGCTTCAAATCCTTTAAAATTAAAATCGAAAGAATTGTATTAGAATTTTAAGCCAGATTACTGATGGAATAGGGTGGTTATGAGTACAATCATGCAATCATGATTACCATTGGATACCTATTCCTCTCAAGAGAACAAACTGTTTTCAAGCACTTTTAAAACATCCATTTACATACAAATACATTTGCATAGAAATTACTGATGACAAATAATTCTCAATTCATTACAGTAATTCCCAGAGGATCTCTACTTGACAACACTTTGTTAGTCTGCTTCAGGTTGCTGTACATTCATCAGTGTAAGAAAATTGTATTTAAAATGTCCTCTCAATTTTTAATTAAAAAATTTTAATTAGAAATTATCCAGGACCCTAATTAGAGTGAATTATCAAGGTTTTGAGTTACACCACTTTTGTTCACTAAGCTCTACCAAAGCTATTGCAACTGAATACCAATACACAGCGGAGCATTAGCCTGTTGTCCAACTAAGTGAGTAGAAATTGCAGCATTGCTTTTTGAGAACTGACTTGCCAGGGGCAGCCACATGAACATAAAAGGACATTTACCCTCCCTCCTTGAATATTTTATTCCCTTGGCTTCCATTGATCCTTTCTCCCTAACCTGAATGACTTTATGGAAATTATTTCTAGCCATTATTTTTCTCATGGGCATATCAATTGATTTTGGAGGAGCTTGGAGAAACATAACAAAATAATCCAGAAAACTTTCATGTCCCCAAAAGATAACAAAAGATTTTAGGCCAGCTTATCTTAAAACATTTTCTTTTCTTTTCTTTTACTTTTTTGGTTACTTGAATTGAACTCATGACCTCATGCTAGCCAGGCAGGTGCTGTGCCACTGACCTAAATCTCTGGCCCCTTCAAAACACATTTTAAATTTAATCTGTATCCATATCACCTAGGATGCTTCTTTATAATTTAAATTCTGAAAGGCACCTGTAGAACTACTGAAAAAGGATCATTAGAAATGCTGCCAGGAGTTATATTTTCACAGGATCCGCAGGTGATTCTGAATAAAAGAGCAAGTGATATCCATCCCAACATGTGTACAAGTATACTCAAATATAAGAAACATAAGTCTATCACCAAAGCAGAATGGAACACAATGAAATATGGAAGAAAGCACACAGAAAAAATTCTGGAATAGCTAATGCTATTATTTGTTCTGGCAAAAAAATATCTTCTCTTGACTTACACAAGGCACAATCATCCTGTATGTCAATAATCTTTGCTTAAAATCGATAATTGCTGGCATTTAACGTGTGGGCATTTTGCTAAAAGCTTCCATCATTACCCTTATTACATATAAGGTAGTGCAAAATTTATAGAACTAACTTAAACTTCTATCAGTATTATCCCACTGAATTCCCAATCAACTTGTAAAATAGGCACGAGTGTTATTCTCATTTTCTAGACGAGAACAGTGAAGCACCAAGAAAGAGGTTAAAGCATTTACTCAATGGTTAGTACCTAATAAAATAGAACATCCTAAGTGTGAGAAATCTCCCTGAAAGCACCCGGACATCTAGAAATGCAAGGACAAAGCCTGTTTATACTGAGTCCCCACTGCCCTATTTGGAACTTTTAGAGAACACTGTCCTAGCTAAAACTGAACTGAGATAAGATCAAATATGCCCTTGAATACAAAGGCGAAGACAGGGGGTTGGGACCTTGGAAAGACCCCAAAGCTATGAGGTCTAGATTCTACCCTGACCACTCTCCAGGTTTCAGGTTCAAGCACTATAGTTCTCAAAATTTCTCTCCTGCTCTCTCATTAGATTTTGGACCTAAAATGAGTGATTTTCACATATTGTTAAGGCATCTGAATGCTAAGAGGCTTTAGGTTGAATCTTAACGATCTAGAATCACTTATCTGGATAAACTGAAGAGTTTTTCCCATTTCCCAATATTCTGTATCCCATAATAGATCTTCCTTTTATTACGGGGTGTGTGGAATCAATGTAACAAGTAAATTCAGCTCAATGTATTATAGGTAATAAAAACATAATATGCTAAGCTTTTACTATGTGTATGGGAGCTTTCCAAACCATCAATGCCAAGAGTAACTAAAGACGGAAATTTTGGACATGGTTGTAGCCACTAATATGGACAACTTTAGTTCCAGAAGAAGGGGTAAGGCAGAGTACACTATGAAATTATTAAAACCTTATTAACTTTCAAAGTTGAAAGTAGTTTATCTGTGAGATTTAAGGTAGTATAAAAACGATTTTCTAGGGTTCACAATGCTTGTCAATATTTTAGCTCTTTGAGAATTAGGTGAAATAAAAATATCTGAAATTGTTCCTTTGTTCACATTCATTGACATGGTCTCAGTGGTGTCAGTATCTTCAAAGTGAGGCTTTACATCTTCTGAGATTTAAGTCCTATTATAATGAATTCCTGTAAGAACTAATAATATGAAAGGAGTTAATTTCATGGAAAATATAATCAAATCAATTAAAATTCAATAAATTAGAGAGTAATTTTCTTATGAAGGGCAATACAAGATGTGTAAAATAATTGAGAGCAAGTAGGCAATTCTTCCATAAGCCTAACATGACCACTGACAGAGCCATGTCTGCCCTATCTCCAGCACTAAGCATCTCAGAATTGTATAGGTCCCAGAGACAAAAGCATAATTTGAGAAAATGATGGGAGATTATGGGTTATTTGCCTTGCTGTCATGACTTCAGCTCATAAATAATCTGAGGATCTTTATCACTTTTTTAATAATAAAAGGAGAAAAACATTAACAGACAGACAACCATTTACAAAATAGCAAAGGAACAATACAAACAATACAGAGTTACAAATAAAGTGGTAGGAAATTAACAATGCTTGTTGTATTACATATTGATATCTTCAAAGTGCTTTCTCATGAAAAAAATTGAGACATGCACTGTTAATCAATCAAGGACTCATTAACAGTTTCTTTCAGCAAAGAAATAGAAGACAGTAGATCAACTATGTTAACTATCCCGTATATACATACATACAAAATTTCTCCTTCTTTCCCTTCCCTTTTCCCACATCCCAGTTGCCCTTTACCCTTGAGCATTTTCCTTTCATTTCACGATTTCTATCATACCTCTGAGTTTATATTAACTCTTTCAGGTTTTACACTAGTGAGACAATGTGGTACTTGCATGCAGGTCTGACTTATTTCACTTAGGAGTGTGGTCTCTAGTTGTAAGCATTTACCTATAAAAGCCTTGAGTTTATCTTTCTTTATAACTGAGTAATATTCCATTATATAAAAGTACCACCATTTTCTTATCCAATCCTCGGTGGATGGACATTTGGGTTGCTTCCACAATTTAGCAATTACAAATTGTACTGCTATGAACATAGGTGCACATATATCGCTGTGATATGGTGTTTTTAGATCTTCTGGGGAAATATCCAGAGGGGGAATGGCGGGGTTGAATGGGACCTCTAGTTCTAGTTTGTTGAGGAATCTCCAAACTGCTTTCCACAGTGGTTTCACCAGTCTGCATTCCCACCAGCAGTAGAGAAGAGTTCCTATTTCTCCACAACCTGGCCAGCATTGGTAATTGGTTGATTTCATAATGATAGCCATTCTTACTGGGGTAAGTTGGAATCTCAATGTTGTTTTAATTTGCATTTCTCAAATGACTAATGATGTTGAACATTTTCTCATGTGTTTATTTACCATTTGTATTTCTTTATCTGAGAGGTGTGCGTTAATCTCAGCTGCCCATTTTTGAATTGGGTCTTTGAATTTGGGGGTGCTGACAATTTTTAATTCTTTATATGTTCTAGATAGAAGCCATTTGTCTGAAAAACAGTCAGCTAAATTTTTTTCCAAGTTTGTGGGTTTTCTTTTCACTCTGATGGTAATTTCTTTAGATGTTCAGAAACTTTTCAGTAGGATACGATCCCACTTGGTGATTCTATGAAGTGTTTCACGTGAAATTTGGTTTTCACGAACTCTCTGCCTACCCCTATGTCTTCAAGGTTTTTACCTACTTTCTCTTCCAATGGATTTAGTGTTTCTATTTTAATATTGAGATCTGTGATACATTTTGACTTGAGTTTGGTGCACGGTGGTAGACTTGGGTCTATTTTCAGTCATTGGCAGGTGGCAGGCCAATTTTTCTTGCACCATTTATTAAAGAGGCTATCTTTCCTCCAGTGAGTTTGTTTGGCTTCTTTCTCAAAGATTAGGTGGCTGAGTGGGTTTTTGGTTGTGGCTGTTACTTTCAGTCTGTTCCATTGATCTCAAGTCTGTTTTTTCGCCAGCACCAGGTTGATATTATTACAGTAGCTTTGTAGTGTAATTTTAGGTCAGGGATTGTGATTCCACCTGACTTGTCCTTGTTGTCTGGGATTGCTTTTGCTATTCTGAGTCTTTTCTGGTTCCAGATGATTTTAAGGCATATTTTCTGGAGATCTGTGAGGGATGCTAATGGTAGTTGAATGGGAGTTGCATTGAATCTGTACAGCAGTTTTGGGAGTATGGCCATTTTCACAGTGTTGGTTCTTCCTATCCATGAGCAAGGAATATTTTTCCATTTACAGAAGTCTTCAATGTCTTTCTTCAGAGTTCTGTAGTTTTCATTGAATAGATCTTTTACTTCTTTTGTTAGGTTGATTCATAAATATTTCAATTTCTTGGATGTAATTGTGAAAGGTATGGTTTTTGTAATTTCTCTCTCAGTCTGTTTATTGTTTGTGTATAGGAAATTTTATTGATTTTTGGGTGTTGACTTTGTATCCAGCTACACTGCTGAGTTTGTTGATTAATTCATGGGGTCTTCTTGTGGAGTTTTTGGGGACTTCCATGTAAGGTATCATATCATCTGCAAATATTGATAATTTTACTTTTTCCTTTCCTATCCTCGACCTTTTTATTTTTCTCTCTTGTCTAATTGCTCTGGCTAATGGTTCTAGAACTATATTGAACAGGAGTGGTGAAAATGGACGTCCTTATCTTGCTCCCAATTTTAAAGTAAAAGTTTTCAGTTCTCCATTTAGAATGATGTTTGCTGTTGGATTTTCATAGATGGCTTTGATCAGATTAAGGTAAAGACCATCTATTCCTATTTTCTTAGAATTTTTATCATAAATGCATGTTGGACTTTATTGAAAGCTTTTTCTGCATCTACTGAGATGATCATATGGTTTCTGTCTTTGACTCCATTGATATCATATAACATTTATAGATTTGAGAAGATTGATCCAACCTTGCATTACTTGAATGAATCCAACTTGGTCATGATGTATGATTTTCTTGATGATTTGCTGTCTTCTATTTGCTAGTATTTTATTGAGTATCTTTATATCTATATTCACTAGGATGATTGGTCTGTAGTTCTCTTTCTTGGTTGGGTCTTTCTCTGGTTTTGGTATCAGTATGATGCTTGCCTCCAGAAGTGAGTTAGGGAGAATTACTTCCTTTTCAATTTCACTGAAAAGTTTGAGGAGTGTTGGTATTAAATCTTCTCTGAAGTTCTTGTAAAATTCTACTGTGAATCCATCAGGGCCTGGGCTTTTCTTTGTTGGTAGGTTTTCAATCTCACTTTCAATCTCATTAATTGATATTGGGTTGTTCAGGAACTTTATATCTTCTTGAATCAATCTTGGTAATTCATGCATATGCAGCAATCTGTACATTTCTTCTGAGATTTCAATCCTATGGGAGTAAAGATTTTCAAAGTAGGTATTAATGATGTTGTGTATTTCTGCTGAATCCATAGGAATTTCATCCTTTTGTTTCCTTATTGCATGAATGTGAGTTCTTTCCTTCCTTTTCTTGGTAAGGTTGGCTAGGGGTTAATCAATTTTATTTATTCTTTCAAAGAACCAGCTCTTTTATTCATTTATTTTTTGGAGGGTTCTCTTTGTCTCAACTGCAGTAATTTCTGCCTTAATCTTTGTAATCTCCTCCCTTCTTTGGGCTTTGGGCTTCACTTGTTCTTTTTCTAAAAGTTTAAAATGTAGCATTAGGCTATTTATTTGTTCTCTTTCTGTTTTCCTTTTGTGTGAATTCACCGCTGTGAATTTCCCTCTGAAGACTGCTTTCATTGCATCCCTTAAATTCTGGTAATATTTTTTTACATTTTCCTTGTTTGTAGGTATTTTTAAATTTCCTCTTTAATTTCTTCTGTGACCCACTGGTTGTTCAGGAAGTTGTGGTTTAATTTCCAAGTGTTTATGGTGTTTTTGGAGTTCTTTTTTTCATTTATTTCCAATTTCATTGCACTGTAGTCAGATAATATGCATGAGATAATATCAATCCTTTTGCATTTAAGTAGATATGCTCTATTGGCTAGAATGTAGTCTATTTTAGAGAAAACCCATGTGCTGCTGAGAAAAATGTGTATTCTGATGTTGTGGGGTGAAACAATCTGTATACATCTACTAAGTCCATTTGTTCGCAGGTTTGGTTTAGATCTTCATTTCCTAGCTGATTTTTTGTCCAATTGACCCATCTCTTTGTCTCAATGCGGTGTTAAATTCCCCTATTACAATAGTGTTATTAATTATCTGGGTTTTCATGTCTGTTGAGATTTTTCTAATGTAATTTGGAACTCCGATATTTGGTACATACATGTTTTTGATTACCTCATCCTCTTGCAGTTTATCCTTAACAAGTATGTAGTGACCTTTTTTATCTCTTTTAAGTGTTGTTTATTGTAAGTTTACATTGTCTGTAAATGGAATAGCTATCCCTGCTTTTTTCTTTGTTCCTGTTGCATGGAGGATAGTTTTTCATCCTTTGACTTTCACTTTATGGATTTCCTTTTGAGTAAAATGTGTTTCCTGTATACAGTACATTGTTGGATTTTGCATTTAATCCACTCTGCCAGTCTGTTCCTTTTGACTGGTGAATTGAGGCCATTTATATTTATAGCTATCACCGATATTTATTGATTTATCATTGTCATGTTATTTACTTGCATTGGTGTCCTACTTTTTCTACCTGTTTACTTACTTGCTCTTCTTGACATTTCCTTTCTACTGTTATTCTTGAAATTGCTGTCAGATTTTTCTCTGTCTAGAATATCTTTTAGTACGCTTTGCAATGCTGGCTTTTCACTCATGAAGTTCTTCAATTTTTCTTTGTTTTGGAAATATTTTATTTCTCCTTTGAATATGAGGGATAGTTTGTCAGGGAACATGAGTCCCGGTTGGAAGCTGTTTTGTCTCAGTACTTGTAATACTTCACTCCAAGGTCTTCTCAATTTGATGGTTTGTGCTGAGAAGTCTGTCATGATTTTGATGGGCTTTCCTTTATAGGTAATCTGTTTCTTTTCCCTAGAAACTTTTAATATTCTGTTCTTTTGCTGGAGGTCTGAGAACTTGACTATTATATGTCTGGGTGTAGTTTTATTTCAGTTGTGATTGTTTGGAGTTCTATATGTGTCATTTACCTGTATATCAGGTTCTGTTTCCATACATGGCAAATTTTCTGCTATTATTTCTGCAAATATTCTTTTTATGTCAGTTGTGTTGCCTCTTGCTGTTTCATTGACTCCTATAAGTTGTACATTGCTCCTCTTTGCCTTATCTTGCAGGTGTTGAATTGATTTTTCCTTGGTCCTTGTTAATTTTAAGATATGCTTTCTTTCACGGTTGCTTGCTGCCATGCTGTCCTCAAAATCTGAAATTCTGTCTTCAGCTTCATTCAAGCAGTTTTGGCAGTTTTCACATATATATAACACATCTTAATTCCTTTTTTCATCTCCTCCCTCCTCCCTCCTACTTTCTCAAATTTCTTGATCAGCTTCCTTTTGTATTGTACATCTTTCCAGTACATAGTGTTTGCATTTCATGAGTGGAGTTTGCACATGTATGTAGTACATTCTAGTTTTAAAATTATTTTTCCCTTCCTTGTCTACACACTCACTCCATCCCTTGATTATCTTCCTCTTTGAAAATTATCTGGCTCCTTATCTCCTATTACCTGTCTCTTATTTATCTCTTTATTTTTACTTTGGATTTCTCATATAAGAGAAATCCTGTGATATTTGCACTTCTGTGTCTAATTTTTTCACTTAATATCAAGGTCTAAAGGTGTATTCATTCTCCTACAAGTAATTGCTGATTTTAGTTTTATCTCTAGCATTAATTACTAAAGCTTCATTTTGTCCACAGATAAAATTTGTAATTATTTTATTGACACTTTTTTTTTTTTGTTACGGGAATTGAACTTATGACCTTGTGCTTGCCAGGAAGGTGTTGTGCCCCTGGGCTCTATCCATGGCTTATTGACACTTTTCCATGACTCAGCAATCATATCTCTTCTAGAACAAATTCCATATGTTGTTGATAAAAGTCTGTGTTCTGCTTTACTGGGTAAAGTGATTTTTATGTCTTTTTATATTCTCATTAATTTTGTCTTGTTTTATCTATCAATGTGTTAATAATTGAATATTGGAGTCTCTAAATATTCATTTATCTGTTTCTCTTCAACTGCTTCAGTTTTATTTTCATGCATTTTGGGATGATGATACATAAATCTGTAGCTATATAGAGAAACATGTAGATAGATTATGTAAATATAGTATCTTGCTCTTTATCACTATCTAATGTGATCTTTTCATAATGATAAAATATGACTCTCGCCATCTCACACTGGGGTTCTCATTATGCATATGTTGATATACTTCATGATTTTTAAACAGCACCTGAGTCTTTGTTAATTTTTATACATTTCTTATTTTTCCATTAAAAAGATTTTAACAAAGTATTAGAAGTTTACAAAATGTACCAGTTTAAATTCACTTTTCAATCTATCTGTTTGATTTTTCATTTTAGGAATTGTACTTTTCAACTCCAGGAACATTTTTAAAATTAATTTTGATTTATATTGAATTGATTTGGTGTGCTGCAATCCTCATACTGTACTTTAGCTAAATTAACATAGTGGGTCTGGGGATTTAGCTCAGCGGCAAAAGCGCCTGCCTGGCAAGCGCAAGGTCGTGAGTTCGGTTCCCGGTACCAGAGAAAAACAACAACAACAAAAAAATAAAATAAACTAAATTAACATAGTATCTTCTGATTCTTTGAACATATTGCAATAGTTCACTGAAAGGTATTGTATAATAAAGTCCAATATCAGAGCTTATGAAAGGATAATTTCTATTTTTTTCCTGTATGGGACACACTCTGCTGTGTTATAGCCAAATCACTTTTTTTCATTAAAACCGGGATATTTCAAATATGTGGCAATCTAATGTAATAATTACCAAAAGTAGAATCTCTGTAAATATTTTAAATCTTTTTTTATATTTCTGGTATGTTTGTTAAGTGACTTATCTGAACTAGTTTTATGAGGTCTGTATTTTTCATTTGTGTGCTCACTGAAATTTTTAATTGATTATCTTGCATTCCCATGTATTTTTAGAATTGAGAAATTGAGACGATATTTTCTTAAAAGCCTTGAACAAGTAATGCTCTTGTTTTCTCATAGAACTCTCTTTGTGTATTGGGATGTACTTTCAACATTGAGATAATTTACAACTCTTCCATAGCCTTCACTTCTTGTTTGTGTACATTCAAGAAATGAAAGTTTTAGGCCCTCTCAAATTTTAATTATGCTCTGAACATATATGTGTCTTTCTAATTCCCAAGGAATATTACACAAATTTTCAAAGGCCTGTATGAAACATATTGTTTCATAGATCTTCCCTTAAAATTTTTTCTTTGAGAGCTTGTTTGGAAGTTCTAACAGGGGAGCGCAGCTACTTGTATACCCTTGAATGAAGAACAGTCCTCTATTGAGGGTGGTCATCCTCGTTGACAGAGCACTCAGCATCTGGAAGGTCGCACATGGAGCTTTGAGGGAGGAATGGGACACCCACTTAGCCGGCCAGATCAGCCAAATCCACTCTGGGAATCAATGGGGTGATAGTTATCGCAGCCAGATCATCCTCACATCTAAGTATTTGTTAGCCACAAGTGGTATTAGCATCAAGCAGTTGCACCATGAAACAATTATTGTTCATGAGTTGTATTTTTGTGGTTTTATATTACTTTTCTTAGTACATAATTTCAGTACATAATGATTACATTCACTGTGATGGATTTAAACATGCATATAGTACTTTTTATTATACAGTTTACTTCTTAAACATGCATATAGTACTTTTTACTATACAGTTTACTTCTTTTTGCCCATTCCCCCAACTCTTTTTTATTTTAAATATCAGATTCACTTATTTGTCTTATAAGAACATATAAAGTTAACTGTCTTATAAAGAGGTTGCAAATGTACACTAAGGTATCTAAAAGTATACTTTGTATTACTACAATTGTTTTACATGCTTTATATTTTATTTGCCCTATTAGCTTGGTTTTTAATCTGTTGATTAGTTATGAAAAGTACTCTGAGGATACATCTTTTCTTACAGAATGACTTCAATATAATGCTACTGCTTTAATATTTAGATCTTTGATTCATTTTGATTTTAGTTTAGTGCATAATGATAAATATGGGTCTAGTTTTAGTCTTGAGAAGTAGAAAGCCAGTTTTTCCAGAACCATTCATCACAGAGGCTCTCTTTCTTCCAGTGAATGTGTTTGGCCCCTTTGTCAAAGGTAGGGTGGCTGAGTGTGTTTGGAGTTGTTTCTGCCTCTTCTAACATAGGCAGAACAGTTGAAGACATAGGTGTAGGCAAAGACTTCATGAACAAATCCCTGATCACAATATTATAAACAATCAACATCTAGGATTCCATCTCATTAAAAAGCTTTTGCACAGCAAAAGAAATCAACAACAGAGTGAAAAGACAACCAACAGAGTGGGAAAATTTTTAACCAGTTGTCCCTCAAAGGACTTGTATCTAGAACATACAAAAAATTGAAAAAATCTGCCCCCAAATTCAAAGACCCAATGCAAAAATAAGCATCTGAGATAAATACATACTTTTCAGATGAACAAATTCCAATTGAAAACATGAAAATATGTTCAATATTGCTGGTCATTCAAGAAATGCATTTTTAAATTGTGGTGCTGGAGATCAAACCCAGAGCATGCAAGGCAAGAGCTCTACCACCGACGTACATCCTAAGACCTAAGAAATGCATTTTTAAAAAACATTGAGATTCCTTCTCATTCCAAGGATAATTGCTATCATCCAATCAACAAATAACGAATCTTTGAGTGACTGTAGGGAAAAAGGAACACTTGCCCACTTTTGGGGGATTGCAAACTGGTGCGACCACTATGGAAATTTGTTAGGAGATTCCTCAAAATGTTAGAATAAAAGGTTCCACTTGACCCAGAAATTTTCCTGTTCGGCATTTTCCTGAAAGAATTAACAGCACTGTACCACAGTTGCATATGCACAACAATTTTCATCCAGTACAATATGTAATAGCTAATCTTGGAAACAACCCAAATACCTATCACCCAAGGAATGGATTAAAAAAAAAAGATTTTTTTTTTCATACAATGGAGTACCACTCAACCATAAAGTAGGATAATCTTGAGACCTTCCTAGATAAACAGATGCACCTTGAGACCATACTCTTTAGTGAAATAAATCAGGAACACATGTGTAAATACTGCATTGTCTCCCTAGTGTGAGAAACTGAAAGAGAAAATGAGGACCAAAATGTACAATATTTACATTCACTATTTTTGTGTACTTTAAATATTTTCAAGTAGGCAATTATAGCTTTCCTTTCCAGGATTGCCTTTTCTGGTTTCAGTATTGTACTAGTGAATCTTCTTTTTCGTGGGGAACAATATACATCATCAACATTAAGGAAGAGATGTTTATTTTGTCTCACTCTTTCACTGGATTCTGTTATAGAAAACTGATGATGAAAGAACATGGCGGAGCAAAGCTATTTAGTTCATGGCTGCCAGGAAAAAAAGTAGGGCAACAATGTGAAGAAACAAAGATCAATGACTAGATATATTGCCTTAGTGACCTGGATGCACTCAGAAATGTGCATTATTTACCTTCTAGGTAGCCCCCAGGTGAAGCAAATTGAAAATTAAGTTTATCACATTTCAAATATTACCAATTTGATAAGCAACTAATCTTTTTTTAAAATTTTTATTTTTATTTTATTTTTTTATTTTAGAAATAAAAGGAGGAAAATACTAACAGATCGACAACGTTTTACAAAATAGCAAAGGATCAGTACAGACATTACAGAGTTACAAACAGAGTGGTAGGGAATTAACAATGCTTATTGTATTACATATTGATATCTTCAATGTAGTTTCTCATGAAAACACATATAGACATACAAAGCTAATCAACCAATGCCTCACTGACAGTTTCTTTCAGCAAGGAAATACAGGACAGTAGAACACCCGTGTTAACTATCCTGCATATACATATATACAAACTTTCTCCTTCTTTCCCTTCTCTTTTCCCATATTCCAGTTATCCTTTACCTATGAGTGCTTTCCTATCAATTCCCTATGTCTGTCATATCTCCTAGTTTAAATTAACTCTTTCAGGCTTTACACTAGAGAAACAATGCGGTGCTTGCACATGTATGTTTGATTTATTTCGCTTATGAGTATGGTCTCTAGTTGTGACCATTTGCCTATAAAAGCCTCGAGTTTATCTTTCTTTACAGCTGAGTAATATTCCATTATATAAAAGTACCACAATTTTCTTATCCAATCCTCAGTGGATGGACATTTGGGTTGCTTCCACATTTTAGCAATTACAAATTGAAGCAACTAATCTTAAACTATACTTAATGGTCACATAACCACAGTAACATATTAGTACATCTTTTAACTTGATATAATTATCTCCTGTGCAAGTAAATCATAATAATGTTTTCTGCGGTGATATGTGAATTCTAGAAGGCATGAGCAGCCCCTTTTTTATGGCCTTGGTGGCCATGATTTCTTTATTGGAAAAATTCTTCTAATGGCATGTAGTATCCCTCAGAAAAGATTGCAAAATTTTGATATTTCATCCTTCCTCAGATCTCTATAGCACCTTTGGCTTTATTCTCACAGTTTCATATATTCCCTTTTCATATGCAACTTGGGGGCTGGGGATTTAGCTCAGCGACACAGCGCCTGCCTGGCAAGCACAAGGTCATGAGTTCAATTCCTGGTACTGAAAACAAACAAAAAAAACAAAAAAATAAGCAACTTGCCTGACCTCCAAGACCTTCCTTTGAAACCTGAATGGAAGCCCTACTGACTCCATAACACTTGCATTATCACACTTGTAAAATTAGTATTACATGAACATGCTGATGTCTCCTGTTATTTAGAGGAGAAACTCAAGCTCTGATGGATCATGACCACAGTAGTCTATGAGTATTAGGATGTCTGAGCACAGTGAAGTAAATCTTAGGGAACCAATTCCTTAGAAAGTCCTTGTTGACCAGTGTTCCCTGGGACACTTTTCAAAAGAAAGATTGACATTTTTGCACTGTAACCTTCAATTAGCGCATATTAATTTCTTAAATATTATCCAAGCATCTTCTCATCTTTGTAAAAAGTACTTGGTTTCTTTTTAATATTTCTGATCTCTTCACGTGTCATATCTCCATCAGTGCCCATTTCAAATATGAATTTGTTTTGTCTTTAAGTTTTTCAAAAATTTTCTCTGGATTTTACACTCAGTTGATACTATAAAGGTGGGTAAAAGTAATCAACAGTAGCTATGCAACTGAATGATTGTTTTGAAATTTTCTTTGCCACATCTGTTCATTCAACATGCTTAATTTGAATTTCATGAAAATCCCCAGGAGATAAGTGAAATGTGGGCAATTTTTTCAGAGTTTAACACCCATGGCCTCTATTGCCAAGAAAGTTCTTGGTCTAAATGAAATGTGGTCTTCTGATCTGTGGTCACAATTGTCTATCAACTCTGCATACAGCATTGCACATTTTCTCTACACTGCATCTGCAAACTTTTCTATACAACTACAAACAATTTCCAAAAGCTTGTGAAAAAATTTGCCAAGTGTACTCACAACAATAATCTTCATGGTCCAAATTTCCTGTATTAGTCAGTTTTTTATCAATGCAAAGCAATACTTGACACTCAAAATTAAATTTCAAAAGTG
This sequence comes from Chinchilla lanigera, assembly GCF_000276665.1. Taxonomy (NCBI): domain Eukaryota; kingdom Metazoa; phylum Chordata; class Mammalia; order Rodentia; family Chinchillidae; genus Chinchilla; species Chinchilla lanigera. Next base: position 2,513,654 of record NW_004955529.1, on the reverse strand, counting down.
GTTTTACGTTGGTTCATAGTTTCAGGGAATTCATTTCATTGCTGGCTGGTGCTAAGGCTGAAATAGATTCATGGAAGATCATAGCAGAGCAAAGTTGCTTAATTCATGTTAGCTAGAAAGACAAGCAGAGGAATGGTACCAGAGCAAAAGGGACAGCAGAACAGATATAATAATAAGGTCATGCTTCCAGAGTTGTCTTAGTTATTTTTCTGTTTAATGAGATAAAGTTAAAGGAGGAATTTTTTTAGCTCACAGTTGTAGAGGTTTCAATCCATAATCAGTATTGCCCAAGGCAGGGTGGTATAGCAGAAGGGCATCACAGAGGAGAAACAGTTCATATTGTGGCACGCAGGAAAGCAGGAAAACAACAAACAGCAGCAGCCAGCTTCTCTCTTTTATCCTATCCAGGGTAAAAGCCTTTGGGTGGTACCAGCTGTCACAATAGTCCGCCTTCCTGTTATCCATATCCAGACCTATGCTAAACCAATATAATTATCATACACTCTTAATTCAAGCATCACATCCATGATCCAGACAATTCCTGTGTCCTAATTATGAGCACATGTGGCTTTTAGAGGAGATTTAGATAAAGCCATAACAATGTCCCACCTAGACAAAACTAAAATGTGCTTTATTCATTGTCTCAGATGCTCCCAAGACAATCAGATAGACCAGTAAGCTTAGCCAACAACAGCGTGTTATGTTTCCATTATCACTTGATTCTAGAAATTAAAGAAATTCCCTCATGTTTTCTTCAGTGACCAACTGATCATTCAAAAATGTATTTATCTTCATATGTTTGTGTATTTTTTGTGATTTTTCTTATTGCTGATTTTTATCTTCTTTCATTGTGATCTCACAACATGCATGAAATTAATATGAAAATTTATTAAATTAAATTTCCCTTATGGCATAATTGTGATCTACTTTGCAGAATGTTCTGTAAGCTGCTAATAAGAATGTGTGTTATCCTGTTACTAAATGGAATACTATGAATGGCAGTTAAATCTATTTGTTTTGTAGTGTAGATGAACCTTTATTCTTCTTTATTGACTTTTTCATTTGAATAGGATGTCTGTTTGTGAGAATGTGACACTGAATTTGAGCACTATAATTTTATTGGTCCTTCCTGTCCCTTTGTGTTGAATAGTGTTTGTCTTATAAAATTATGTGCACCAACACTAAGAGTCTATGAAGTTATTTACAATTATTATATCTTCTTGGTGAATTTTTCCAGTTTTAAACATGTCATAACCTCCTGTGTCTCTAAAATTTGATCCAGTGATGTGTTGGATAAGTGTATGTTGATTGCTGCATTCTTCCTGATACTGTTTGTATGGCATATCATCTTCCATCTTTTTGCTTTACTTCCACCTCTTTGTTTTCCTTTATGTGTATGTCTTTTCAGATGATTTGCATTTCTTCCAAACCACATACATTTAGTCTTTATTAGTAAATGTTTGCAATACATAATGAATATACTGAGCCGGAGATACAGTTCAGTGACACAAGTGCCTACCTGATGAGGACAAGGTCCTGAGTTTGATTCCTGGTACTAAAAAAAAAAAAAAAAAACCATAATGAATATATTTATCATGGGGTGTTGATACATATACATAGCACATCTTAATCCATTTTAATTCCCCTTTCCCTATTCCTCCTCCCTTCTCCATCTCTAGATTCCCTCCTATTCTGCAAAACATACACTTCCCTGTTTTCGATCATGCATTTGTTATTTTACTCATTAAGTTATTCAAACTTTGGTTTACTTGTGTAAGAGAAATCATGCAACATTTTTTCATCTCTATGTGATTTATTTCACTTAACATCAAAATGTATAATATTTTCATCTGTGTTTTATTTGAAGAACTATGTGCTTTACATTCTAAGTTATTAATGAAATATCTGTACTCATAGTTATTTTTTCATGTAAAAATTTGGCATAATTCTCATTTGTTAGACTACCCTTTCTCTTCCATTTGTCATCTTTCTAGATTTATCTTTGGTAATGCTGGTTTGGGTGTCATTATTTCCTTTAGTGTCTGCTTAACTTGGATGGTCTTTCTTCAATTGTAAATGGTATCTTTGTTAGATATAGTAATCTAAAATGTAGTTAGTGGTTTCTTTTTTGTTTTTTGTTTTTGAAGGTGAGGGCATCTTTATTTCCCCAAAAGAGTTTCTAGTATTTTTTATCATTTACACAGACCGACACACAAGTATCTGGGCAAGAGAGGTGTTTCTCTGATGAGCACAGAATGTATCAGAATCACTTATTTTTCAATTTCCTGTGAATCCATTTGTTACCAGTCAAGCTAGGTCCATAGGCCTCATATTATAGAAGATAGATATTGCTCTGGAAAAAAACAGTCACATAACTAGAAAGAAGTTTTGGCACTTAGGGACAAGTTGCATACTAATTAGGAATCCTGGAACATGAAAAGCAGAGCAGTGCAGGACAAGTGGTGAGCAGTCATTAGATGTTTCGGTGTCATTGGCCTCAGTGTTGCTTTCTAAGCTGCATAAACAAATTAATCATACACGGCACTTCTGGGTTTCATGTCTGTGACATGGGGAGAATAACGTAAATGTGCATATTTAAGTAATCCCTGTGAGCTCCATGGGTTTGGTGGGTGAATACTTGTGTCTGTGTGCTTGAAGTGAAAAGAAAGTCAGAAGGACAGAAGGTCTGATGAAATGCAACACTAAACATTGTGTAATCATATAAGTAGTGAATAAAATAACACAAAAATGAAGAATAAACTAAGCAAAGACTTGAATTTTTTTCAGTAAAACACAAAGCTTCTGCCCAAGTGTGTTAAAGCACTGAGTTACATCCGCAAGCTTTTCATTTTGAGACAAGGTCCCACTAAGGTGCCCAGCATGGCTTCAATCTTGCAGTCCTCTTCCATCTCTGCTTCAACGGTTGGTGGCATTTCAGGCATGCACCATCAGTAGCACCAAGAAGTTTTTGATGCTAAGATGGTGGCAAATAAACGTGCACAGATTCAGATGTCTTCTAGTCTCGCTAGTCTGTCTCTGGCTTGAATAGTAGAACATCCTGTACAAATTTGTGATGATGGTAACAGTTACAAGTGAGCTGTAGTAAGATCATCCACATGTTCAAGTCTATAAAAATTGATACTGTACTCTGTAACTTAGTATATTTTGTGTTACATGAGATATTTCATATTGCATAATAAAGTAGACATAATTTTGACATGATGGCTAATTCAATTGTCTAAGCATGATTAGGTAACATTGATATATACTGTTCACCATATTAGGGCTCTTTAATGTATTTGTCAATTATGTTTTCAGCTTTACATGGACTCATGAGAATGTAAATCCATGGAAAATTGAGGAGCTCTTGTACTCTTGGGGAAAACCATACAGTACATTTCACAATCCTTCAGTAAGCCAAGGATACCAGACATTGCTGTCACACTGACAGTTTATGCAACTCTTCTGAGGCAGAAGCGGTGTGTAAAACTTCATTCTGTCACCAGAGAGTGCTCCTTACATTTCGTGGCTTGAGAGTCTCTCCCACAGGCCTTCTCCACAGTCTGTAGCCAGTAGAACCCCTAAAGCAAGGAAGTTAAGCAGCTGGGTGGACTCTTAGCATTGGGCTCAGGCTCTTGACTTTGGCGCTGGGAGACAGAACCCCTGTAGTTAGTGTTCTTACAGGTTGAAATATATGCTCTCATGTCCTCATGTCACTTACAGACTCTGTTGATAGTTCTCATGTCATATTTCTCTTTATAAGTGATTTGATATTTTTTGCAGCTTTCAGTATTATTTCATTGTTCTTAACTCTTAACATTTTAACTATAATACTAAATCAGGAGAGTCTTTTCTGGTCATCTATTTTATTTTGATTTTAAAGAGAGTAATAGAAAAAAGAACAATAGCACCATACCCACATAACAGACATAAACAAAGCAAAGGAAGAACATTAAAAATGATACAGGGTTTCAAACAAAATCATAGCAATTAACTGTGGTTGTTATATTACATATTGTTACCTTAAAATACGTTGCTCAGATTACCAGATGTAAGAATGGAACATTGTTCAAACAATTAAAGAGAATAAAAAAGCAATTATTTAATAAAACATTAGAGACAATACAGAGTTGCACTAGACAAGATGGTAGGAATTCACCAAGTGTTGTTCTATTGCATATGGTTGTTTTCAAATCAGTTGCTCAGAATACCACATATAAGCATGCAAAATTAGTCAAAATATAAAAATATTTAAGCATTAATTGTTCCTTTCAATAAACTATCAGACATCAGCAGTACAGTTATCCCAGCTACATATATATACTTTCTTTCTTTTCTTTCTTTCTTTCTTTCTTTCTTTCTTTCTTTCTTTCTTTCTTTCTTTCTTTCTTCCTTTCTTCCTTTCTTCCTTTCTTCCTTTCTTCCTTTCTT
>NW_004955529.1:2496521-2509123 GCF_000276665.1 Chinchilla lanigera | reverse complement strand
CTTTCTTCCTTTCTTCCTTTCTTCCTTTCTTCCTTTCTTCCTTTCTTTTTCTTTCTTTCTTTCTTTCTTTCTTTCTTTCTTTCTTTCTTTCTTTCTTTCTTTCTTTTCCTTCTTTCTCTTCTTGCAGTCAATCTTTCCTTTGAGCAATTTCTTTCGCTTTCATAATATCTATTATATGTTTTGGGTTTCATTTATTCTTTCAGGTTCCTACAGTAGGGAGATAATATGATGCTTACAGATGTGGATCCAATTTATTTCACTTATGAGTATGGTCTCTAGTTGCATCCATTTACTTACAGAAGCCTTGAGTTTTTTTATACCTGAGTAATACCTATTGTATAAAAATACCACATCTCTTTTATCCATTCCTCAGCTGATGGGCATTTGGGTTATTTCCAAGATTTAGCTATAACAAATTGTGCTGCTATAAACATAGGTGCACATATATTGCTGTGGTATGATGATTTTAATTCTTCTGGGAAGATACCTAGAAGGGGAATAGCTGTGTTGAATAATATCTCTAGTCCTAGCTTTTTGAGGAATTTCCATATGATTTTGACAGTGCTTTCACCAATCTACACTCCTACCAGAAGTGGAGTAGGCTTCCTTTTTCCCCACAGACTCTCAAGCATTTATGAATGGTTTATTTCTTGATGATAGCCATTCTTTGTAGGGTGAGATGGAATTTTAGTGATGTTTTAATTTGCCTTTCTCAGGTAACTAATGATATTGAACATTTTTTCATGTATTTATTTGCCATTAGTATTTCTTCATTTGAGAAGTGTGTATTCATTTCAGATACCCATTTTTGGACTGTGTCTTTGAATTTTGGGTCTGATTTTTTTGTTCTTTATATGTTCTAGATAGAAGTCCTTTGTCTGAGGGGCAGTTGCCTAAAATTTTTTGCCAATTCATGAGTTTTCATTTTACTCTCTTGGTGGTTTCTTTTGATGGGCAAAAACATTTCCATAAGATGAGATCCCAGCTGTTGATCATTTGCGGTATGTCCCTTGCAGTTTGATTTTTCTTCATGAACTCTCTGCCTACCCCTATGTCTTCTAGATTTGTACCTACTTTCTCTTCCAGTACATTGACTGTTTCTGTTTTAATATTAAGATCTTTGATCCATTTTGACTTTAGTTTAGTGGATGGTGAAAGACATGGGTCTAGTTTTAGTCTTTGGCATATGGAAAGCCAGTTTTTGCAGCACCATTTATTAAATAGGCTATCTTTCTTCCAATGAACATGTTTGACCCCTTTGTCAAAGATAAGGTAGTTGAGTGTCTTTGTAGTTGTGTTCATCTCCTAATGTATTCCCTTCATCTTCAGGTCTGATTTTTTGCCAGTACCATGCTGATTTTATCACAGTAGCTTTATAGTAAAATTTTCAGTCAGGAACTGTGGTGTCTCCTGCCTGTCCTTTGTTACCCAGGATTACCTTTGCTATTGTAGGCCTCTTCTGGTTCCAGATGAATTTTAGGAATGTTTCCTCTAGATCTATGAGGTATAGTAATGGTATTTTAATGGAATTGCAATGAATCTGTACAACAATTTTGGGAGTATGGCCATTTTCACAATGTTAGTTCTTTCTCTCCAGGAGCAAGGAATGTTTTCCCATTTTCTGAAACCCTTTTTTATCTCTTTTTTCAGAGCACTATAATTTTCACTGTATAGATCTTTTACTTCTTTTGTTAGATTTATTCCTAATTATTTCATTTTTTAGATGCTGTTGTAAAAGCTGTGGTTTCATAATTTCTCTCTCAGTCTGTTTGTTGTTTGCGTACAGGAATGGTATTGATTATTGAGTGTTGACTTTGTTTCCAGCTATGCTGCTGCATTTAGTTACTAAATCTATAAGCCTTTTGGGGGAGTTTTTGGGGTCTTCCATGTGAAGTATCGTATCATCTGTGAATAATGATGATTTTACTTCTTCTTTTCCTATCCTTTTTCCTGTTATTTCTATGTCTTGTCTAATTGTTCTAGCTAATAGTTGCAGAACTATATTGAATAGGAGTAGAGGCATTGGGAATGCTTTTCTTTTTCCTGATTTTAAAGTGAAAACTTTCAATTTTTGACCATTTAGTATGAAGTTCCTGTTGGTTTGTCATTGATGGCTTTTATCAGATTGAGATCAGGCCGTCTATTTGTATTTTTTTCAGGGCTTTAATCATGAATGAGTGTTGAACGTTATTAAAGGCTTTTTATGCATCAGTGGAAATGATTGTGTGATTTTTGTCTTTGGTTCTTCTGATATGGTGTATTATGTTAATTGATTCTCATATATTGAACCATCCCTGCATTCCTGGTATGAATCCCTCTTGGTCATGGTGTATAATCTTCTTGATAATTTGTTGTATTCTGTTTGCTACTATTTTACTAAGAATTTTTGCATCTATATTTATTAGGGAGATTGGCATGTAGTTCTCTGTTTTCGTTGTGTTGTTCTCTGGTTTTGTTATCAGGACAATACTTTCCTTCAGGAATGAGCTGGGGAGAATTCTTCCCCTTTCAATTTCATTAAAGAGTTTGAGAAGAATTGGTGTTAAATCTTCCCTAAATTTCTTGTAGAATTCAACTGTCAATCCATCAGGAGCTGGGCTTTTCTTCATTGGCAAGTGTTTTAGTACATTTTCAAATTCACTGACTAATGTTATTTAAAATTTTTATCTTCTTTATTCAGCTTTGGTAATTCATATATATCTAGAAATCTGTCCGTTTCCTCTGTGTTTTCCATCTTATGAGAGTGAAGATTTTCAAAGTAGGTTTTGATGATCTTATGAGTTTCTATAGGATCTGTTGTGATTTCACCCTTTCATTCCTTATTGCACAAATTTGAGTTTTTCCTTCCAGTTTTTGATAAGGTTGGCTAGAACATTATCTGTTTTACTTATGCTTTCAAAGAACTAACTCTTCAATTCATTTATTCTTTGTATTGTGTTTTGGTCTCCATTGTGTTAACTTCTGCCCTGAGCTTTGTAATTTCCTGTCTTCTTTGGGCTTTGGGTTAGACTTGCTCTTCTTTTGCTAGAAGCTTGAGGTGCAGCATAAGATTGTTTATTTGTGCTCATTCAGTTTTCCTGAGGTGAGAATTCACTGATGTAAATTTCCCTCTGGGGACTACTTTCATTGCAGCCCACAGGTTCCTATAATTTGTATATATATATTTTGTTTGATTGTAAATACTCTTTAATTTCTACTTTGATCTCACCTGTGACCCATTGGTTGATCAGGAAGGTGTTATTTAATTTCCATGTGTTTATGAAGTTTTTGTGATTTCTTTTGTCATTCACTTCCAATTTCATTTCATTATGGTTTGATAGTATGCATGGGATAATTTCAATTCCTTCACATTTACTTAAGCATGTTCTATGTGCTAACATATGGTGTATTTTAGAGAACACCCTATGTGCAGGTTAGAAGAATGTGTATCTGATGCTGTTGGATGGAACACTCTGTAAACATCTACTAAGTCCTTTTATTCACAAGTTTGATTAAGTCCTGTTATTTCTTTGCTCTTTTCTTTTGTCTAATTGATCTATCTCTGTGTGACAATGGGATGTTAAATTCCCCTGTTATGATTGTGTTGCTGTTTACTTCATTTTTCATGTCTGGTAAATTTTGTCTTATATAGTTGGATGCTCCTATATTTGATGCATAGATACTTATGATTGCTCTCTCTTCCTTTTAAGGTTTGCCCTCACAAGTATGTAATGACACTATCTCTTTTGATAGTTCTTGGTTTGAAGTTCGCATTGTCTGCAAACAGAATAGCTACACCTGATTTTTTCTGGGTTCATGTTGTATGGAGTATTATTTTTCTACTTTAAATTTTCAGGTTATGAATTTGCTGTTGAGTTAAATGTGTTTCTGGTATACAGCATATAGTTGGATTTTGTTTCTTGATCCACTCTGCCAGTCTGCTTCTTTTGATAGGTGAATTGAGACAGTTTACACTGATAGTTATAACTGATATATATTGGTTTGTCTTTGTCATGTTATTTTCCTGCTGTTGGTTCCTACTTCTTCCCTCTGTTTAATTGCTTGTTCTACTTCGTGGCTCCTTTCTGTTGTTCTTAAAGTTGTGGTCTTATTTATCTCTTTCTAGAATATGATTTAGTAGTCTTTGTACAGTTGATTTGGTGCTCATGAATTTCTTCAGTTGTTCTTCATCATGGAAATGTTTTATTTCTCCATTAATTTTGAAGGAGAGTTTTGCAGGGTAGATGAATCGGGTTTGGAAGTTGTTTTCTTTCAGTACCTGAAATACTTCACTCCAAGCTCTTCTTCACTTGATGGTTTATTTTGAGAAATCTGCTGTGATTTTAATGTACTTTCCTTTATAAGTGATCTGTTTCTTTTCTCTAACAGCTTTTAATAGTGTGATCTTTTGTTTAATTTCTGGGATCTTGATTACTGTATGTCTGGGTGTAGATTTATTTTGGTTATGGCGAATTGGACTTCTATATGCTTCACTTAGTTGTATGTCCAATTCTTTTCTCATGCTTGGAAATTTTCTGCTGCTATTTCTGCAAATAGTCTTTTTACATCATTTGTATCGACACCTACTATTTTACTGACACCTATGAATCTTACATTATTTTTCTTTGCTTTGTCTTGCAATTATTTTTTCCTGATTCCTTATTATTTTTAAGATTTCTTTCTTTTCATGGTTGTTAGTGGCAATACTGTCTTCAAGGTCTGAATGTCTATCTTCAGCTTTGTTCAAGTGGTTTTGCCAGTTTTTGATGGAAGTTTTAATTTCCTGGATATCTGTTTGAATCTGTTTCATGCATTCTAGTTCTTTTCTACATTGTTCACTCACAGTTTCCATCAGTTTTCTATGCTCCTCTATTTTCTTATCAATGTCTTCTTCGTTTTTTTTTTTTTCCAGTATGGGGAATTGAACTCTTGACTTTGCACTTGCCAGGCAGGTGCTGTGCTGCTGAGCTAAATCCCCAGCCCCTCAATGTCTTCTTTGGATGTGGTGAGCAATTCTTTCATTATTGTTGCCATTTCTTTTTTTTACCTGAGAGATTATTTCTTATCTGATGTCTTCTATGGCCTGATGAAGTTGTTTTTTTACTTTAGTTGCTACCATTTTAGAAATTTCAGGTGGATGATTTCCAGGCTCTTCTGTGTTGATGTCTCCTGGACTTGTTCTGGGTGGTATAGAGGTCTGGGATTGCATTTTCCTCCTTGTTTTTGTCATTTTTTGAAGATCCAGAGGTTCTCTGGAGCTCAGCCTCTCTCCTCTGATAGTGTGGGAGTGGTGGGGTGAGGATCCAAAGCTCCCCAGTGCTCAGCGTGGCTTCTGTGCTGGTGTGTGTGAGCAAGGTGGTTTTGCAGATGTTTCCATCACTTTCTTGCATTCACTTGGCTCCCAGGCATGGGGGAGAGATGAGGGAGGCAAACTGAAGTTTGTGAAGCTATCTGTGGTTCAGCCTGGTTTCCACAAGTGTGGAGGTTTGCAGGTCTTGTCATTGAGGCTTCAGACATTGCCCAGAACCCAGCCCGGTTCCCAATCCAGTAAGGGAGGAGTGAGGGTGGAGTACCTAAGGCCACTGACTCTGTTTTGATTTCAGCTAGGTTCTCATGATGGTCCAGGTGGTGATGGGAATGGACACTGAGGCCTCAGAATGTGTTTGTGGCTCTACTTGCCTCACACACTGGTCAGAGAAGCATGGGTGTCTCATTGGGGTTCCTGAAGATGTCTGGGGTACAGCCAAGTTCCTGTGGGGATGCTAGGGGTGCAGGGAGTGGCTACTGCTACCCCAGAAAGTGTCCAGGGCTGCACCTGCCTTGCCTGTTGGTCAGGGAGGTGCAGGAGTGGCTTAAAGGGGTTCCTAAAGATGTGCAGGGTCAGCCCATCTCCCTTGGGGATGCGAGGAGTGCAAGGAGTCTCTGGTCATTTATTGAATGTTCTAGATGACTTTTCTACCAGTGTGTCCACAACTTGTTCAACTGCAGGGTAATTTTCTGCCATTTCTTCATTTCTCTGTCTTTACTATGAATCTGCACAACCTCTTGTATATTGATGACTTTTACACTTGTTTCTTAAATTGTATATTAAAAGTCTTAAGAACTTTTTTCAAATATCTTATATTTTATTTGTTGCTGATCAAATGAAATAATTTTTTCACCCTCACTTTAAGCCAAAGATTCTGCCTTCTGTTTTATTAATGCTGCTACTTATACTTTCCACTAACCTTTGTTTCATTTATTAAAGATTTTCTTTTCCAGTATTTTTCTTATTTTTTTTTCTGAACACCCATTTCCAATGACTTTATTGATCATTTCATAGTCATTATATCACCTTCAATATTTTTGCTACCATTTGTTGTCAAAACTATTGAATTTGGAAAGAGTCATATTTTCTATTGGGCTCCTGTTCTCTTACCCTTTTATGTGCGGTAACTTCTTTGGTAACATTTGTTTTCTTGATGATGTCCTCTCAAGTATCATTTTGTTGTGTACTTTTAGATTTAAACTTTTATGGGTTTCATTGTGTACTTTTCTTGTAGTATTTTTCCATGTGGTTATGGAAGTTACTTTTGAATATACAGTTTTAGAGCCTTAGTGAGTTGTGTTCTTAGTGACTTCCTACATACTTCAAGAGTGAGTTACCTATGTCAGATGTTGTTTCAAGACTTTGTTATGTGGAGATAGATCCTCTATGGGTGTTTTTTTGTTCGCATGGTGCAAATAGAGCAATTATGACTGTGCCACACACTAGAATCTTTCATAGTTGTAGTGTATCTTAAAAAGTGATACTAGTTTTTGTTATTGCTAAATGTTCTGAAACAAGACTATAATCTCCATCTAGCCTTGGTTCTGATGAGTCAGTTCATTGCTGTGATGTGTTTATTACACCTGTAGTTTATGTTGAAATCTTCACTGAGTATAAAATGGGACTAAATTACGATTGAAGTAAGATGTAATATCTCCCAATTAGTTTTGGAATGTAGCTCAGTGAAACTATATTCCCCAGGGTACTTTTGGCACCTTCAGAATTTTTTAAGGGGAAGATAACAATGATATTAGCCATCCTTATAAATTATCCACCCAGTCTTTATTACAGAAAAATCGAATTAGAAAGTATAACCACAGTATCAATGATGAGGAAGAGGTGATTATTCTTTCTTTCCTTCACTGAAACAAAATATCTGTCACTCACAACTTAAAGTAAGAGAGGCTTATTTTGCTTATGGTTTCGGAGGCACCAGTCTATTGTTGTCTGGCTCAAAGGCCGGGAAATCATAGTGGAAGGGAATGGAGGAGGAATTCTGCTCAACTAATGTAATCTGAGAAATAGAAAGTGGGGAAAAGCCAAAAAAGGAAGCGGTAAGGAGTCAGGCATTTCTTCTATTAAGCCCCAATAATCCACTTACCCCAATTAGAGCCAAATGAAATATGAACTCATCAGTGAGCTAAAACTTTGATGAGGCTACTATAATTACAATCCAATTACCTCCCTATGAGTCTTTTACTTAGTCTACTGTCAACAGTCAAGATTAATCAGCCTATAGAAAAAGGGCAAAGGAGAAGAGGAAGAAAGGAAAAGGAAAAGAAACACACACACACACACACACACACACACACACACACACACACATAAAATAGTTAATATTATTACACTACTAACTGCTCATAGCTCATTGAAAGGAAAGGTATATGCCTATATTGCTTGATCAATTTTTCATGCCTATATTTTGTAATATGAGCAACTACTCTGAAAGTAACAATTACATAATGTATTAAAATTATTGCTCACCTAAAATATTGTTTTGCAATTTCATACCATTGTTTTTATTGTTTATTTTTCTTTTATTTAAAATAAAAAATAAAAGGGGAAAACATAATGATAGAAAACATACTGAAAATTAGAGAATAAGCCAAGGCATGACAAAAATGAATAATAAAACTCAATAAAATAGTGAAAGAAAATGATAGATGCATAAAAGTGGGAGAAAAAGATAATAAAGATGAGTGAAGAGATGTAAGAAGACAAAAAGGTAACAAAAATAAAAGTAAGGGCAAATAAGAGAATAAGGAGCAAGATAATATTTGACTAAAGTAGAAGAAAGGAAAAATAGACCAATAAAATAAATTAAATGCCCAAAAATATTGTGAAGTCAAATTAGAATTTAAAAAGAGAACAAGAGAAATAGACAACTAGACATAGAATACATGGAGTATAGGTATGATATTAAAGATATAACACTTTAAAAATAGAAACTAAAATCTAATAGGACTCTTAGATTCTCTGTTTCCAACTAATTTGAAGTTAAACAAGAGTCAATTCTGTTTGCTTCCTCTGAGTTTGTGTCATACTGGTATGGCAATTTTCTGTCTCAGTTTCACATTTTCTCCTTGGGAAAATGAGTTAATGATGGCTGTGCCATGAGGTGTATGAATAAATTCTGTGAAGGGCTTTTATGTACACAGTTAAGAGCATAGTAATCAACTTAGTGATAGTTTGGGAACCTTTTCGCTTATCTATCCAATATGATGTTAGTAGAGTGCAGCACAGGTGTGCTTTTGTTATATTTCCTGTTTCTTAGTGTCTACTACTGTGGTTGCTGTGTTTAACTTGACTGATTAGATCCACTAGCCCTTTTAACTGGTCTGGGGTTGGCACACTCTAGAATATGCTGGGTGAACATTTAGCTTATTTAAATTTCTTTCATCTGTATGTCCAGTGGGTTTGAGTGTGCTTAGACTAAAACACATGCTCTTTAGCACCTGCTTTTGTGGTTGTGAGCTAGCTTATATAGAATGATCATCAGTCTAGATGAAACATTGAACAGTACAGCAGTAGTTTTGGAGAGCAGCCAAGCTGCAACATTGACTCAACTCCTTGAGAAACCTTAAATAGTGGGAGAAGAAACTAAATCAGTCCATTTTGGTCTGGAGAAGAGGCCAAATGCAGTGCGTGCATTGCAATCGTTCCTCTCAAGTATGTACCGTTCTCAGGCACCCTGCTTTCATTTCTCATTACCCAGGGCATAAGCACTTGCACACTCAACTCCCATCTCAATAATAGCCTGTGTTCTTGCTGATTAAAATTTTGGTGAAATTTTCTTCTACACTCCCCACTTTCAAGACTGTGTCTCCTATAGTCTTCACTTGCACAGTTAATTCTGCAGAGCATCTACAGAAGCCCCGATCATGAATGCTACAATACATTTATTCCATCAGTGGATTAGTCATAATAATAAATGGACACCAAAAAAAAAATGGACACCAATCAAGATGTGCTTTGGTTGTAGTGCTCAGGGGGTTTGTATACATACCCCAACGCCATATTGCACAGGCAGATTATATTTTCTTCCTAATCCACTGGGGAGGCTAAATCTTCTATGGATCCTAGCTTTTCCCCACAGAGATTACTGGCCAACTTGTAATATCTGGAATTTCTTTCCTTAATTACTCTATGGTTATGATGTTAGGATCTCTAGTTTCTATCGTGGAATTAAGTGTTGACCTTGCAAATTCCTCCTTACACTGTTCTCTGTTGATTTCCTGATTTCAGTGCTGTTTAAGTTTTCTCTATCTGTTATATTATTTCCCAGAAAACTTCCTTAATTTCTCTTTGTGGGGGAATAGATTCCTCTTGTCATGCTGACTGTTGTCAATCATCTAGTATCAGAAACCTTTATTCTATTCTGCTGTCTTCTTGACCTCACATCTACATCAAGTTCAGATATACTTTTTTTGCAGCTAAATCTAGACTATCGTTAATATTTTCAACTTCATTTTATTTTACTTACTGGATTCTTTATGGCCAAGACTTCTGTTTGGTTCTTTTTTAAATAAAATGAGCAGAAAGCAATGACAAAGTTATTTGAAAAAATGAAGAGTAGGGGATAAAGTGACTCTGGAGAATGAGCTTGGGTTGAGTAAAAAAAGAGATAAACAAGATAAAAGTACACCTTTGGGGAAACTGGACAGATTATCATGAAGAACATCATGGTCATCTCATTCTTTTTTAAACTCTTCATCTCAGTGCAGAATTTCTGTTTCATATCCATCAATATGTTTCTAACTTTATTTATCTGTCAAGTTATTATATTCAATCTTTTTGGGCTTTCCTTTAACAATTTTTAAAAATTAGATATCAGCCATTTCATTCAAATTCATTTCCCTGAATAAATTTGTCAGAGAATTGTGTTCTTTTTTAGGTGTTGTATTCCCTTGCTTGCTCTATATTTCTTGTTCTCTTATATTTAAGTTCATCTCATTTGATGAATTATAACTACCACTTTTTTGAAGTAGTTTTTCACAAGTGAGGTTCTCTTGAAGATTTGTTCTGAAATATCATTTTCTTATGCAATATTGACTTTATTTTCATCTGAGCACCTAATATAATCTTCCTATAACTTTTTTAGCTATGATTAAGGACTTTGGCTCAGAATATACCACGGTTGAGTCAGAGAACCTCATTGTCTTCCTAAGTTACACAAAAGGTAGAATACTCATTATTTCCTGAAGGATTGATATAGACACCACTGGGTGTGGGGTATTTATTCTGTGGTAACTCTTACAATTGGATCTGTGATCCGTAAGGTTCCTCAGTTGATCTCACGTACACTTGATGCTAGCTCCACCACTCATAAGGGCCCCTAAGACTGGCAGCTCCATAATAATGAGGTGTCTCTAGTATTTACCTCTGTTGAATAAGTAGTGTAGGCTCTGATGCTATGAGGGACCAGGTGGTGGAAGAAGCCATAGCACCTCTTCTGTGCTGCTCTTACTCCATCTTGGTAACAGTGTGTGGTTAAATAAGTCATGGGGCAGAGTAAAGCAGGAACTGTGTCAGTGAAGTAGCAGCAGTAACCATGTTATTCCGTTACATCAATTCTGTTGCAGTATAAGCTCGGCAGTAAGACAGTGGATAGAACTGGGCAAAATTTATCTCAGTACATTTTTGGACACTGGCAATAGATAGTGCAGTTTCAACTAGAGTCATGACCACTTTAATTCATAGGCTATGCTGCACACCCCAAAACTGTCTAGACTTGGTACATTTTTTTGGACCTGTATGAATTTTCACAACAGGATTTAGGTTGGTGTTTGATGCATAGAATAGCTCAAATTATCCTCAACATGCCACTGTGTTCAAGGTCATAGTTAGAATATTATCTTCTCTGCCTGCCTTGTCAGTCACAATGTCTGAGTGGGACATGGAAGATGATATTCAAAGCGGGCAGGAATCACTCTTTAGGCCTGACACTGGCAAAATTCTATATATGGCCATGCAAACCCCATGTTTCATAAGGCACACACTCACATTTCCTAATTCAAAATGCCATCATCCTTCATCCTTTTTGTTTTACAACATTTGCCTCTAGAGTGTATGCTACCAACTGGCCTGAGTTATAGCTGCTCTAGTAGGTTAAGTTTGGATTCTTAAGAAAACACCCACCAACCAATGTAGCTGAATATTTGTGCAGTACAAGAGATAGCACCACACAATGATTTCTTAACTTTAGAGTAGTCCATATGCAGGCAATATCTCATTTCTCAAATTCACTTGTATTATTCAAAATAGGAGTTTCATCAGAAGATTATATGAGATCTTTTCTAAAGAAATGCTACTGTGAAGGATTTAAATTGATTATCTAAGTGTATCTCAGTTTGGTGAATATTGCAAAATCTTTCAGAAAATAAGATTGCCATCATGTATGCTGTTCGAGTTTGTGCCAAACTCTCTTTCATAATTATCCTTGCAAAAGAGAGTCAGCCATTCCTAGGTGTTATGGTTTTGTCTGAAAAACCCCTCACAGCCTCATGAAGTTATGGGGCCTGAGCTTTCTTGAAGGCAGCTGAATCTAGAATTTGTGATTAATTTGTAGTCCACTGTTGAGATTACTAATGTGAGTGCTATGTGTACCCTACTGCAGTAGCCTGCATACAGTACAAGGAACAGAAAGAGTCTCTCTCTCTCTCTCTCTCTCTCTCTCTCTCTCTCTCTCTCTCTCTCTCTCTTCTCTTCTCTTCTCTCTCTCTCTCTCTGTGTGTGTCTCTCTCCTTTGCTTTTTTTGTCTTCTCCAACCATTAAATTTTACCCCTCTGTCATGTGTCACCCTGCTTTGGAGCCAATTGATTATGGACTGAAACCTCTACAAAGTGTGAGCTAAATAAATATTGCCTCCTTTAAATTTGGGTGCCTGATATTTTCTTTCAGCAACAAAAGAAAAGTACTAAGAATTTGGTTCCAATAGTGGGGTTGTTGCTGTGACTATGTCTGACTATATGGTTCAGGAACCTTTGGGACTGGATTGTGGAAAGAGTTTGGAAATGTTCAAAGATACTGGGTGAAAACGTAGAGCTGGAATACCTTAGGTTTTTCTGTATGGGAGATACTTTTCCGAGACCAGAAGACCAGGAAGTTGATAGAAACCTTGCTGGTAAAGACTGGAGTCAGTATATTTCTTCTGGGAAGAAGGAATGCATTGGTTGTTGAAGTCCAGATGAAATGAATTATGGCTTGGCAGAAAGTTTGTGTATTTTTCTTATGTCCAGAGACTTTGCCTGACTCTAAGATTAATGATACCAGATTAATTAATCTGGCAGAAAAATTTCTTTTTTTTTTTTTTTTT
>NW_004955529.1:2453913-2490181 GCF_000276665.1 Chinchilla lanigera | reverse complement strand
CGGGGGGCTGGGGGAGCCTGCTCGGCCGGCTCCGAGGGCCTGCTCGCCCCGCCCGTCCCCTGGGCCTCCCTGCGCCTAGAAACTCAGACTGCAGTGTCACCGGGGTCTTTGTTCTCGCGTCCTGGCCTCCAGGATTGGGTGGGTCCTACCTGGCTCTTTGCGCGCTTTTCGGCTGGGAATCGCGGTGTTATGAGTCTGGCCCACTCTCGGACCCAGGAGCCCTGCCGCTCCCGGAGAACTCGCTGCCTGCTGGCAGAAAAATTTCAAGGCAGTTAAATGTTGAAGCAGTGGCATGGCTACTGTTGCGATATTTAATCTAGATTTATGTTGAGAATCAAAAGCAAAAAACCCACTGGAATTACTTAAAGTACTATGAGTTTCAGCAGAAAGGACACTTCAGTAAAATGGTGGACTGCAAACATAGAATAGAGGAGATCTTGATTTCTGAGAAGAAACAGAATTTTAAAAAATGGTCTGAGGGTACCACAAGAAGCAGTAGGACTCTACCCTTTGCAGCCTCAAAATTGCAAAAGTAAGAGATTTGTTTTGAGAATAAAACCCCAGACCACCATGTTCTAGCATGACAGAAGCATAGATAGTTTTTCCTCTGAATTAGATTCAGAGTACTTAGTGATCCAGGGACATGACTCCTAGAACCAAAAGAGAAGGAAGCCTGGCTACCACTCCAGATGGCAGCAGACCTTGGCATCATACAAATGGCACTGGTTTTAGGTGCACGTATAATGGAAGAGTTGTGGGGTCAGAAAGAGTCCCACTTAGATTTCGGAAGACCTGGGAAGCCAGACAGTGTGCCCCTGAGAGTGCAGTTTGTGAAACTGTGAGTGTGAAGACATAGGTGTAGTGGAGAGACCAGAAGTTTAGAGAATCCAGGAACATGCATAGTTGGTGGAAAACTACAAAGAACAAGAAGATTGTGCCCAAGAGAGAAGCCATGAGAGCTAAAACCATTAGCTGTGCCTTAGGGATGAAGTCACCCAAGCCCTTTGGAGTTCATATCTTGGCACAGGTTATCTCACATGCTGCACATGGAGCTACATGACTTAATGTTTGCCCTGCTGAATTTTGGACTTGATTTGGTCCCATTCCTTTATATCCCCATTTATAACTTTTGGAATGGAAATGTTTATTTTGTGCCATTTAATATTCAAAGTGTTAAACAATCCTTTTATTTGTACAGCAGCTCACAGCTTAGAATTTGCCTTAAAACTCAGAGGATGCTTTTGACTAGGAAGTTTCAGCAATACTGGAACTATTAGGACTTTGACAACCCTTAGAGATGGACAAAATGCCTTTGTCATAAAGGAATGGATGTGAGTCTTTGGGGGGCCAGAGGTAGAATGTTATGATTTGGGTCTGAATATCACCTCAAGTCCTATGCAGTCATGAGGGGTGGATATTTTGGAGGCAACTGAATCTAGAGTTTGTGATTGATTTATAGTCAAAAGCTGGGATTAAGGGTGTGAATGCTATTCCCTAGGCCAAGTAGTCTGCATACAATATAAGGTACAGAAAGAGATTTCTCTCTGTCTCTCTGTCTCTCTGTCTCTCTGTCTCTCTCTCTCTCAGTCTCTCTCTCTCTCTCTCTTTGGCTTTTTCTGTGTTTTGTCACCATGATCTGTTGCTACTTTGCCACGTGCCCACTTTCCTCAGTAACAACTGATTATGAACTGGAACCTCTACGAGCTGTGAGCTAAGTAAAACGTTCCCCCTTTGAATTTGGGTGCCTGGTATTTTGTCTCAGCAACAAGAGAACAGTAACTAAGGCACTGGGTTTTGAGCCAAGGTGACCAAACCTGAGGTACTTTGTTTCTCTTTCTGTAAAGTTGTCAATATTTCTGAAAGTTACAGCATTTAAGCCACTTTCATGTTGATGTATACTAATTCCTCACAGACATTTGCCTCAAAACACAGCTTTATACCTGCTATTTTGATTTTTCTTCGTGAAGAAAAATACTTACTGGGTACACCTTTTCTGCAATCCTTAATCTCGATCACGAAACTTTATTATCTTTTGCTTTATCTATGTAGAATTGACTCTTATTCTTGCACTGGATATTGTGAGTAGTGCTGAAATTAATTAATGTGAAATGGTAGATATATCGTTCAGATACTGATTTTGTATTCAGTGTGTGTGTGTGTATGTCTGCGTGTGTGTGTGTGTGTGTGTGTGTGTGTGTGTGTATTATATCAGAAAGTGGGATTGGTGAATCATATGTAGTTCTATTTTCAATTTTTTGAGGAAGTTTCTTGTTTTCCATAACATCTACACCATTTTAAATTAGCATTACTGTATTGCACAATTTAAAGTATATTTTAAGATTAACTCATCTTAAGTTGTTCTTTGTCATCATAATTTGTTTTTACCTAAAAACACAGGGACTTTTTAGAGATATAGGAATGTTTAGTAGCATGGTTATGGTGGTAATATCACAGAGAAACATATTTGAAATAACCTGAAAAATACACTCACATTGGTATAATTTCTATGTCTACCACATTACAACAAATGTCGTTCCTTACCACATCCATATTTACTAAAAATAGGGTGATAATTGAAAGAATTGGACTTTTGTTTATTGAATTTAAATGATAACATTAATGTCACAAATACAAAAATTGACATTGATTGATGCAGATACCAAATGACGAAATCCCTGTTTTTTCCTCTAAGAGACACTAAAGCTTGTTATTCTATACAATGATGATTCCCTAGGGCTGTTCTAAATTCTTGCATGGCATCTTCATAAGCAAGCATTCAAAGGCTCCAAACAAGTGAGAAATGCTATAGGTGTCCCGTAACATTATGGGTATAGAAACTTTTACGCAATACCTTCTGCAAGTGTGGAAGCACCAGAAACTGGCACTTAAGCCACTGACAATTTGTTAAGTCACTCACTGAATACAGTACATTTTGTTCAGTTATTCTCCCACTTCATTTTGAAAATGATTTGAAATAATACAAAGAACAAATTTATTCATGTGGCTCTCTTCAAATTCAGATTTTGGCATAAATCTTTGCACCCTGATAAGATTCACAACTTTCATAAGGTTTTAAAAAGTTCCATTAGCTAAATCGTGTGAAAAGGTGAATATAATACAGAGAAAACTTTTGGTGTGACATGTCACACATGTGCAAAAATATGATATAGAGAAGGTAATATCATTGAAATTATTAAGACAATAACTTACATTTCATAGAGTTTTGCATCATATATCTTCAAACTCTATCATCTTCTTGTAATTATGCATGTATAATCAGCTTTACAATTTAATCCAGTCCATGTGTTCAACTTATTGAAATGACAAAGAGTGAATACAAACTTAAACAACACCTTTTCTAGTGATAGTTGCATTAATATGACATTAAAAACAATTGGTTCTCTATCTATTGAAGAAACACTGTTCTTCTTCACTGTTGTAGAATTAGTGTTGCTGTGGATGATATATATGGAACCAATTCTCTCCTTGAAGGACAGATACAAAAATGTGGAGCATGTGATATGATCACAATCTATGAAGTATTACATTACTTGAATATAAAAAACTGCCTGTATTTGTATATAACTTTTTAAAGTTTCCTTTTATAGTAATTAAGGCTACCTTTCTACAAAACATACTTTTATGTCACATTCACTTTTTAAAATAACTTAATCCTTCCCCAGTGCATGCACTCAGTGATAAAGGCATATATTTTTTTCAAATAAAAGTGTTCACAGATCAATGCCAGGGAATTACTTTACAGACCAAATATTTCGATGCATGTAAATTCTGCTTGGTATTCTTATGTGCACTGGGGATATATAAATGAGTATGCAGTTTTTTCTTACACAGGTCACTTTTTCTAATGACAGGTTGAAATTGAGGTTTATAAAGCAGAACATTTAAAACTACACATTACAACTTGCTAGAAATGCTAAACATCAGACTCAACTGCAGAATCATTTGAATGTAAATGTTAACAAGATTCCCCAGATGAATAATATGTCTCAGCAAAAGATTATCTCACAAGTTGTTTTTGGAAAGGCCTGTTTCTCTCATATCAACTAAAATATTTTGAATATTTATGGACAGCAATTATATGTGGTTTCATGACAATAATAAACTATTTCTGTGCAATTGAAACTTCCACTTGCTTCACATATCAGATGACCAAATTCATTAAAGATTAAAGAGTTAGTTGCAGTGACTCAGTGCCATTTGAAGATTGAGTGGCAGTGACTAAATGCCTTCCATCAGTAATACATAGTGGATATGATAATTTGTGAACTTACTGTGCTATGGAAAGATGAAATAAACATTAAAAACAATTTTTTACAAATTTTAAGAACAATGAAACTTTGCTGTAAAATGCAATAGTAATTGGTGGATTTGAATAATATATATGTTTGTAGTTTAGGAAACACTACACTTGGCAATTTGATCATATATCCAGTTTACCAACTAATCAAAATATTGTTTAGATTGGTTTTACAAACATAATACATATTGTTTGTGTACAATAGCTTGAGAGTTTTTCATTGGTCAAAGTAATGTGTTAATTGCTATAATCAGGATCTCATTAAAAATTTCGAGATAATTATACCTAAAACTGGAGGGACTTATGACAAAATTTTAGACTCTATCAGTAAAGTGTTCAAGGAAGAAATGGGGTACAACTACTATTCCAGCCCTTTAAGAACAATTTTTAGACTTACCTGTCAGCTCTAGTACTCATCCTTTGATTATACATGCTCTTAATTTCTTAGAAATTTGTTAATGCTTGTCTAGAGTCTGCTAAATCCCAAGTAATCATACAGATAAAACCAATAACAAGGATGCTAGATTTCTTTTAGATTCATTTTACCAGGATCCACCAGATTGACCTTGTTAAGAGAGGGTGATATGACACATATTGAGGCCTTAAGTAACTATACTCAGCAGGCCTTAAATGACACTGCAGCTAATCAGTCTCTCCTAAATAAAGAGTAAAATTAATGAGAAAAATCATCCTCCAAAATAGGATGGCATTATACATTCTAATAGCAGCACTTGTGCAATTCTAAAAACTGAATGTTGTGTGTACATTTCCAATCCTTCTACTAATATCACAATAGGTGTTCAAGATGTTAGATAACAAATTAATGACATACCAGACTCTGAAATTCCCTGGACCTTATCCTTACCCTCTTTATGGGAAGTTATTATCAGCTATTCCTGGTGGAAATCTTTGTTGACTGTATTCATAATTATCCTGTTGATCCTATTATTTGGCTCACAAATATTTTATAACTTCTTTAGCATTATCTCTTCCAGATTTAAAATTATATGCCTACCCAAGATGAGAATGTCTGGTGTCTATCTAGGGCTGTTAGATAGACCCTCTCTGACTGTCAATCAACAACTATGATCCATTTCAGAATGAGGATGCCAGGTCAGTCATCACCCATTACACACTTTTGGCGGTTCAGGGTGCTTTTTAGAGGGGAGAAACTTATAGACAACTAAGTTAAATAGAAATATTATGGCAGTCAGAGAGTGCTAGGTCCTCAAAGGAACCATTGCAGAAGACGAGATACCTTGCAACTGTGTAGCAGTCACCTCTGCCGAGGACCAGACCTCAGGACAAAAGGTGAAAGGAATGTACCCACATACTTTCTAAGGATAAACAACAGGGATTGATATTCTAAATAGGTATCCATCACCTTAAGGAAGCCAGGAGGAGCCACTTGACCCAACCAAGACCTAAAGGAAAATCCCCTGTTCTGTTTCATGCCTTTTTGCTACATGACTTGCTTCCCCATTTAATCCCAATTTAATCAATATTACATTAGCAATTATGCTTGCAATCTTATTGGTTGACCAAAGTTTTATGCCACCTCATAAGCATCCTGTGATTTCCCATTTTTCCTCACTTTGTACCTGGCTTACCTTGTGTTTTTGCTTCATAAAACTCACTAGAAAATACAGTATCCCTGCCAACCCACTCTGGATCCCTTCTCTCTTGCTTTCAGATGAAGTTTTCTTTCCCTAATAAAGATATTCTGCTCTAAAAAAAGAAAAAAAAATTTGTTGTTCAGATCAATTAGAAAAACTAAATAGGATTAGGTAAGATAAATATTTTAAATATTAAAATAATAAACAAAAAAGATACTAAGAAAATAAGAAGCCACAATCCACTTTACAGTTGGAATTCAGGAAAAAAAATCAGACCATTGAAAGCTTTTATTTTCCACTGAAGGATTTTTTATTTGTGCATTTGATTGTCTAGAAAGGTAAGCATTCGTGATTGTCCTACATTAGAGAGTTTAAAAACAGAAACTTCTTCCCAAAAACTCTGAACTGAAAAACCTATGCCCTGTAGATGTAAATTCCTAGTCAATAAAAGTAGTTGCTATTCCCACAACATATCACAGAATTTTATTTGTGTATACAGGTAGATAGGTTCATATAGTTTAGGGGAAGGTATCATTGAATTTTTGTAATTACAATCTGAGCATCCTGCAAACCTACAACCTAAATTTATATTATCCAAGTGGCACACATTACATGAAAGTCTCTGGTTTTAATTATACTATAAAGTGACCAAGGACTGGATGGAAGGCACTTCATTTTTTTTTAACCTCAATCCTTGTAAATTATTGCTCAAGGACAACACCACCCATTCAAAATTAAAGTGACATTTAAAGAACCAAGACTAGGGGCTGGGGATTTATCTCAGCAGCAAAAGCGCCTGCCTGGCAAGTGCAAGGTCGTGAGTTCGGTTCCCGGTACCGGAGAAAAACCAAAAAAAAAAAAAAAAAAAAAAACCAAAAAAAAAAAAAAAAAGAACCAAGACTATTTGATAATACCTAGTAAAATAACTGAGTAAAATATACCCACAAAATTCCTTAATAGTTAAAAGTATAAGACAGATTGTAAAATTAACATGCAAAATTATTGTTAAAAATAAACTGCCACAAGGAAAAATACATTATTAAAAATGACCTATGAATTTGAAAACAAACCAAATAAAACTGTGAGGAATAAAAATATACAATAACAGAATGGATATTGCATGGTTATTGTAAAATCAGTGAATTTATTTCAGCAAGATAAACTTTGACATATCTAAAGATGTATTTGATAATCCAGAAGGTAAGCTACAAAAAATTTTCTACAAAGCACTATGGAAAGACAATGGCAACAAATATATGAATTCAATGACTGATAAGTGATATAAATATATATGCTTTCTTTCTAAATTTAAGCAAGAAAAGCAGTCTAGAATTGCCTAGACTGTTTTCCTCTGAGATTTGTACATTGGTTGATTGTTTGTTCTTTCTCACTATGAGTATTGTAACCTAAGTTTCCTAGTGCTAAAAAGTACTTATATGATGGGTTCTCAATATTAATTTTCTCAGTCATTGATTTTAATTTATGTTCACGTAATTCAAAGTCTAGAAATTCCAAACAAAACACTATATATCTTATATGTTTTTTATTCATAAATGAAACCAAGCTCTAACATTTACACACACTCCTTTAATAGAAAAGGGAAAGAGGACCTTCTTTTGCAGAATTATAAGAAAATAGTGAAATAAATATATAAAGACTGTAAAGGAATTGTAGTGATTGAATTCAAATTAACAAAGGGCTAATCAATATTTTACAAAAGTCAAGAGGCAACAATGACAGTTGCAGCATGGAACTTGTCAAAGTGTCTTTGTGATTCATAGATCAGATATATCATGATTTTTGTCTGTATCTGCTTTTCTGATTCTGAGTCCTGCTTTCTTTTCCTTTTCTTTCTCTCCATAATTCCAATAATATAATTATTTATATTTGATGCATATACCAAGCAATTAACAATAGAAAAAGCAACAGTGTACAATAGATTTTGCTATATTCAAGTATCCTAAAGACATAGCTATAGGCAAGGAATTTTTGAACAAAACTCTGGTAACACAAGAAATAAGATGAAGAACCAACAAAAGAGATCATATTAAATTAAAAATAATTATGTTCAGCAAAGAAACTAAAGAGATATCCTACTGAATAAGAAAAAAAAGTTCACCTATACCTCAGAAAAAGGACTAATATCCACAGTAAATAATAAATGGAAAACATTCAATCCCCCAAACTATATTTTATTTTATTTTATTTATTTTAAAAATAAAAGGAAAACATTAACAGACAGACAACCTTTAACAAAATACTAAAAGAACAGTACAGACAATAAAGAGTTACAAAGTGGTAGGAAATTAACAATGCTTGTTGTATTATATACTGATATCTTCAAAGTGGTTTCTCATGAAAACAGGTAGAGACATTGCAATATTGATCAATCAAGGACTCACTGACAGTTTCTTTCAGCAAAGAAATAGAAGACACTAGAACAATTATGCTGACTATCCTGTATATACATACATACAAAATTTCTCCTTCTTTCCCTTCTCTTTTCGCACATCCCAGTTGCCCTTTGCACTTGAGTGTTTTCCTATCATTTCACAATGTCTATCATACCTCCTAGTTTAAATTAACTCTTTCAGGTTTTACACTACTGAGACAATGCAGTGCTTGCACATGCAGGTCTGATTTATTTCACTTATGAGTATGGTCTCTAGTTGTGACCATTTACCTATAAAGGCCTCGAGTTTACGGGTCTTTATAGCTGAGTAATATTCCATTATATAAAAGTACCATAATTTTCTTGTCCAATTCTCGGTGCACGGACATTTGGGTTGCTTCCACTAGTTAGCAATTACAAATTGTGCTGCTATGAGCATAGGTGCACATATATCGCTGTGACATGATTTGAGATCTTCTGGGAAAATACACAGAAGAGGAACAGCTGGATTGAATGGGACCTGTAGACCTAGTTTTCTGAGGAATCTCCAAACTGATTTCCACAGTGCTTTCACCAGTCTGCATTCCTACCAGCACTGGAAAAGGGTACCTATTTCTCCATAGCCTCGCCAGCATTTGTGATTGGTTGAATTCTTAATGCTAGCCATTCTTACTGGGGTAAGGTGGAATCTCCATGTTGTTTTAATTTGCATTTCTCAAATGACTAAGGATGTTAAACATTTTCTCATGTATTTGTTTCCCATTCGTATTTCCTTATCTGAGAAGGTGTATTCATCTCAGCTGCCCATTTTTGGATTGGGTCTTTGAATTTGAGGGGCTGATATTTTTTAATTCTTTATATGTTCTAGATAGAAGCCCTTTGTTTGAGGGACAGTCAGCTAAATTTTTTTCCAAGTTTGTGTGTTTTCTTTTTACTCTGCTGGTGATTTCTTTAGATGTGCAGAAACTTTTCAGTAGAATGAGATCCCACTTCTTCATTCATTCAAGTGTTTCACGTGCAATTTGGTTTTTGTTCATGTCCTCTCTGCCTACCCTTACGTATTCAAGGTTTTTACTTACTTTCTCTTCCAACAGATTTAGTGGTTCTGTCTTAATATTGAGATCTGCGAACCATTTTGACTTGAGTTTGGTGCATGGTGATAGGCTTGGGTCTATTTTCAGGCTTTGGAAGGTAGCAAGCCAATATTTCTAGCACCATTTATTAAAGAGGTTAGCATTCTTCCAGTGAGTTTCTTTTGCCCCTTTATCAAAATTTAGGTGGCTGAGTGTGTTTTTCGTTGTGGCTGTTTCTTCCTGTCTGTTCCATTGATCTTCAGGTCTGTTTTTTAGCCAGTACCAGGTTGATTTTATGACAGTAGCTGTGTAGTATAATTTCACGGATTGCGATTCCACCTGACTTGTCCTTGTTGTCCAGGATTGCTTTTGCTTTCTGAGTCTCTTCTGATTCCAAATGAATTTAAGGCATGTTTTCTTGAGATCTATGAGACATGCTAATGGTAGTTTAATGGGAATATCATTGAACTTGTACAGCAGTTTTCGAAGTATGGTCATTTTCACAATGTTGGTTCTTCCTATCCACAAGCAAGGAATATTTTTCCATTTACTGAACTCTTCTTTGATCTCTTTTTTCAGGGTACTGTAGTTTTCATTGCATAGATCTTTTGCTTCTTTTGTTAGAATGATTCCTCAGTATTTCAGTTTCTCAGTTGTTATTGTGAAAGATATGGTTTCCTTAATTTCTCTCTCAGTCTGTTTGTTGTTTGTGTATAGGAATGCTATCAATTTTTGGTTGTTGACTTTGTATCCAGCTACATTGCTGAATTTGTTGATTTATTCAAGGAGTCTTCTTGTGGAGTTTTTGAAGTCTTCCATGTAAAGAATAATGTCATTTGCAAATAGTGATAGTTTTACTTCTTCCTTTCCTATCCTTATTCCTTTTATTTCTCTCTCCTGTGTAATTTCTCTGGCTATTGTTTCCAGAAGTATATTGAACAGGAGTGGTGACAGTGGACATCCTTGCTTGTTCCCGATTTTATAGTAAAAGCTTTCAATTTTTGTCCATTGAGAATGATGTTGGCTGTTGGATTGTCATAGATGGCTTTGATCCAGTTACCATAAAGACCATCTATTCCTATTTTCTGTAGAGTTTTTATCATAAATGCATGTTGGACCTTGTTGAAAGCTTTTTCTGCATCTATTTAAATCATCATGTGGTTTTTGTCTTTGGCTCCATTGATATGGCATATCACATTTACAGATTTGGGAACACTGAATGAACCCTGAATTCCTGGAATGAAACCGAATTGGTTGTGATATATGATTTTCTTGATGATTTGCTGCATTCTACTTGCTAGTATTTTATTGAGTATCTCTGCATCTATATTCATTAGGGAGATTGGTCTATAGTTCTGTTTCTTGGTTGGGTCTTTCTCTGGTTTTGGTATCAGTATGATGCTTGCCTCCAGAAATGAGTTAGGGAGAATTGCTTCCTTTTCAATTTCTCTGAAGAGTTTGAGGAGGGTAGGTATTAAATCTTCTCTGAATTTCTTGTAAAATTCCGCTGTGAATCCATCAGGGCTTGGGCTTTTCTTTGTTGGGAGGTGTTTAATCACACTTTCAATCTCATTAATTCATACTGGGTGGTTCAGGAATTTGATATCTTCTTAATCAACCTTGGTAATTCGTACATATCTAGGAATCTGTCCATTTCTTCTGAGTTTTCAATCCTATGGGCGTAAAGATTTTCAAAGTAGGTATTAATAATCTTCTGAATTTCTGTGGAATCTGTAGTAATTTCATTCTTTTCATTCCTCACTGCATGAATTTTAGTTCTTTCCTTCCTTTTGTTGACAAGGTTAGCTAGGTGTTTATCAATTTTATTTATTCTTTCAAAGAAGCAACTCTTTGATTCATTTATTTATTGGAGGGTTTTCTTTCTCTCAATTACATTAATATCTGCCATAATCTTTATAATGTTCTCCCTTCTTTGGGCTTTGGGCCAGACTTGTTCTTTTTCTAAAAGTTTTAGGGGTAGCATTAGGCTACTTATTTGTTCTGTTTCTGTTTTCCTTATGTGTGAATTGTACTTAAATTTTTTATTTGTTTGTAGGTATTTTTTAATTTTCTCTTGAATCTCTTCTGTGATCCATTGTTTGTTCAGGCAGTTGTTGTTTAATTTCCAAGTGTTTATGGAGTTTTTGGAGTTCCTTTTGTCATTAATTTCCAATTTCATTGCACTCTGGTCAGATAATATGCACAGGATAATTTTAATTCTTTTGCATTTCAAAAGGTATGCTGTATGGGCTAAGATGTGGTCTATTTCAGAGAAATACCCATGTGCTGCTGAGAGAAATGTGTATTCTGACCTAGTGGGGTGGAACACTCTGTAGACATCTACTAAGTCCATTTGTTCACAGCTTTGGTTCAGATCTGTTATTTCCTTGCTAATTTTTTTTCAGTTGACCTATCTCTTTGTGTCAGTGGTGTTTTGAGGTACCCTGTTACAGTACTGGTATTAATTATTTGGGTTTTCATGCCTGTTAAGATTTGTCTTATATATTTTGGAGCTCCTATATTTGGTGCATCCATGTTTATGATTGTTATCTCATCCTCTTGCAGTTTTCCCCTGACTAGTATGTAGTGACCTTCTTTATCTCTTTTGATTGTTGTCGGTTTCAAGTTTACATTGTCTGCAAACAGAATAGCTACCCCTGCTTTTTTCTGGGTTCCTGTTGCATGGAGGATTGTTTTCCATCCTTTGACTTTTAGATTATGGATTGCCTTTTGAATGAAATGTGTTTCCTCTATACAGCATATGTTTCGATTTTCTTTTTAAATCCACTCTGCCAGTCTGTTTCTTTTGACTGGAGAATTGAGGCCATTTACATTTATAGTTACAACAGATATGTGTTGATTTATCATTGTCATGTTATTTACTTGTGTTGGTGTCCTGCTTTTTCTACCTGTTTACTTCCTTATTCTTGTTCACATTTCATTTCTACTGTTGTTCTTGAAATTCCCGTCTGATTTTTCTCTGTCTCGAATATTGTGTTGTAGTCTTTGTAATGCTGGCTTGGCACTCATGAAGTTCTTCTATTGTTCTTCATGGTGAAAATATTTTATTTCTCTGTGGAATTTGAGGGATAGTTTGGCAGGATACATCAGTCTTGGTTGGAAGCTGTTCTGTCTCAGGACTTGTAATACTTCACTCAAAGCTCTTCTCGATTGGGTGGTTTGTGCTGCGAAGTCTGCCGTGATTCTGATGGGCTTTACTTCATAGGCAATCTGTTTATTTTCTCTAGTAGCTTTTAATATTCTGTTCTTTTGCTGGAGATCTGGGAATTTGACTATTATATGTCTGGGTGTAATTTTATTTTGGTTGTGGTTGTGTGGAGTTCTATATGTTTCATTTATATGTGTATCAGGTTCTGTTTCCAAACTTGGGAAATTTTTTGCTTTTATTTCTGCAAATATTCTTTTCATGTCAGTTGTGTTGCCTCCTGCTGTTTTACTGACTCCTATAATTCGTACATTATTCCTCTTTGCCTCATCTTGCAGCTGTTGAATTGACTTTTCCTGGATCCTTGTCGATTTTGCAAGATCCTTTCTTTCACGGTCACTATCTGCCGTGCTGTCTTCAAAGTCTAAGATTCTATCTTCAGCTTCATTCAAGTGAATTCGGTACCTTTCCATAGCAGCTTTGTTTTCCTGGAAGTCTATTTGAATCTGGTTCACGTATTCTAAGTCCTTTTTATATTTTTCATTTAATGCTCCTGTCCCTGCGTTTGCTCTTCTATTTTCTTATATGTCTCTTCTTAGAATTTTTGAGCAGTTCCTTCATTATTATTATCATTTCATTTTTTTGCCTGAGAGATTATTTCTGATCTCATCTCTTCTATGGCCTTATGGAGTTGTTTCTTTACTTCCACTGTAATCATTTCAACTAATTCAGGCATGTGTTTATCAAGTTCTCCTATGTCGATGTCTCCTGGACTTGTTCTGAGTGGGGTGGAGTTCTGGGATTGTGCTTTGGTCCTTCATTTTGTCATGTTTGCTACCAGATGCAGAAAGCTCAGTTTGCATCTTCAGTAGCTGCACAGTAAAGGCCACTAGTGTCCCTAGTTTTCCTGTTGGTCAGGTTTGCCCCGTGTGACCTCTGAGATGCACTACTTAGTCTCGGGTTTTCCAGCAGTTTTTGATTTGTGTCTAGTTGTGCCTGGTCTCAGATATAGGCATTGGTGTCAGCTGATGGCTCCTGATTTGATCCAGCATCCCCTTGCAGTTAAGGACACGTGAACGGCCCAGAATGGGGTTGCACTGGTGTGACAATCCCAGTCCAGTGGATTTATGTCCCCAGGCAGTTTATTGTACAGGCAACACCCAGACACAAACTGCAGGGTCTACAGTTTGTGAACTACTTGATTCTGTGTCTCAAGTCAATTCAAGACACATACAGGGACTAGATGCAGGCCAGATGGTAGCAATCACAGACTGTCCATGCCTGCGACCCCCTAGGAGATCCAGGCGAAGGTAAAGCATGGACTCGAACCATGGGACCAGCAGCTCTTGGAGCACTGGCTCACTCAGTGCAGGGTGCACGCAGGGAGAGGCCACATGCACCTCCCGCAGCTAGAGGAGTCCCTGGGGCTTCTGAGTGAAGACCTCCTGTCTGCCACAGGTGCAGTGAGGGCAGATACTCAGTGTGTAATGGCAGTGGGGTCCTTGGTCACCCACTCTGCCCTCAGGAAGTAGATGGGAAACACCTGGCTCTCTCCATGAATTTCAGCTTTGAACCGTGGCTGTGTGAGTAAAGCACGGACTCGAACTACGGGACCAGCAGCTCTTGGAGCACTCGCTCACTCGGTGCACGCCAATCCCCCAATTTTAAAGACACTTAAAATATGCAAAAATAGAAGATATAAATGACTCTAAATTTACTCAAATATCTTATCTTTGACAAAGGGGCCAAACATCCTCACTGGAAGATAAATAATATTTTTAATAAATAGTATTTGGAAAACTGGGTTTGCATATGCTGATGGTTAAATCTAGTCCCATATCTCTCAACAGGCACTCAATTAAAATCAAAATGGATCAAATATCAGAATATATGAACAGAAACACTAACTGTGTTGGAAGAAAGCATAGTAAAACTCTTGAAAACAAGTAAAGGCAAACACTTTGTGAACAATACCCAATTGCACAGAAAAGCACTATAGCGCTTTAAAAGCTTTTGCACAGTCAACAACATCAACAAAAAAACAGCAGCAGAACGAAAAGACAATGAAGAGAAGAGTATAAAATTTTTAGCAACTATTCTACAGGCTAAGGACTGACATCTAGATTACAGAGAAAAGTTAAAATATCAGACTCCCCCCACAATTTAAAGGACCAATCCGAAAATGAGCATCTGAAAAGAATAAGCACTTCTCAGATGAAGAAGTACAAATGGCATATAAAAACTTGAAAGAAATGTTCAGCATCATCGGTCATTTGAGAATTGCAAATTAAAACAAATCTGAGATTTCATCTCACTCCAGAAGGAATGCCTACCATCAAGAAATCAGCCAATAAACAATGCTGGCAAGGCTGTGAGGAAAAAGGAATACTGCTCCACTATTGATGAGAGTGTAAGGTGGAACAACCACTATGGAAATCAGTACAGAGATTCTCCAAAAACTAAAACTTGAGATGTAATTCTCATTTTAGATGTCTTCCCAACAGAGATAAAAACTCACACCACAGTGATATATGCGTGCACATGTTTATAGCAGCAAAATTTATAATAACTAAATCTTGGAGAGAGCCTATATGCCCATCAAGGGATGAATGCATTAAAAATGCAGCTTTTATACACACTGGAATAGTAATCCATCATAAAAACAGATAAACTGAGTCATTTGTAGGTAAAAGATTTGTAAATTGTACACACAAGGTTAAATATAAAATTTTTCCTCTTATGTGAGGAATCAAAAGCATAAATAATGGGGAAATGGAGAAAATATATTAGGAATTAGGAAGAACAAGTTCAAATAGAAAGGTATAAGGGGAAATAGGGAGGAAACAAATTTAAAAGTGAGTAAAAAAGAATGTAAGGGAAGAAACGGAAACAACACTTTTGTAAATGGAGTAGGGAAGAAGGGTTCAATGGAGGATAGAGGAATTGGAAAAAGGAATTAAGACCTATTATGTACAGGTATAAATTCTGTTTGATGAGTATGAACGTTATGTATGACAAGTATGCACTAACAAAAATAAATAATTAAAAGAATATGGTTTTGACAGTGAAATGTTTATTTTCCTGCTTTTATTCCTTTTTAGAACTTAAGTAAAATTTGTTTTTTATTAAATTTTTATTTTTATTAGTATATGTTTGAATTATATAATGATTAAATTTATCATCTGATATTGGTATACATAGGTAATATAATTTTTTGTTTACCTGCTTTCTTTAGGATTTTTATCATTTAGTGTGTTAGTATTTGTCTAAAGCTTTTTATGCATTTATTTTGATGATCATGTGATTTTTGTCCTTCCTTTCCTTCTTTTCATGAGATATGTTACATTTGTTGGCTTATATATATTGAATCATATTTGCATACCTGGGATGAAGCCCAGGTTGTCATGATTTGTGATCATTTTAATAATTTTTTGCGTTTTCTTTGCCATTATTTTATTTAGGATTTTTACATATATGTTCATTAAAGAGATTGGTCTGTAGTTGTTTTTTTTTTTTTTAAGTCTTTGTCCTGTTTTGCTATTACTGTAATTCTAACTTCAAGGAATGAGCTTGACAGTACTCTCACATTCAATTTTCGTAGTGAATAAGAGGATTATGGTCTTTGTCATTTGTAATTACATTGACATCTGGTTTTTCTTTCCTACTAAGGTTTATCAATCCTGTTTAAAGCTCCTGTTTATCAATCCTGTTCAAAGAACTGACTTTTTGATATATTGATCCTTTGTATTTTATTGTCAATTTTATTAATTTCTATTCTAATCTTTACAATTTTTCTACTATTAATTTCAGATGTGCATTACTCTTGTTTCTCTAGTATATTAATATGTTAAGAAGAGTATGGTTGAATAGAAGAGGAACTTATTCAGAGGGAATCAGAGAAGATAAACTAAAAACACATTAATTGGAAGAAGGGTAGGAACATACAACCTGATGTAAAAAATGAATTTGAAAGAGACATGTAAGAACAAAAAACGTATGGATAGGATAAAAGATGAAGCAATCTGAAGCATAGGATAAAAGAGGTAAAGCAAAGCATATTCGTAGGTTAAAAGAGATGAAGCAGTTGGGCCATAGCTCATGCCCAACACAGGAATTGCCATTTTGCAAAGTTACCAATAGCTGGCACAACCTAAGAAGCAATGCAGAATCAAGCCACACAAGGGTATAGGGACACTTTGTCTCATTTTCTCCTTTTCAGACAAGGCGTACTGTATCTTGGCAACATTTTTTTCTAGCACATACCCAGGGTTAGTGACCAGGAAGCTGCTCCCTGGTCACCTCCCTCATTTCTCTGTTCCTCCTCAGACTCTAATCAAATACACAAACACTGCTATGTTGGGAGTTTTCACTATTGAACCCTATGCACACTTGAGTCACTACTGAGAGCCTGCCGGTTATCCCAACAAACTGTGACTTTAATCTGACAGACAGAGCTAATACTGTTCTGGTTTGACTGCGTACTCAACACCCTGGGCTCACTTCAGTCTACAACTATCACTGCTTTGATCCAATCCAAGACCCACCAAAATGTGTGTCGGAAGTCTAACACCAGTCCTGAGGCAACTGGGCACAGCAGACACTCCACCTTGCATTCAGCCAGAGTCCTTGACACAGTCCCTGCCTAACACTATAAGTTAGCCCTCTGTCTGGTTAAGGAGCAAGGGTTAATGTCTTCCACATCTGCCTGTTGGACTGGACACCCATGAAACACCACCCAGTACTCTGCACCCACATTGGGCTTGTATAAATCTTCCCTTATTAGTGCTTGACAGATTGTTTCCTTCTGAGCATCCATAGGACTGAGAGTCAGGTCTGAGAGCGCACAGGAACTGTCACATATCAAGAGCGTGGAAAATATATCAAGTAACCAGTATCGATCCCTAAATACAAGGAATTCACAATAGGAGTCTCAGAAACAAGGCTTCACACCTGCCCTGGTCTGATTACCCAGTTTAAACACCTGCCACAAACAGAATACTATAGAGGGTGGACTTCTTGAACTGAGCAACCTTTATACAATCACTCAAATTATAAAGAGGGACATATTCCAGTTTTTGATTATATTACAGATATTATTGACTGTACTGTTAGCCAAGGTGCCATTGTTCTTGTAATGAGATTCTGCTCCTTTCATGCCAATATCTATGTTGTCTTGTGGACATAAAGTATAATAAATTTCAGTATCAAAGAACTTGGCGATAGGTCACATAGGCTGCAAACTTTCATCTCTAAAACACAAGAAGTAGGATCATGAGACAGAAGCAAAGGCTAAAAGCTAACTATACCTAGAAGACATCTCTGAAAGGTAGTCATTACCTAAAGGGGTATTGAGATTAATAATAAAACTACCTACCATAAGCAACTTAGAAGCCTCAATATAGAAAACAAGTAAACAGAAACAATAGAAAATGAGGAAACAGAAACAAGATGCAATTTAAAATAAGCAATTTGTCCAAAGCAAGCCCATAGGGCATCAAAGTGCAATAAATCAAAATTCTCCCAGGTGAATTTGATACAAGGATAGCAGCAGAAGTATCAAAATAGACGAATAAGTCCCTAGGGGGAAAAGAAAAATTATAACACAGATAACTAAGGAGATGATGGCCATTTTGAAGGAAATGGTTTGTGAATCTAGAGTAGGTACAGATAAAAACAAAATAGAGGAGCTTAGGGAAAGCATGAATGCCCAAAATAGGAAATAACGATGCTATAAAAGAGATGCAAACATATATCCAGGAGATTAAAAATTCTATTGAAAGTATATGCAGCAGAATCGACCAATGTGAAGATAGAATACCTGATATAGCAGAGAGGATTTTAGTTGCTGATCATCAAAATAAAGATTTCTGGAAAATAGAAAGGGACCAAGAAAATCAGTCCACCAGTTGCTGGATGATTCAAAGAAGAATTATATAAAATTAATTGGAATCATTTAAAATCAAAGGACAGCACAAAAGTCATAAAACACCTGCTCCTAGAATAAATAGCAGAAAACTCAACATGGAAAAATAATTTGACATACAGAAGAGTGGAGCATATAGAACCACAATTATCCATGATTAAAAAAAAACACCAAGGTATGTAATAGTCAAGGTTCCAGATTCAGCACAAGAACAGAATATTAAAAGTTGATAGAAAATAAAAAAATAACTTACAAAGGTAAACCCACCAGAAGCACAAACAATTAAGTAAAATATATTTTAGAGTGAAGTATTTCAAGTCCTAAAGGAATACAACTACCAAACAAGCTTGTTATATCCTGCAAAATTATATTTCAAAATTCATGGGGAAATAAGATACTTCCATGATAAAAAACACCTGAAGAAATTAATGACTGCCAAACCAACACTCCAAAAAGTTCTTAAGAATATTCTTGAAAGAGATAATGAAGACATCAATTCCAATAACTCTAATAGAATGAATAGACCAGGCAAGGCAAGTAACCAGATAGAAGAGAATGAAACTAAACAAACAATAGGAAAATAATACAATGACAAGAATAAGTAAATACATAACAGCTTTAAAGATCAATATGACTGGTCTCAATTCATAAATCAAAAGAATGAGATGGAAGAAAGTATCAAGAAACAAGATCCAACAATATGCTGAATCCAAGGAATACATTTAACTTCAAAAAATTACAGACTGAAAGTCAAGGGCTGATAAATAAGGTTGCACATCACAGGAGCCTGGAAAAAAGCAGAACAATCTATTATACTTGCAGACAAAGTTAATTTCAAGCCAACACTTATCAGAAGAGAAAAAAGGAGGTTGCTACACACTTGTTAAGGAAACAATGCAAGAGGAAGGGATAATATTAATAAATATATATACACCAAGTACTGGCACACAAAACTATAACAAACACTAATGGATATGAAAAGTCATAATACTACTACAATAGATTGTAATGCGGGACCTCAATAAGCCGCTGTCAAAAATAGATCAACTAGACAAAATGTAAGTGAGAAATAGCAGAGGTGAAGCAAAAATTTGAACAAATAGTCTTACTTGATATTTCTAGAGTGTCCCACCTAACAACAACAAAATATACATTCTTTCAGAAGCACGTGATACTATCTCCAAAATAGACTACATACAAGCTCATAGAAAATGCTTAAGAAAATGCAAGGAAATTGAAATTATCCCATGAATATTATCAAATCATAGTGCAATGATATTGGAAACAAATGGCAAAAGAAACCACAAAAACTGTTTCAAAAAGTTGGAAATTAAACAATACTCTCTTGAACAACAAACTTTTCACAGATGAAATTGAAGAAATTAGTCAGTTTCTACAACTGAATGATAATTCCAATATGGCGTACCAGAACTTATGGCATGCAATAAAAGCAATCCTATGAGGCAAGTTTGAAGCAGTGCATTCCCATATCAGTAAAACAGAATGATCCCAAATAAAAAGACTAGTGTTGAAATTCAGGTTAAACCCAAGCCTTATCAAAAAAAAAAAAATAAGGAAATTTTTAGGAACTGAGCAGAAAGTAATGCAATTGAGACTAAGAAAACAATATAAAGAATCAATGAGTTATTTTTTCAAAGATTGAATAAAATAGCAAATTCCTGAGACAATCTTATTTAAAAAAAGAAAGAAAAAACCCAAATCCGCTCAATTAGGCTGAAAGCAAAGAAATCACAGTTCATCCTGTAGAAAGCTAGATCATCAGTAGCTCCTTTGAAAACCTGTACTCAAATAAGATGGGAAATACAGGGGAAAAAGTGGCTACATCACTAGATATATATAAATCACAAATGCTGAATCAAGGTATATAAAAAGTTTAAACAAAGCAGTATAACTCAATGAAATTAAAAAAGTAATAAAAAACTACTGCGAGAGTTAACTGATTGTGTCAGCTTGAGTAAGAAATGCCCCACTAAAGTGGATCAACAAAGATCTGGGTGTGGAAGACACATGCTAGAAAGAATTGTTACAGGAGTATAAAAGGGAAATAAAAAAGGAAGGAATAGTTCTGTTTCTTTGGAGCATCTTCAGTCTTCACTCTCACCTTGGACTTCATCTTCAGCCCTTCATTGCAGACTCTTCAGACACCAGCACAAACACTTCAGAGTCCAGAATAGGCACTTTAAACTCCAGCATAGGCCTTTCAGCCTTCTAGTGCAGATATTTGTCACTTCAATACCAGACCCCTTGGCATCCTGATACAGATTTGCACTGCACTCTAAAGTGAGCTCCATGCCCTCACCTCTATTCCTCAGATCTCAAGTATGCAGACAACCTTTTTGCACTGTTCCACATCTGATTCTGTGGGGAGCTAATGTAAGCCAACCTTGAAAATTTATATATATATATATATATATATATATAGTGTGTGTGTGTGTGTGTGTGTTTGTGTGTGTGAGCATAACTTGCATTAAATCTGTTTAATAGATAGTAGTAACAGGAGTGGCCCTAGAAAAACAGAATTGTAAGATGAAATTCTTTTATGGATTCAGTGATTTTTGTGGTTGCTTATGTAATTTGATGCGACCTAAAGATGATATGGTTACTCCTAATATACGGGGTTATACAGATAGTCCATCGTGTGAAATGTTCAAAGTAGTATATTATGTAGATACATTTGATTATCTTAATTCACAACTTTTGAAATGTAAGGAATTTAGTGTATAAAATAAATTTAAATTAAAATTATAAAATAAAATTATAAAATAAAATTATAAATTAAAATTATAAAATAAAAATTCAGTATAAAATTTTGAATATTTCTGGCAGAGTGGGGAACATAGTGATTGTGGCTGGTTGCCCTTAGAGTATCTGGACAAACTAGTGAAGGAAAACAGTGATCTCAAAACATCTATAGGAAATCTAAAGTCTTTCAACTGTGACGACAAATTAATAAAGGAAGAAAGGAGCTCCCAAGATTCGAATTTCCAGCTCCAGACACGCATATAATACTTAAAAGTTTCTAAGTATGCCTTGAAAGAGAAGTTTCTTTCCTTTAGCTGCAAGGCTGAGGCTGCCAAACCCAAGCAAAGGGCCTCATAATCAAATTGGCTGTAATACAACATAAGTTTAATGCTCTTCTCGGTATGCCACAACTTACAGTGGGTTCCACACTTTCTCAAATGTGAATTTTAAGGGCATTGAGTCTGATTAGATCCTGCAATGACAGCAGTCAAATGGCAGCAATTAATTGCTAAAGGTAGGGTGCATGCAGATACTGTAATGCACATCCCCCACAGAACAATGATCACAATGTTCTGGCACCACATTTGAGCCCGTTTACAGACCCACAACCCCTTGAATGGAAGAGAGGTTGAGTCCCCTTAAGGAAGGATCCTAGTGCAACCACCAAAAACGTACATGGTCACTTTTCCTCCCATCCTTCCCCAAAGGGATCTAAGGCCTTTTAGCAGAGTAACTACCTTGAGTGATGGGAAATTATCACACTATTCAGAGACTACTCAACACTGATTTTGAACTAACACTGATTTCAGGAGATCTAAAATGTCATTGTGGCTGAACAGTAAACGTTGGTCCTATGGAGGTAAGGTGACCAACGGAACTTTAGCAAAGATTCAATTCACAGTTGGTCATAAGTACTCGAATCCATCCTATAGTAATTTCTCCTGTTGGATATACTTAGTATCTGTCAAAACTATTACATTGGTACCTTAAGCTGTAGTTTAAGGGCTATTATGTTTGGAAAGAAAAAATGGAAAGCAGTAGAGTTATTTTTTTCTGGAAAAATTGTAAACAAAGATTGGTATCACATTATTGGAGGGATTGCAGAGTAAAATTAATGAATTCTATGAGCATGAGCACATTACCTCACTTCATCAGCCATAAAACATCTTCCCTGGTCAGCAGCAATGCTGTGTGGAATTCCATGATGGTGGGTAATGTATTCTGTGCAGGTTATTCTACCATATGGCCCATATCAGCCAGTAGATCTGATATTATTTGAACTGCTAGTGGCAGGTAGAGATTCTGTTTGGAGTCTCTTGCAGTTCTTTTTAAGTGAATTGCACTGGAAAACTTTAGGATTCTGGAGCAAGGTTCTGCTGTCATCTTTAGACAGCTACTCTCTCTTTCAAAAGCAGCACATGGCCTGTTAATGGGCCTTAGTGGAAACTGAATATATGACAATGGGCCATGAGGTTACCAAGGGACTTGAGTTGCTTATCATGAACTGGGTAGTATTATCTCATCCGCAGAGGCATAAGGTTGGATGTGCACAGCAACAGTCTATCATTTAATGTGTTTCTCAGAGTCCATAAGTGGCTGGATTGAGAAAAAGGTGCAATGGTTATTGAAAACACAGTTACAGCATCACCTAGGTGGAACAGCTTGCAGGATTGGGCTAAAGTTCTTCAAAATGTTCTATAAGCTTTGAGCCAGCATTCACCATATGGCATTCTGTGCCCCAGAGCCAGGATTCACAGGTCTCAGAATCAAGGGGTAGAAGTTTGAGCAGTAGCAAACACCATGATCCTTAGAGTTCCAAGAGCAAAATTTTTGTTTCCTGTTTCCATGACATGATGCTCTGAAAACTTGGGAGTCTTAGTTTCAGAGGAGGGAAAGACTGTGCCAGGAAGACAATGACACCAATGAACTGGGAGCTAATATTTTACCCTGGTCATTTTAGTCTCTCATGCCTCTGATGAAAAAAGCTTAAAAAAAGAGTAACACTGTTGGAAGGGGTAATTGACCCACAGCAGGGAGAAATTGGACAATTGGAGAAAAGTGTAGTGGATTAACAACTGGTGGTCAACTTATAGCCCCCACCTGAACTGAGTAAGCATGGTGCTGGGTGTGGGAGGCCCACTGAAGATTGTTGCCAGCAGCATAAGAGGCAGAACTGGAGAAGAAGAGGTGAGGCTGTTGGGAGCTGAAAGGTTGTTGGAGCTGGTAGAAGCTGTGAGGAGCTGTTGGTTCTGTTGGAGGAGCTGTCATGCTGGCTTTCCTGATGAACTTGGCTGTTTTCATCCTCCAAGGAGCTCGGGGCCTTGTTGGCACTGAGAATAGCTTTGGTTCACTTTGGGGGAGTGCTGATCCTCCCTCTGAGCATCGCTTCCTGGCTCTGGAGGGGAAGAAGGTACACAGCTCAGACTCTTGAAGAAGCTTGCTGCATTGGCTTTCCTGATTGGAACTCAGCTGTCTTCACTATTGGAGGAGCTTGGGGCCTCGCTGTTGCTGAGGATGGCTGTGGTACTTTTCAGGGGAGCTCTGTTTCTTCTGAGCATCACTTTCTAGCTCCAGGGTAGATCCCTCAGGCTGCTAGCACAGATCCTTCATCCTGCTGGCACAGACTTCCTAGATTCCACAACTGACCTTTGGGCCTTCCCAGAGCAGATTCATGAAACAGGCCTGTATGTGATATTGTTATGAGCTCTAGGATTTCAGCTGGACTGATGCAGGAAATTTCCCTTGGATCCAGACCCTCTGCTGGATTCCTTGGTCTTACTGCGTGGACAGATTTCCTGCACTCTCTTGCATATCATTCTTTGGGTGACTATTATAAAAAATCTTATAAAATATGTTTCCTGTATTATATTGTTTCTCCTTGCAAAAATATCTTCCAAACCAACACAGAAATAAAGAATATACTTGGTATACATAAATTCCCTTAGGATGCCTGCTACTACTACTATGCCTGTTATTAAAGCCTGTAGGAAACTACAACAACACAATCCATGCAGAATGTCAAATGGTCCAGAACTTTCAGTAATGATGATATGTCATCCCATGAGGAAACGAACAAAGACCTGCTTATATGTTTATTGTAGGCCAAAGGAAAACACAATGGGTAGTAAAAAGGAAGGAATTTTAAATACCAACTACAACCCCATGATCAAATTCAGAAAAAGGATTGTAACTGTAACTATTGAGATGGTGTATTACATTTATTGATTTGCAGACATGGAACCATCCCCGCATTCCTGGGACTAATCCTACTTAATACAACATGACTTAGTACACCATGATTTGCGGCCTTCTGTTTGATAGTATCTTATTGAGGAATTTTGTGTCTATGTTCATTGGAGAGTTTGGCTATAATTCTCTTTTTTTGGCTACATCTTTCTTTGGTTTTGGTTTCAGGGTAATACTTGCCTCCAGGAATGAGTTAGGGAGTATTGCTTCCCTTTCAAATTCATTAAAGAGTTTGAGAAGAATTGGCATTAAAAGGTTTCTAAATTTCTTGTAGAATTCAGGAGTGAGTCCACCAGGGTCTAGGCTTTCCTTTGTTGGTAAGTTTGTAATTACATTTTCAATTTCAGGGGCTGGGGATTTAGCTCAGCGGCACAGGGCCTGCCTGGCAAGCACAAGGTCGTGAGTTCGGTTCCCGGTATTGGAAAAACAAACAAACAAACAAAAAAATACATTTTCAATTTCACTGCCTAATATTGTGTTATTCAGAGTTTTTATATCCTCTTGATTCAGCTTTGGTAACTCACACATATGTAGGAACCTGTCCCTTTCTTCTGTGTTTTGAAACCTATGAGAGTAAAATTTTTCAAAGTAGGATTGATGATCTTCTGACTCTCCACAGAATCTGTAATGATTTAAACCTTTTCAATTTTCATTGCATGAATTTAAGTCCTTTCCTTTTTTATAAGATTGGGTAAGGGTTTATCAATTTTATTTCTTCTTTGAAAGAACCAACTCATCAATTAATTAATTCTTTGTATTGTTTTTTAGTCTCAATTAATTATAAAATTTACCTCTTAGCAATGTTTACATTGCATCCCATTGGTTTCAATAAGTTGTGCTTGTATTTTCATTTGTTTGTAGATATTGTTTAAATTCTTCTGTAATTTCATCTGTGACCCATTGATTGATCAGGAAGGTGTTAATTAATTGACATGTGTTTATGGAGTTTTTGCAGTTTCTTTTGTTATTAATTTACAATTTCATTGCACTGTGGTCCATTAAAAGGTATGGGATAGTTTCAGTTCCTTTGCATTTACTTAAGCATGTTCTATGGTCTAGTATATGGTCTATTTTAGAAAATATCTCATGTACAGCTGAGAAGAATGTGTATGCTAATGTTGTTGAGTGGAACATTCTGCAAATTCTACTAAGTCATTTGTTCATAGGTTTGGTTTAGTTCTGTTATTTCTTTGTTGATATACTGTCTAGTTGATCAATCTCTTTGTGACAATGAGGTATTAAGTTCTCTCATTAAAATTGTGTAATCGTTTATTGGATTTTTAATTCCTATTATTATTTGTTTCATATAGTTGGGTACTCCCGTATTTGGTGCACATATATTTTGATTTTATCTCTTCCTGTTGAATTTTTCCTTTAACAAGTTTGTAATGATATTCTTTATCTCTTTTGATCATTCTAGGTTTGAAGTTCACATTGTCTGTAAACAGAGAAGCTACCCCTGCTTTTTTCTATTTACCTGTTGCATGGTGTATTGTTTTTCATCCTTTGACTTTTTGTCCATGAATTTTCATTTGAGTTAGATATTTCTTCTCCATAGCATACTATTTAATCTTGTTTCTTGATCCATTCTGCCACTCTGTTTCTTTTGATTCTTGCATTGAGGCCA
This sequence comes from Chinchilla lanigera, assembly GCF_000276665.1. Lineage (NCBI taxonomy): Eukaryota > Metazoa > Chordata > Mammalia > Rodentia > Chinchillidae > Chinchilla > Chinchilla lanigera. Next base: position 2,464,057 of record NW_004955529.1, on the reverse strand, counting down.
TTTATATTGATGGTTATAACTGATATGTATTGACTTAGCCTTGTCATGTTATTTTCCTGCTGTTGGTTCTCTACTTTCCCCTCTGTTTAATTGCTTGCCCTGCTTGGTAGTTTTTTTTCTGTTGTTGTTCTTGGAAATATTGTCATTTTTATCTCCTTCTAGAATATCTTTCAGTAGCCTTTGTAGTGTTGGGTTGGTGGTCATGAATTTCTTCAGTTGTTCTTTGTCACAGAAGTACCTTATTTCTCCACTGATTTTGAAAGATAGTTTTGCAGGGTACATCAATCTGGATTGGAAATTGTTTTCTTTAAGGGCTTGAAATACTTCTCTTCAAGTGCTTCTTGACTTGTGGGTTTGTGTTGAGCACTCTGCAGTGATTCTGATGGGCTTTCCTTTATAGCTTATCTGTTTTATTTCTCTAATAGATGTTAAAATTCTATTCTTGTGCTGAATTTCTGAAATCTTGATTGTTATATGTTTCAGTGTAAATTTATTTTGGTTATGGCTAGTTAGAATTCCATATGCATCACTTACCTATAGATTCTTTTTCCATGCTTGTGTATTTTTCTGCTACTTTTTGGGCCAATAATTTGTTATGCATTTAATGTTGACTCCTGCTTTTCTATTGACATCAATCAGTGTTATATTAGTTTTTTTGCATGTTCTTTCAGCTAATGAACTGTTACTTCCTGATTCTTTGTTATTTTCAAGAGATCTTTCCTTTCACAATTCCTAGCCATGATTCTGCCTTCATGGTCTGAAAGTCTACCTTCAGTTTTTTTTCAAATGATTTTCCTAGGTTTTAATGGGTTATTTAATTTCCAGGATATATGCTTGAATTCATTTCAAGCATTCTATTTCTTTCCTATATTGATCATTCATGGTTCCCATCCCTTTTCTATTATCATCCATTTCTTCTCATCCATTTATTATTTATCTCTACATTTCCTGAGCAATTCTTTTACGAATGTTGACATTTCTTGTTTTTTTTTTATCTGAAAGATTATTTGTGATCTGATTTCCTCTATAGCCTCATGGATTTGTTTCTTTACTTCAGTTGTCATGATTTCACAAATGTCAGGTGTGTGTCTTCCATTTTCAATGTGTGGGCTTTCTTTTATAGGTTATGTGTTTCTTTTCTCTAATAGACGTCAAAATTTTGTTCCTGTGCTGAATTTCCAGAATGTTGATTATTGTAAGTTTATTTTTGTTATGGCTAGCTAGATTTCCATATGCCTCTATTTGGCATATGGCATGTGTCTTCCTCTATTTCAATATCTGCTGGACCTCTTCTGCATGGGCTGGCAATTTAAGGTCACATTTTGCTTCTTTATTTTGTCAATTTCTATTTTAAATGTTTTTATTCAGTTTTCTGTTGATTCTTGTATTTTTTGGTAGTAGGTAGTTTTATCCCTAGTATTTAGGCCTCTCTATGTAAGATTCATTCATCATGTCTGCCTTCTTTGTCTAGAAGGATCTTAGTTTGTGTGTGTCCCAATATCCTACCATTCCAATTAATTAAGACTGAGATGTTGGTATCTGTTTGGCTAAGTCCACAGTCTTTTCATGTTGGGATATTGTGTGGTTATTACCCCAGAACTTCCCAGTATTGTTACAGAAGTAAGAACTGATTATAATAGATATTACATCCTAGCTAAGGTAGTATAAATAATAATAACAATGGCTTCAAGCACAGTTTTAAAACTGGCAAACTGTGATAACTATGAATTTTATATCTTTAGCTATAGGAACAAAACCTACAGTTATATAACAGATCCAATCATAAATTTGGAGCTTGTGTGCAAAATGATTACCTTTGGTAGAGTGGCTTTACACTGTGGTGGGGAAATTTAAGAGTATTAGTGAATATAACAGAAATAACTGAAAAAGAAATAAAATAAAAGCTGGGCTGCAGGATGAAAAATGATCATGTAAGCTTTGAGATACTAGAGAAGGAAGCAGAAGAGAAAAAATAAAGGAGTAAGCAACAGAAGTAGAGGGAAACTAACCCATAAGAACGAAGAAAACTAAAATAATAGAATAAAATAAAATGAACAAAATTCCTCTGGTGTTCACTGAGAGTCCAAAACAAGTGGATAAGACTGCCAAACCTGCAGTAGATTTTGTGCTGGATTTGAGGCTGATCTTTGCCTCCAGATATGGGGGCGTGGGGCCAGTGTCTTTTGCCAGTATCTTCTTTTTTTTTTTTTTTTTTTTTTGTTTTTGGTTTTTCTCCGGTACCGGGAACCGAACTCACGACCTTGCGCTTGCCAGGCAGGCGCTTTGCCGCTGAGCTAAATCCCCAGCCCCTTGCCAGTATTTTCTGTATGTCCTTTGGCAGCCTCCCATTCCTTACCTTGTTACTCTTGATGGCGTCTCTCTCCCAGTTGTGCTGTGTTCAGACAGAGACAGGGCACTGTTCCTAGTCCTGTGCACCATTGGCTCCTCCTGGTCCTTGCTCAGCCTTCTATGTTTCTTTTCCACTGGGAAATCTCTATTCTTTCAAATCATTTGCTGCAGGATTTGTGTATTCTGATCTTCTGTTCCTGCTCTTGCTATCGAAGGATGCTCAGTCCCAATTTTTACTCCTCTCCCATAATTGGGGTGCTAAGTTCCCATTTCTTGCTTTATAAGTTTCACTATCACAGTCACCTACCTCTGCTGTAGTTTGTAACTTTTGTGGATGAGATGGGTTGTGCTGTGCCGTGCCTTTCTGCTTCTTCCCCTGGCAGTGTGGAGACAGCCCAGGGCTGCACAGTCCTGAGGTTCAAGGCTGTTTAATTCCCAGGGCCTTTCTAACCTCAGGTCATGGGAAAAGGTTAGCTGTTCAATTTACTATGCACCCCTGTTGTCTTTCATCTTGTTTCTTGTACTTTCAGTTAGTGTTCTGGTGCACAAAAGGAAAGGAAAGGAAAAGAAAGAAGGAAAGGAAAGGAAAGGAGAGGAAAGGAAAGGAAAGGAAAGGAAAGGAAAGGAAAGGAAAGGAAAGGAAAGGAAAGGAAAGGAAAACGAGAAAGTAAAGGAAAGAATAAAGAAAACTGGTGAATTGTCAGCGAAGGAGCAGTTCATGTCAGCAGAATTTACTCCAGGACCATAGCATTTTCTGTTTGGAGGAAGGCAGAAAATGCAGGGGTTCTTATATTCCAAGTCTGTACTGTATGGCTTGACTTCACCACACTATTTTAGTATATTCTTTTTTATACTTCTTTTAAGATCCCCAGTATGGCAGGCAGTTGTTCTGATCCAGTGACCCTCCAGTAGCTGGGTGGGATGGCTGGCCATTTTATTAAATCTTTCATCTATGTTTTGCTTCATCTATTAGTCTCATATCAGATTGATTTTAGTATCACGGTTTATATCCCTCCACTTTCTTCCAATTACATGTGTTTTAGTTGAATTTCTCTGAGTAGTGCTGAATGAGGCTCTTCCTCTATTCAGCCATGTTTTCTCCCCAAGCCCTATTTTTAAGTAAAAGAAATATCAACAAAGGCACATGTATGATATGAGAAATGGAAACTTTAAAATAGGTATACATTTATAGAAAATCATGAGGAAAATAAAAATATGTATTCTCTAATACTTCCATAAATAACAACTTGGAATTGAAGTTATTAAACTAAGCAATAGACTAATTTAAAATTTTATTTTATTTGTATTAGTTTTAATTGAGAAATCACAAATATATACATATTTATGGGATGTAATGTAATGTTTTGTTGTATATATACAATGTAGAATGATAAAATTAACTTAATGTTAAAATTAACATATCCATCAACTCATTGCCCTTTCTCATATTTGTGGTGAGAAATTGGAAATTTACTAAGTTATTTTGAAATACTATCAGTAGTGACAGGACTTTAATATTGATTATTTTCTCTCTGTTGTGCAGTAGATCTCCAAACTTTTCTATTTTTTTCTAAGAGAAAATTGGAACAATACACTTGATTACTAACCTGAAGTTTTCTCAATTGCTTAAAGAAGCAAATTGCTAGAAAAACAATTTTCTCAATTGCTTTTATAAGCAACCATAATCACTTTCAGACTGGAAAGCAGAAAATCTTACATTATTCAACTCTAGCTGCCAGTATTAACCCAATAGTTAGGGGGAGCCAAATGAGGTCTTTCTTGTCCTGACTGGTAAAAGCAAATTCACTTCATGATACCACATAGGAACAGAATAATAAATATTTACCAAACAATTTTGTTAGAGACTATTAGCCAGAGTACATTGGAGTAGTTAATTTATAATGTCTTAGTTGACAAACACTGGTGGAAGATATTTATGCTGGTGGGAGATATTTACGATTACCATATTACTATAAAAAGTTGAAGCTAAATGAGATGGAATCTCTTGCACATACAAAACAGCTAACACATGGTGGATACCTTGAAATAGTTGAGTTCAAAACCTCGTATCTTTTGTTACTTATACTTACTTTTTAATACTCTAGAGTAGATTCTTAATTTCATAGCTCTGAAAGAAGTAAAGTTAAATTATGAAAAATCACAATAACTCCACTTAAAATTTGCCTTCCTTACTCCCCTAGTCCATTGCTACTACCCAAGACCCTATGTATTGTCATGTGGTCCCAGCATTTCTTTTTGAATGATTTGACCTGTGAACAATATATCAGATGGACAAAACTGTTCAAAAACATTAAATAAAAAAGGACTGAAAGAATTAGCTCCATTTATTCCATGATCATTTCCATCTTACTGCAAAAGGAATTAAAAGTGTTGAGAAATAATTGAACAATAGTGATCAGCAGCAAAGTATAGCCACTCTGGGACCTTGAATTGAGACATCTGAAAAATAAAACTTGGTGAAAAGAAAAAAACGATGTATATCTCTGAGAGTTGAGAGGGAGGTGACAGGAAAACTAGAAATTGCAAAGCAGCCAAGGAGAGGGAGCGCAATGAAGAGAAAAGAACAAAGCAATCTGGGAAGCTTCTAGGAGAAAGACTTTTCTGTGCGGATATAAAGTAAGCCTGGAAAATTTTAATGTCCAGGGGGAAGCAATACTCTGTGCTGACAATCTTAGAAACAAGAAAAAGCCAACAGTTATTGTGTACTACAAAAACAGCTTGGGATTTTACTCCAAAAAGTGACTTCTTGTGTGGGAGGCTAGGTTTAGAGAAGAAATCATGTACAGCTACCTGCTATATTTGAGAGGATTTAACCAGAGGCATTTTGTGAAGGGGTTAACGTCACAGAACCACTTTAATTTAGTGTTTCCAGTGCTGTCATACCACAGTGACAGGGTAAGGCACTACCATAAGAGAAAATCACAGATAATGTGTGGGCTAGATATAGAATAACTGCCGTTTAAGCAGAGACTGCAAAGGATATAGGGGCTTGCCCAACTGGTGAGAAGCTGTGCCCAACATGTGTAGCTTTCAGAGGTTGCACAGTCTAAAAATGTCTGCCTGAACCTTTGCCAACTGCCTGCATTCAGAAAAGAGATCAGTGATTTGACTGAATTTCCATCAATAAATGTGCACGAAGACATGCCTCAGCTTGGACAGTTACCAGAGCCTGAGGTATAACAATAGATCGGCCTCTACAAAAGGGGTGTTCACAAACACACAGGTCGGAAATCAAAGGGGAAAAAAATTATGACTTGCAACATTCCAAGACTGTAGAACATAGAAAAAAATTCATTCTGAATAAAAAAATACTTTTGAACTCATTTGTTTTTCTCCTTGTCATTTTAGTTTTAAGATTTTGAGGGTTTTTAAAGAATCATTTTCTTATTTTTAAAATCTCTTTTCTTTGTAATTTTTCTTACCTTTTTTCTAATTTTGTGTGTTCAATTTTATGTTTATTGAAATCTATTAATTTTCTTTTAGTCCTTAATAAGGCCACATTTTCCTATTTTTCTTATTTTCCATTGATAATTTTTAAAATTTTACTTATTTAACTCTCCCATTCATTAAACCCTGAACCTTTAATAGTATAACCAGTAAGCTGTCCTAATTATTACAGTTATCACTGTTATTATGGATGACTGATTTTCTATTTTTAGTGGAATTAGAGGAGTTACATTTAGTAGATATTTACTGCATGTCAGTATTTGCTTTGTCTCTCTGTTCCTACTATAATTATAGACCCACTTTCTGTGTTTCTTAGGAAATGCCCCTATCTAGTTTGTCCTTGATGCAATTATTATTGTTGATTTTTTTGCTATTACTAGGGTCAATAGTGGTTGCTATTAATTAATTTTCTCAATGTCAATATCTGGATTGCTTTTGCACCATTAGTAAAATTGTGGCCCATTTCAAGAGAACAAGGAGCCAGATTGATTATTCTTCAGTCTCCCCTGCCAAATTAATGCAAGTGAATGTATCTTGGGGTAAAGGCAAAAGACTACAATTACAGAAGGCCAGCGAGCATCCCAGCAAAGTAAACACTAAAGAAATATCCATTCTTGTGATAGATATTTTTATTTCAATTAGTGCACCAAATATCAGTACACACACGTGCACACACACACTCACACACACAATAGAAGCATGAGAAGACAAGGCAACAAAATGCCTCAAGAAACTCCCAAATCTGCAGAAGCTGATCCATGTGGTATAGAGGAGGCAGAAATCAAAATCTGCAGAAGCTAATCCATGTGGCACAGAATCCATGTGGCCAAAATGAAAAGCAAGAAAAATGATTTGTTTTTAAAAAACCCTCAAAATCCTAAAATTAAAATGATGATGAGAAGGATAAATGACTTAAAAAGCATTTTTTTTTTTTTTTGTTTTCAGAATGAATTTTTTTTTTTTTCAGGTTCTATAGTCTTGGAATTCTTCAGGTCACAATTTGACCAAAGAGAATACTTTGGAAAAATAAAAGAATAAATTAAAGTAGATCAATAGGGTTCTCAGTAAGTGCAAAGAAGATGACCAAATTTAATAAACAATGATTTCTGATTTACAAATGGCACTAAAATATATCTGATCTAAACAAAATGATATAAAGCATGAATAAAAACTGTAGAAAATAATTCGAGTACTTGAAATGATACCAGGCACATATTTAACAGACTAAAATTCTATTAGAAATATAAGCAGCAGAAGTGACGAATATGAAGACAGTTTCAGAATTGGAAGATATAGTTTACAATGGTGAACATACACTCAAGCAGTATTTTAAGAACAAAAAAAGAATATGGAACTGATCCAACAGCTGCTACATAACTAAAATAAGACTAATATAAAATGAATTAGATTTAGTGTAAAATCTGAATATAGTACGAATGGCAAAAAATCTCTTTATAGTAATAATAGCAGAAAGGTGTGCAAATAGTGGTGTGTGTGTGTGTGTGTTTGTGTGTGTGTGAACAGAGAAGTGACTTATATAAAACTTCAAATAGGTACTAATTCAAAATAAATTTCTATGACTCAGCATAGGCAAATTCCCGGGAGTGAGAAACAAGGACATAATCTTAATGTTTATTAGAGCAAATAAACAAATCTCTTATGAAATAAATGCATTAGAATTACAGAAGACTTCCCTACACAAACATTAAAGGCCAAGAAACTTGAGCAATGTCTTTCAATCTCCAAAGCAAAATAATTTCAACATAGACCATGGAATGATATTTCAAAATTGTTGGGAAAATAAGAACTTTTCATGTGAAAGATCATATTAGATAATTTATAACCATCAATTAGTTGTGTAGAAATTATAAAATATGTTTTAAAAAGAGACAATGACAAGCAATGGAAAAATCCTATCAGAATAAATAAATGAAGCAAAATAAGCTGTTAAGCAGAAGGGGGAAAAGACAATCAGCAAAAGGATAATAATGCAGTGACAGGAATAGTTCAATATATTTAGTAGCAATTTTGAATTCAAGTGGTCTCAACTTCTCAGTCAAATGCTAGAGATTGGCAGAAGGGATCAAAAAGGAAACAAACAATAGAATGTAGTGTACAAGAAATATGTTTATTTCCCCCAAAATTTTAGACTAAAATCAAAGGATAGAAAACAGTATTTCATGCAACAGGAACAAAAAAAAAGTAGTAATAGCTGTCCCATTTTCTTAAAAAGTGCATTTCAAGCCAAAACTGGTCAAAATTCACAAAAAAGTGCATTACGTATTGACACTTTCTTCTAATACCATAGTAATAAGAAAGAATAAGACAACTGCCACTTTAATATCAGGAAAAATACAAAGATATTCTCTATCACCAGTCCTGTTCAATACAGTTTTTGAAACATTATCCAGAACAATCAGTGAACAGAAAAAATGTAAAAGGTATTTATATAGGAAAAAAAGTCAAATTTTCATTTTTGCAGATGATTTTTTTTTTTTTTTTTTTTTTGCGCTGGGAATCAAACTCAGGGCCTTGTACTTGCCAGGCAAGTGTTATGCCACTAAGCTATATCCCCTGTCCTCAAAATGATTTTTATGTACAGAACCAAAATTTTCCACCAAAAGGCTGCAAATTGAATAGTATAGCAGGACACAAAGTCAACACAATAATAATCCTGTGCGCCAATATTAAAATCACCAGGAAAGAAATTATGGAACATGTACAATTCGCCACAAATCAAGAAGAATTACACACTTAGCAATTAGCCTAACCAAGAATGTGAAATTTCTCTACAATGAAAAATTTGCCATTCTGAAAAAGATTAAGAGGACATAAGAACATGGGAAGATATTTCCAGGACCTGTATAGACAGAAACAATCTTGTGAAATGGCCATACTTCAAAAACTGATATATATATTTGCCACAATCTGAATCAATGTACCAGTAGCAGTTCTCACAGGACTAGTAAAAAATGGGCAAAAATTAGGCATTTATAAAAAATGGTGTACTACACCTCCATTAAAATGATAACTTTGAGGCATTTGAAGGCAAATACCTGCACTTCAAGATCATAACATTAAGTGTAATGAATTAGACATATGTTTACATATAGTATGGTTTCTCTTATATGAGAAAAACAAAATAGAAATAAAGAGCAAAGTAAACTATAGATAATAGGGAAAAACTGTTTTAAAAAATCTTAAAATTTTTATGAAGCAAGAAAAGACACAGAAAAACAAGCAGTCCTGGCCAAAACAGCAAGTCAGGAGACACTGAAGTACTGGACCTAAAGTTATTTTACAAAGCTACAACGATTAAAGACAGTATGGCCCTAGCATAAAAACAAACATGTAAATCAAAGGAAAACAATAGAAATGCAGAAGCTATCCCAGGCACTTTGAGATATCTGATTCTTTTTTATAGAAAATTTTTTTAAAACAATAGTTAATATACTGCATATTGTTACTTCAAAGTAGTTTCTCAGAGTATAAGACTAGGCATAAAAAATTCTCCAAATGATATTAGCACAAATCTTACTTTCAAATAAATTAAGATAAATTAGTAGTATATCTAACTTGTATTTTTTCCTTTCACTTCTTTTCCCCTTTCCCCCACCCTATTTCCTCTTTCTATCTAACAGACTTTTCCATTTCTCAATACTTATTGTACATTGTTGACCTTATTTATTCTTTCAGTTACTCACACCAGGGAGACAACATAATTTTTACACATATGAGTCTGATTTATTTCACTTCTGAGTATGGTCTCAAATTTCATCAATTTACCTAAGAATCCTTCAAGTTTATCCATGTTTATGGCTGAGTAGTAGTACTCCACTGAATAAAAAGACCGCATATTTTTTATCCATTCCTTGGTTGATGAGCATTTGGCTTGTTTCCAAGATTTAGCTGTTACTAATTGAGCAGCTATAAGTATGAATACATGTGTGTCTCTGTGGTATGATGATTTTACTTCTTCTGAGAAAATATTCAGAAAGGGAATAGCTGAATCAAAAGGGACCACTAATCTTAGTTCTTTTAGGAATCTACATACTGGTTGCCACAGTGGTTGCACCAGTCCACAGTCCAACCAAAAGTGGAGAAGAGTTTCTTTTTCCCCACGACCTGACCAGAATTTTTGTTTGTTTTATTTTATGGAAAAAATATACAACAAAATTTCATAACAAGATAATAGGAGAATAACAATAGTTCATACATTGCATATTATTATCTTTAATTTTTTTTTTTATTTTAAGGATAAAAGGAGGGAAACATTAACAGACATACAACATTTTACAACATATCACAAGCACAATACAGACAATAC
>NW_004955529.1:2445462-2452358 GCF_000276665.1 Chinchilla lanigera | reverse complement strand
ATTTAAGGCATATTTTCTCAAGATCTGTGAGGTATGTGGATGGTAGTTGAATGGGAATTGCATTGAATCTGTACAGTAGCTTTGGGAGTATGGCCATTTATTATCTTTAATTTAAGAACATATATACAAGAGGTATGGGTGTAAAAATTCTCCAAATGATATTAACACAAACCTGCATTCCTGCAATGAATTTTACGTGGTAATGGTACATAATCTTCCTGATGATTTTCTGCATTCTGTTTGCCAGTATCTTATTAAGAATTTTTGCATCTATGTTTATCAGGGAGATTGGCCTGTAATTTTCTTATTTTGCTGGGGTCCTTCTTTGATTTAGGTATCCGGGTAATGTTTGCTTCCAGAAATGATTTTGGAAGTATTATTTCCCTTTCAATTTGATTAAAGGTTTTCAGCATTAGTAGCATTCATTTTTAAAATTTCTTATAGTATTCTGCCGTGAATCTGTCAGGACCTGGGATTTTCTTTTTGGTAAGATTTAATGATATTTTCAATTGCATTGACTGACGTTGTATCACTTAGAATTTTGATTCAGTTTTGGCAATTCATATATGTCTAGGAACCTGTCAATTTCTTCAGTGTTTTTCATCTTCTTAGAATACAAGTTCTCAAAGTACATATTGATCTTCTGAAGGATTCATTTTGCTTTCCCATTTTTCATTCCTGATTGCTTAAATTTGAGTCTTTTCTTTCCTCTTTTTAATGAGGTGGCCTAAGGGTTTATCAATTTTATTTAATCTTTCAAGGATCTATTTCTTCAGTTCATTGACTCCTTATATTGTTTCTTTAGTGACAACTGCATTAGTTTTTACTCATATGTTTATAATTTCCTCTACCATACCAGCTTTGGATTTTCTTTGTTGTTATTTTTCTAGAAGTAGAGGTTCGAAATTAGGTTGTTTGTGTGAGCTCATTCTCTTTTCTTGATGTGGTAATTCATCACTATAATTTTCCCTCATAGGACTGCTGTCATTGTTCCCATATATTACAGTATGTTGTATATGTATCATTGTTTAGTAGTAGATATTGTTTAATTTCTTCTTTAATTTCCCTTCGCACCTATTCATTGTTCATTTGTGTGTTGTATAATTTGTGAGCATTTACATAGTTTTTGTTGTTTCTTCTGCCATTGATTTCCAATTTCATTGTACTATGGTCAGATAGTATGCATGTGATGATTTCAATTCTCTGCAACTTACTTAAGCATGTTTTATGGGATAATATGTGATCTATTTTGAAGAATGTCTCATGTGCTGTTAAAAAGAATGCATATTCTGATATTGTGGTGTGGAGCACCCCGTAGATATCTAGTAAATGCATTTATTCACAGGTTTGATTCATTTCTTATATTTCTTTGTTGATGTTTTATCTAGATCTATTTGTGAGAGTGGAGTATTAAGATCCCCCTTTGTAATTGTGTTAGTGTTCATTTCAGTTTTCATGTCAGTTAATATTTGTTTTGTGTAGTTGAGTTCATATGTATTTGGTGTATATTTATCTGGGATTGTCATTTCTTCTTCTTGGAGTTTGCCCTTAAGAAGTATGTAGTGATCTTTATCTCTTTTGATCAGTCTTGGCTTGAAATTCACACTGTCTGCAAGCAGAAGGTAGCTATCTCTGCTTTCTTCTGGTTTCCTGTGGTGAGAAGTATTGTTTTCCATACTTTGATTTTCAGTCTATGAGTTTATTTTAAAGTTGAATGTGTTTCTTTAATGCAGCATTATTTTTCGACCTTGCTTGCTGATACATTATGCCAGTCTGTTTCATTTATTGTTGATTTGATACCATTTTCATTGATGATTATAACAGATATGCATTTGCTTATCTTTTTCATGTTATTTTCCTATTGTTGGCTATCTATCTTCTCCCTTTGCTTATTTGTTTTCCCTGCCTGGCAGCTTCTTTCTATTGGAGCACTTGTGATTGTAGTCTTCATTTTTCTTTCTAATATATCCTTTAGATTATTCTGTAGAGTTCATTTTGTAATCATGAATTTCTTCAGTTGTTCTATGTCATGGAAGTACGTTATTTTTTACTGATATTGAAAGATAACTTTGTAGGGTATGTCAATCTGATTTAGAAGATATTTTGCAATTTTAGGGCTTGAAGTATACTCTCCAAGCTCTCTTTGATTTGAGGGCTTGTGTTGAGAATTCTGCTATATTTCTGATGGTTTTTATTCTATATGTGACTTGTTTCTGTTCCCTACCTGTTTTAATATTGTATTTTTTGCTGGATTTCTAGAATCTTCATTACTATATGCCTTTGTGTAGATTTATTTTGGTCATGGATATTTGAAGCTCTATATGCTTCATTTATTTCCATGTCAAGGTTTCATCTGTTTGGGAAGTTTCCTGCCATTATTTCTGTGAAGAAGTTTTTTATGGTTTTGTGCTCTCTGCATCTTTCTTACTGAATTCAAACAATTTAGTTTGTTCTCTTGTGCTTCGTTATGTAGCTGTTGCTTTGATTTTTCATAATCTCTTGCTATTTAAAATATCTTTGTTTTCATGGTCAGTAGCAGTAATCCTGTCTTTCAAATCTGATATTCTACTCTTGCTCTCATTGAATCTGTAGCATACACTTTCAAAGAAGGTTTTAATCTCCTGGATTTCTGTTTGGAAGTGTTTCATGTATTCCATTTCTTTCCTATGTTGGGCATTCATGGTTTCCATCATTTTCCTGTACTCCTCTATTTTTTTTCTGTCTCTGCTTTAATATCTTTCATTTTGATCTTTATTTCTTTTTATACCTTAGAGAATTTTCCATATTCTCTTCCACTTGTTTGTTCACTTATGTTATCATTTCAGAAAGTTCCATGATTTGTTTCTGATTTCCTCTACCTTATTGTGCTCTGGAATTGTCTTGAATGGGCTACGGGTCTTGTATAGCATTTTGCTTCAGTGTCTTGTCATTTTCTATTGTTTTTTTAATCATATTTTGTTTTCTGTCTTGATGCACGCATATTTTTATGGTAGGGAGGTTTATCCCTTGTATTATGGCTTCCCTAAGAAATGTCTGTTCCTCGGTGATAACATATAGATGTAGATGTTTCTTGGTCTTTGTGTGTATCCCAAGGTCCTACCTTCTCTATATATTAAGGATGAAAATTTGCTATGTAGCTCAGTACCCAGTCATTTCATACCGGACTACAGTGATGCTTTTTTTTTTTTTTTTTGGTTTTCCTCCGGTACCGGGAACCGAACTCACGACCTTGCGCTTGCCAGGCACGCGCTTTTGCCGCTGAGCTAAATCCCCAGCCCAGTGATGCTTATAATACATAGAATCACAGTGGTGTCATACAGCAGAGAAAAACTGAATGTAATATATATGAGATCATTGATAAATAGTACAGTTAGAGACAATAATATCAAACACTGCCTGGCTACTAACAATTTGTAGTAAATATTAACATGATACTTTTAACAATAGGAGCAAGTTCTATTGTTATATAATAAAATCCAGTGTATACAAGGAATTGGTATACAATGACTTTCCCATTAGTGGAGTGATTTTTCCTGTGGCAGGTGTGTGTGAAGGTTAAAAGGGATAGTGGACATGATAAAGAAATGAATGAGGTGAAGCATCATGGGAGCAAACCTGGAGGGCAATGGACAATCACCCAAGTTTTAGGAAACTGAAGACATTGGAGGAAAAGAGTGGAAAATAAAGCAAACGAGTATTGAAGTGAACCAGAAAGAGGAGATATAATGTTTACTCACATGAATGTGTCATAAAATCAAGTGAGATTGTTGAGGAGAGAAAGAAAATTAGTACAGGAAGAAACAAGAAAGACAAGAAATCTAAATTGTGAAATAAAGCAAAAGGAAAAAAGAGAGAAAAAGAGAGCAAAATAAAAAAAAATCACAAAAAACCGAAAACAAGCATTGGAAAAAGGAAAACCAATCAAAGAAACAGTAAAAAATAAAAGTAGTAAAGTTCCTCTGGTGTTATTTCATTGGTCCAAGTTACTTCCTAGAAATGTGTTGTGTAGTACAGTCATGTTTGGGTTTTTTTTTTTTTTTTTTTTTTTTTTGTTTTTTTTTTTGTTTTTCTCCGGTACCGGGAACTGAACTCACGACCTTGCGCTTGCCAGGCAGGCACTTTGCCGCTGAGCTAAATCCCCAGCCCCTACAGTCATGTTTGTAGTGGAAGTTTTTCAGGGAATGGGACCGATCTAGGCCTTTGGATGTAGGGTCTGTTACTGGTCTTCTGTTGCTGGAGTTCTCCCTGAGCAGCCTATCCCAACTTCTTTTTTTCCAAGTGTTTGTGTACTGTAGCACAACATAATGTGGTGATATAATGTGGCAGCCTATCCCAACTTCTTTTTTTCCAAGTGTTTGTGTACTGTAGCACAACACTGGTTCACCTAACTTACCAACTGCAGGCTCATTTTCTCACTGCTGCTTTGGACTTTTCTACTATAATGTTCCACACACCTGCATATGCATCCTTACCAGGGCCTGTTGGGTTGCTGGTCCCTCCTGCCTGGTGTGAGTATGCATCTGCCAGGGCCTGCTGTGCGGCTGGTTCTGGCTGGATTGGAGTGTGCACCTCCAAATATCTTATTCTTTATGAAGGAATCAAAAAATATACTGGAGTAAAGATAATCTCTTTAACAATAATGCTAGAAAAAGTAATAATCCAGATGCAAAATACTGAATCAAGTCTATATATTTCAAAATGTACTAAAATAAAATGAAAATGGTCAAAATCTAAATGTTAAAACAGTAAAACTTAAGCTATGGAAAATAAAATAAGTAAAATTGTTGAAGGCATAAGTGCAGGCAAAGACTTTCTGAACAGGACTCCAGTTGCACAGGAAATAATTCTGAGAATCAACAAATGACATCATATTAAATTAAAAGTTTTCTGCAGTGAAAAAGAAAAAACAAAGTGAAAAAAACAACATACAGAATGGAAAAAAGGCTGGTTTTCCTCCAACAGATGAGTTACATCTTGAATACATAAAGTACTCTAAAAATTAGACCCTTCAGAATAAAAGATCTCTTATAAAATGGGTTTTAATAATGAATAGACAGTTAAAAGAAGAAGTATAAATGATTGATACATATATGAAAAAAGGTACATTTCTGGCCAGTAGAGGACTGAAAATTAAAGAACACTGAGATTCCATCTTACACCAGGAGGAATGACTATCATCAGGAAATAAAATAGATAATGATTTTGAGACTTTGGAGGAAAAAAGAACCAATCTACATTGTTTATAGGAATGTAAACTAGTACAACCAATATTAAAATCACTACAATAATCACTCAAAAAACTGAAGCTAGAAATTCCATTCAACCCAGTCATTTCCCTTCTTGATATCTTCTTGATAAGAGTTAAAGATATCATACTACATTAATACATGTTTACCCTTGTTTATATTAGCACAAGTCATAATACCTAAGCCTTTGAAGTGCTCTTTATGTCCATCAACAGATGAATATTGGAAAACATATGGTGTTTATACACAATGTATTGCTACTTTGCCATATAACAGGATAAATTTGAATCATTTTTATGAAAATTGGTGCACCTTGAGATCAAAATGTTAAGTGAGATAAATCAGATATATAAGTTTAAATACCACATACTTTCTAGTATATTATAAACCCAAAATATAAAGAGCAAAATAAAGTATAGATAACAAAATTTAGAAACAGGCAGTCCCTGATCACTGCCAGCACAACCCACATCTGGCACCTGTGCATGTCATGAGTGGCTGGCAGACAGAGAATCAGGAGGCCTACGATCTGCTCACACCACAGTTCGCAGCTGAGTGCCGTGAGAATCAGGTAGCCCCCCATCTACTTCCCAGGAACAGAGCAGATGACCAACTACGCTGCGGCTATTGCAGTCTGTGTCTCCACCCTTTGTGCACCCAGGATACATAAGAGACTGTCTCAAGTAACCCAAAAACCCGCTAACACTGGGGTTTGCATAGGGCCCCACCTATGTATGCCCAGGGACACGTGAAGCCTCAGAGCAGGCAGTCCACAAACTGCTTAAACCATGATTCCAGACTGGGCCAGGTGTGCAGAAACAGGCAGTCTGTGATCACTGCCAGCACAGCCCACATCTGGCTCCCGTGCTCATGGTGAGAGGCCTGCAGACAAAGAATGAGGCAGTCCATGAACTGCACAACATGCTGTCCATGTCTGGGCTCTACCTTCACCTTGAACTTCCAGAAGTCACAGGACCAAGTGGTCTGTGATCATGCCAACAGTGTAGATCACTTCTGGTTCACACTTGTGCCCTGAGCTGTCAGGGGACACTGGATCAGATTATCTGAGATCTGATGACATTGTGGTTGGCGTCTGAGACTTGGGAGAACAGGATAAACTCCACCAACCACTGGGAGAACCCAGACTAAGCACCACACCTCAGCGGCCACTGAGGGGCAAGTTTGACAACCAGGAAAAGTAGGCCCACATGTGACATTTGCTGAGCTGACAGAGAAGAAAGAAACCGAGCACTCTACCAACAACATCAAACAGGACAAGACGAAAGACTAAAATGTAATCTCAGAATTCCATCCATCTCAGAACAAGTCCAGGAGACAGCGACATAGGAGAACTTGGTAAACACACATCTGAAATTGCTGAAATGATTTCAGTGGAAGTAAAGAAACAACTCCATGAGACCATCGAAGAGATCAGATCAGAAATAATCTCTCAGACAAAAATTAAAATGACAATAATAATGAAAGTATCACTCAGCACATCTAAGGAAGAAACATAGGAAAAATAGATGAAAATAGGCAATGGACGGAAATGTTAAATGAATAATATAGGAATGAATTAGAATGCATGAACCAGATTTAAGAAGACATTCAGGAAATCAAAGCTTCCATTAAAAGCTGCCAAAACCTCTT
>NW_004955529.1:2434622-2435677 GCF_000276665.1 Chinchilla lanigera | reverse complement strand
AGATTCCTAGATACATATGAATTACCAAAGCTGAATGAAGAAGACATAAAATTCCTCGATAACTCAATTATCAGCCAGTGAAATTGAGAATGTAATTAAAAACTTGACAATGAGAAAAGCCCAGGTCCTGATGGATTCACAGCAGAATTCTACAAGCAATTTAGGGAAGATTTAACACAAATTAAACTCAAACTCTTTAATGAAATTGGAAGGGAAGGAATTCTTCCCAATTCATTCCTGGAGGCAAATATTATTCTGATACCCAAACCAGAGAAAGATCCAACCAACAAAGAGGACTACACACCAATCTCCTTAAAGAATGTAGATGCAAAAATTCTCAATAAAATACTAGGAAACAGAATACAACAAGTCATCAAGAAGATTATACACCATGACCAAGTGGGATTCATACCAGGAATGCAGGGATGGTTCAATATAAGCAAATCAATCAATGCAATACACCATGTCAATAGAGCCAAGGAGAAAAATCACATGATATTCTGCAACGATGCAGAAAAAGCCTTCGATAAAGTTCAACATTCATTCATGTTGAAAACTCTGCAGAAAATAGGAATAGATGACCTTTACCTCAAGCTGATCAAAGCCATCTATGACCAACCAACAGCTAATGTCATACTAACTGGTCAAAAATTGAAGATTTCACTTGAAAATCAAGAAAAAGACAAGGATGTCCACTGTCACTAGTCCTATTCAATATATTTATTGAAATATTGGCTAGAGCAATTAGACAAGAGAGACAAGTAAAAGAAATAAGGATAGGAAAGGAAGAAGTGAAATTGTCATTATTCGCAGGTGATATGATGCTCTACATAGAAGACCCCCAAAACTTCACCAAATAGCTTACTGATTTAATAACCAAATTCAATAGCAGAGCTGGATACAAAGTTAACACTCAAAAGTCAAAAGCATTCCTCTACACAAGTAATAAACAGACTGAGTGAGAAATTACTGAAACCACACCTTTCACAATAGCATCCAAAAAGATGAAATACTTAGGAATCAATCTAACAAAAGAAGTAAAAGATCTATACAGT
>NW_004955529.1:2431537-2434522 GCF_000276665.1 Chinchilla lanigera | reverse complement strand
CTACCGGATGCAGAAAGCTCAGTTTCCCTCTTCAGTAGCTGCACAGCAAAGGTCACTAGTGTCCCTAGTTTTCCTGTTGGTCAGGTTTGCCCCTCAGTGATCCCTGAGAAGCACTACTTAGTGTTGCGTTTTCTGGCAGTTTTTGATTTGTATCTAGTTATCCCAGGTCTCAGACCCAGGCATTGGTGTCAGCTAATGGCCGACCATCTGATCCAGTGTCCCTTTGCAGTTCAGGGCACGTGCATGGCCCAGAGCCTGGTTGCACTGATGTGACAATCCCGGTCCAGTGGGCCTATCTCCCCATGCAGTTCAGTATACAGGCAAAACCCAGACACAAACTGCAGGGTCGACAGTTTGTGAACCACCTGATTCTGTGTCTCCAGTCAGTTCAGGAGACATACAGGAACCAGATGCAGGCTGGACGGGCAGGAATCACAGACTTCTCGTGCCTGCTACCCCCTTGGGGGTCTGGGCACAAGTGAAGCATGAACTCTAACCCCTGGACAAGCACCTCTTGGAGCACTCACTCACTTAGCATATAGCATACGCAGGGAGGGGCCACACACATCCCACAGCTAGAGCAGTCTGTGGGGCTTCTGAGTGAAGATCTCCTGTCTGCCCTGTGTGCAAGGAGGGCAGAGACTCAGTCTGTGATGGTGGTGGGGTCCTGGGTAGCCTGCTCTGCCCCCAGGAAGCAGAGGGGTAATACCCGGCTCTTTCTACACATTTCAGCTGGGAACCATGGATGGCAATGTAAGTAAAGCACAGACTTAAACTGCGGGACCAGCAGGTCTTGGCGCACTCACTCACTCAGTGCAGGGCACGTGCAGGGAGGGGCCACATGCACCCTCCAGCTAGAGCAGTCCCTGAGGCTTCTGAGGGAGGACCTCCTGTCTGCCTTGGGTGCAGGCAGGGCAGAGACTGCAGGATTTTTTTTTTTTTTCATAAATGATTGTGGGACTTTATCAAAAGCTTTTTTGGCATTTATTTAGATGACTGTGTGATTTTTGTCTTTGACTCTGTTGATTTGATGTATTATATTTATTGCTTTTCATATGTTGTGTGATCCCTGCATTCCTGGGATGAATCCCACTTAGTCATGTTGTACAGTCTTCTTGATGATTTGCTGCATTCTTTTTACTTGTATGTTATTGATGATTTTTGTATCTAATTTCATTAGGGAGACTATCCTGTAGTTCTCTTTTTTGGTTGGGTCTTTGTCTGATTTTGTTACCATGATATTTCTTGTCTCTAGGAATGAGTTTGGAAGTATTTCATCCCTTTCAAATTCATTAAATAATTTGAGAAATATTGGCATTATATTTTCTCTAACTTTCTTGTAGAAATCACCAGTGAGTTTATTAGGACTCATGCTTTTTTGTTAGTGAGTTTTAATTACATTTTCAATCTCATTAACTGATACTGGGTTATTCAGATTTTTATATCTTCTTGATTTAGCTTTAGTTATTCACATATATCTAGGAATCTGTCTATTAATTCCACGTTTTTCATCATATGTGAGTAGAGAGTTTTGAAGTAGGTATTGATGATCTCCTGCATCTTCACAGGATCTCTACTGATTTCATCCTTTTCATTTCTCAGTGCAAGAATGTGAGTGTTTTTTTTCCCTCTTTTTGGTAAGGTTGGATAAGGGTTTATCAATCTTACTTATTCTTTCAAAGAACCAACTTTTCAATTCCTTATATCTTTAATTGTTTTCTTGGTCTCCATTATGCTAATTTCTGCTCTGGTTGTTATAATTTCCTCCCTTGTATGAGATTTGTGTTTGACTTGCTCTTTTTTTACTATAAGCTCAATGTACAATAGGTTATCTTTTTGGGGCTCATTCCTGATGTGAGAATATAACACTAAAATTTCCCCTTTAAACTGCTTTCATTTTGTCCCCCACCTTCTGCTATGTTGTATATGCATTTTTGTTTAATTGTAGACAGTGCTTATTATTTAATTCCCTCTGTGCAACCATTGGTTGTTCAGCATGGTATTATTTAATTTCCTTTTGTTTATGGAAGTTTTGTGGTTTCTTTTGCCATTAATTTTCATTTTCATTGCAGTATGGCAGCAATATGCATGGGATAATTTCAGTCTTTCACATTTACTTCAGCATGTTCTGTGGGCTCAGATATGGTCTATTGTAAAAACTATCCTATGTGCAGCTGAGAAGAATGTGTATTCTGATGTTGTTGTGTGCAACACTGTAAACATCTACTAAGATCATTTGCTCACAGGTTTGGTATTGTTCTGATTTTTTTTAGTGACTATTTTTGTCAAGGTGATTCATTTCTTTGTGCTAATGGGATATTAAGCTCCCCACTACAATTTTATTAATACTTAAATTATTTTTCGTGTCTATTAATATTTGCCTTATATAATTGTTTGCTTCCATATTTGGTGCATGCATTTTTATGATTGTTATCTCTTCCTCTTGCAGTTTTCCCCTGACTAGTATGTAGTGACCTTCTTTATCTCTTTTAAGCGTTCTTGGTTTGAAGTTAACATTGTCTGCAAGCAGAATAGCTACCCCTCCTTTTTTGGGTGTTTGTGATGCATGGACTACTGTTTTCCATCCTTTGGTTTTCAGTGTAAAAATTTCTTTTTGAGATAAATATGTTTTCTTGCCTACAACATAGTGGAATGAAGGAGGGAAGGGGAAAAGAATGAAGGAAGAGGAGAAAAATATGTATATGTATTCACAAGATAGCTACGATAATTGTACTACTAATATCTGTAGGTTTATCGAAAGGAACTCTTAATGTGTAATTGTTTGATCAATCTTATATACCTATATCTGCTTATATGTAAAACCTTTTTGAAGATAACATTATTAATAACCATTGTAAATATCTTCTCACCATGTTTTTGAAATTCTGTATCATTTTTATTGTTCTCCATACTGTTTTGTTTATATGCTTGTTTTTTTATTATTTTGGTTTTTCTTTTCTCTTTAATATGAAAAATAAAATTTAT
>NW_004955529.1:2425470-2431437 GCF_000276665.1 Chinchilla lanigera | reverse complement strand
GTGGAAATCAATTTGGGGATTTCTCTCAAAACTAGGACTGGAAGCCCCATTTAACCCAGCTATTCCCCTTCTGGGTATTTTTCCAGAATTAAAGACATCCTACCACAGTGATATATGTGCACCCATTTTATAGCAGCACAATTTGTTATAGCTAAATCTTGGAAACAACCCAGATGCCCATCCACTGAGGAATGGATAAAAAAAAATTGTGGTATTTTTATACAATGTAGTATTACTCAACTATTAGAACAGATAAACTTTTGGCTTTTATAGGTAAATGGATGCAACAAGACACCATTCTCATAAGTGAAATAAATCGGACCCACATGTGGAAACATCATATTTTCCTTGGTGTAGAAATCTGAAAGACTAGGTAAAACTCAAAACATACAATAGATGATAGGAAAGGGAAAGAAATTGCTCAAAGGAAGGAATGACTCGGATGAGGGAAAGAAGAAAAGAGAAACAAGGAAGGTAAAACAAATATATATATATGAATAGCTGCAATGACTGTATTGCTCTTGTCTGATGGTGCATTGAAATGAACAGTTAATGTGCCCAATTTTTTATGTTCTAATAAAAATAGTCATGATCTCAGATCTCCAATAAAAGAACAGAATTTTAAAAGCTGTTAGAGAAAAGAAACATTACCTGTAAAGGAAAGCCCATCAGAATCATGGAAGATTCTCAGCACAAACCATCGAGTTGAGAAGAGCTTGGAGCAAAGTGTTACAGATCCTGAGACAAAACAGCTTCCAACCAAGACTGGTGTATCCTGCCAACCTATCCTTGAAATTCAATAGAGAATTAAAATATTTCAATGACAAAGAGCAACCGAAGAATAAGAGTGCCAAATGATCAGTATAAAAAGCACTAAAAGATATTCTAGACTGAGAAAAAATGACCAAAATATCAAGAACAACAATACAAAGAAACTAACAAGCAGAGCAAACAATTAAACGGGTAGAAAAAGTAGGAAAACAACAGCAAGTAAATAACATGACAATGATAAGTCAACACCTATCAGTTATAACCATAAATGTAAATGGCCTGAGTTGACCAGTAAAAAGAAACAGACTGGAAGAGTGGATTAAGAAACAAAATCCAATGATATGCTGTACACAGGAAACACATTTTAGTCAAAAGGAAATCCACAGACTGGAAGTCAAAGGATGGACAACAATCCTCCATGTAACAGGAACCCAGAAAAAGCAGGTGTAACTATTATGTTTGCAGACAATGTAAACTTCAAACAAAGAATAATCAAAAAAGATAAATAAGGTCACTTCATACTTGTTAGGGAAAAGCTGCAAGAGGATGAGATAACAATCATAAACATGTATTCACCAAGAAGAGCTCCAAAGTATATATGACAAATCTTAATAGACATGAAAACCCACATAATTAAAAACTCTATTGTAATAGGGGACCTCAACACCCCTTTGACACAAAGAGGTAGGTCAGCTGGACAAAATCTCACAAAAGAAATAACAGGTCTGAATCAAATCTGCGAACAAATGGACTTAGTAGATGTATACAGAGTGTTCCACCCCACGACATCAGAATAAACATTTTTTAAATTTTAAAAATAGAAGGAGGAAAACATTAACAGTCAGACAACCTTTTACAAAACAGCAAAAGATCAGTGCAGAAAATACAGAGTTACAAACAAAGTAGTAGGAAATTAGCAATGCTTGTTGTATGACATATTGACATCATTAGTCATTTAAGAAATGCAAATTAAAACAACATTGAGGTTTCATCTCACCTCAGTAAGAATGACTAGCATTTAGAAATCAACCAATTACCAATGCTGGCCAGCCTGTGGAGATATAGGAACTCTTCTCCACGGCTGGTCGGAATGCAGACTGGTGAAGCCACTGTAGAAATCAGTTTGGAGATTTCTCAGCAAACTAGGTCTAGAGGTCCCATTCAATTAAGCTAGTGTCCTTCTGGCTATTTTCCCAGAAGATCTGAAAACATCATATTACAGCAATATATGTGTATCCATGTTCATAGCAGAGCAATGTGTAATTGCTAAATTGTAGAAGCAACCCAAATGTCCATCCACTGAGAACTGGATAAAAAAATTGTGTTACTTTTATATAATGGAATATTACTAAGCTATAAGAAAGATAAACTAGAGGTTTTTATAGGTAAATAATCACATGTAGAGACCATACTCACAAGTGAAATAAACCAGACTTGCATGTGTAAACAACGTATTGTTTCACTACTGTGAGAACCTGAAAGAGTGAATAAAAACTAGGAGGTATGATAGACATTGTGAAATGAAAGGAAAATGTACAAGGTAAAGAACAAATTGTGTGTGGGAAAACAGACGTGAAAGAAGGGGAAATTATATATGTATGTATATATAGGATAGCTAGATAGTTGTACTACTGTCTTCTATTGCTTTAATGAAACGAACAGTTAATGATTACTCGTTTAATCAATATTGCATGTCTCTATTTGTTTTTCTGAGGAATCACCTTGAAGATATCAATACGTAATACAATAACCATTGCTAATTTCCTACAACATTTTCTGTTACTCTGTATTGTTTGTATTATTCTTATGCTGTTTTGTAAATGAATGTCTGTTCGTTAATATGTTTTCCTTCTTTTATCTTTAAGATAAAAAACCAAAATTTATAAATAATATGAAGCTATGTATAAACTCCTGTATGTAATGATCAGTATTAATGACATTTATAATTCATGTTTGTCCTCATTAACCCTTGCGTTTTCGGAACTGACATATGAGTACCACAGAGACTTATCCATGCATTGTAATATGGATTCTGATTTATAAGGTAAAGTGTGAGAAAAGAGTTTAAACTTGCAACATAAACAATTGCAGTGTATAATCAAGAGAATTTAATTATATTCACATGTTTAAATGACCATCACCTATTTATAACATTTTTTAATCATTCCAAGCAAAAACACTGCATACATTAAACAAGTGAATTTGTTTTGCCTAAACTAATTTCTTACTTGATGTCTGTATGAGCTTGCCTATTTTAGAAACCTCATATAAATGGAGTTACATAACGTTTGGGCTTAATATTTTCAAAGTTCATCCATGTTGAGTACTTCGATGAAATTTTATTCTATTTTATTGTTGGATAATATTTCACTGAATGTATATGCCAAATTTTGTTAATTCATTCATCTTTGTATACATAATTTACTTGTTAACAAATTGTGGTTGTTAGCAATTCTTCTGTGAGCATTGTTACAAAACTACCTGTTTTAGGGACTAATTTCAATGTTGTGATTATAAGTACAAGGGGAATAGTTTAAACACATTTTAATTCTATGATTAACTTTTGAGAAAATGGCAAACTATGCAGCTTTTTCATTTCGAATTTCCTCTAGTAGTATACATAGATTCCAATTTCTCCACATTCTCCTCAAAATCTATTTTCTCTTTATTTTTAAATTTTAACTAAACTATTAGATGTAAAATGCTACTTTATGTGGCTATGATTTGCATTTCAAAAATATCTATTTTTATTTAAAGTTGTTTTGTGCTTTGTTTGGCCTTTGTGTATCATATTTAGAGACATATGTTTTCAAATCAACAGTCAATTTTTTTTAGCGTGGAAGTTTATGTTTTGGTTGTTGTCATTTAGTTTGGTTTAGTCATTCTCTAGCTATTCCGTATATTATAATTTAGCAGATATATAATTTGCAAATACCTTTATCCATTCTGTCAGTTCTGTTTCACTTTATTGATTATGGTCTTTTATGAACAATTTTTAGTTAAGTCTGTTTTTCTATTTTACGTGAAGAAAATACAAACGTTTTTATGTCTTGTAAAACAAATGTAATATAAATTCACTCTTCTGAACTCTTTGAAGAAATTTTAAATAACTTAAATTTGAAAGCAATTGCGCTTAAACTTAGGTTTTGATAAATGTGAATTAATTTTTCATATGGTAAAAGACAGAAAAGCAATTTTCTTTCTTTTCACGCATATTTTGAAATATACAGTTTTCAGTTAATTTCTTCTACTAACACTGTGTCTTTAATGAGAAGAATTTTTCTACCTACATGACATTTTACTTTTTCTTAATTCCTTGTTTTTATTTCTTTTTTTCTCTTTGAATGTACGACAGAGTAAAGTATTTGTTTAATCATGGCAATGTCTGCTCTTCTTCAAGAATATTTTCTACCCATTAAATTTTTTTTCCTATAATGGAGTGTCCTTTCTAGTTTACTGTATACTTTATCTTATTTTGGCTGAAAACTGGACATTCTGATATTATAATTTATCATTTCTGAACATAAGTTTTGTTCTTTTCCCCAGGATTTGTTTTTCTAGATTGTTTAAAAATAAGTTTGTGTTTGGCCTTATTTTGAGCAAGAAATTCCTAAGTATTAGAATCTGAATAAAAATATAAATAGAAAAATAAACATCCTCGTGTTTTTTGGATTAACTTAACATTGAGATAATTTTTAGAATATTTATCAAGGTCATTTACAATTTTTCCTCATCCTTTATTTCCTATTAGTACCAAATTTACAGATTGTCCTTTTCTGAAAGTACAGGCTTTCCTCACAACCTTTGTGTGTATATATGTTGGTCATGTGTAGCTTTCTAAATTCCTAAGTATTTGCAAATGTTTTGAAATGCGCTAATTTTTCAGAAAAACACTTTTTCTTCCAGGATACAGGTGCCTCAATATGTGGCTCAACTGTAATATTTTGCCCCATGTATTCTCAGAATTCTTTTTAGTTTACTGCTTTTGAGCAACAGTTGCACATTTTTCATCCTGCATTATTTCCTAGGAAGGCAAAAAGAGATGATCACATTTTATTTTTCATTTAAACTTCTCAACACAACCAGATAGATTATAAAAGATGAAATAATTTGTGATTACTGACTCATTTGCTCTCTGAGAAATGAGGAAATGTCTCAAACTGGAAGTAGGAGTTGCTATTTTCAAAACTACAACTCTGCCAAGGAGTGGGTTAAAAAAGGGCAAATAAGAACACCATACAGCTTTTCTATCATTTTAATTTTTCTTTCTTCCTCCCTTCAACATTTTTTGTTATTGTAAATCCTTGACTTTTCTAACATTTCTAATGTGATTGAATCAGATAGTTTCTGGGTCTTTGAATTTCTCTGTGAAGAAATGGGAGTGTGGTGGTTTCAACTTCATAATTTCATATCATTGCACTCTACAATAATTTTTATATTATATTTTTTTATTTTTTCTAGAATTCTTACAACCAGGTAGTATATACATTTCTCTGTATTTGTAGTTGACTATTCATATTTTTATATTATTGCACTTTTCAAGAAGACAAAGGTAACATTGACATAAATTTGTTTCTGTATATATATATCAATATCTATGATTGGTCTTTTTTTCTTGTTGCGAAGTTGAGGTATAAATGTTTTGCACGTTTATATGACACATTAATTTACAGGATTTTATTTCAGGTTTAGAGTGCTTAGACACATTGTGGGATTTATTGTGGAAGCCCCTGGATTGACAGAACGGAGAGATTTTTATTCAAGTATTCAACTTGCCCATTCTTCAGTCCAGATATTTTATTTTATTTTATTTTATTTTATTTTTTTTTTATTTTAAACTAAAAGGAGGAAAATATTAACAGACAGACAACATTTTACAAAATATCAAAGGAACAGTACAGACAGTACGGAGGTACAAACAAAGTGGTAGGGAATTAACAATGCTTGTTGTATTACATATTGATATCTTCAAAGTGGTTTCTCATGAAAACAGTTATAGACATGCAATGCTTATCAACCAAGGACTCATTGACAGTTTCTTTCAGCAAAGAAATACAAGACGGTAGAACAGCCATGTTGACTATCCTGCATATACATACATACAAACTTCCTCCTTCTCTCCCTTCTCTTTTCCCACATCCCAGTTGCCCTTTACCTTTGAGTGCTTACCTATCAATTCACAATGTCTATCATATC
>NW_004955529.1:2412766-2419925 GCF_000276665.1 Chinchilla lanigera | reverse complement strand
GAATGACTGATCTGAAAACAATATGCAGTATAAGAACCATTGTTGAACTCCTACCATCTTGTATGGTGAAGCTCTACATCATTTCTAATGTTTTTTTGCTTACTTGTTACTGTCTTTGATTGTTTGATCAATCTTACATTCTTACATCTGGTGGATTGAGCAACTTCATTGAAGATAATGTATGTAATTTAGCAACTATTGTTCATTCTGATCATTTTGTTTTGAGGTCATGTATCATTTTTGTTGTTTTTGTGTTGTTTCCACTTTGTCTTCACTGTTGTTTTGTTAGTTTGTTTAATCTTTGAAATAATTAAAGAAAGACACAGAGCTCTGTAAACAAATTGTGCACGACAGTAAAAAAAGATAAGTCATAAGTGCAATAGTTGACCATAAGTTTCTACAGTGTGCTGCAGTCCAAAGTCCAGTCAAATGACTAGTCTGAAAGACTGGTGGGTAATTAGGCAAGGAATATCTCCAATCATTTAATTCCTATATTTGTTTTTTCATCATTTTCAGCCCTCCATATATTTGGTACATCTGTATTTTTGTTACTTCTTTTATCCATTCTCGTATTTCACCCAATTTTATATTAGTGGTGGCTACAAAATTAGCATTTGGGAAGTTAAAATATATGTAAGTGACATTACCTTGCTTTCTTATGTTGTTTTTGTCGACTCTGTGTGTGTGTGTGTGTGCATGAGTCTATTTGTGTGTGTGCATTCTGAAGGTTGAGGATCAATTACAGTGGAAAAAAACTATCCCTAGTATTGACAATTCTTTGCTGATTGTGTGCTTCTCCATAACGTGATGTTTGGCCTGCTAATGCTTTGGTAATTATGCACCTCTTCATTGTGTTTGGCACAGTATGATCAAGCCCATTCACTGTGTTGGATGGACAGAATTTGTACCATTTATATTAGCATCTACAAAGCTAACAGTTATCAATCATGTATCATAAATATGTTTTAGAAATTTAAACTTTTTTCAGTGATTCATAAATTATTGATGCATTACTAATGCCATGAAAACAATAATGCAGAAGAATTAGGTAAAGAAAAAGAAAGAGGAATGTGGAAGTGTATATCAGAAACAAAAAATGAATCAGAAGGAAAATATGTGAAAGAAATGAAAGAGATTGATCTTTATTCATATTAGTTTTACAATTTGAGTGAAGATACTGAGGAGAAGAGGTTTTTATAGTATTTTTTTTTGGAGAGGAGTAAGTCTTGAAGAGAGGGGGTATGGCAGATAGGGGAAAGCTGTGAAAAGGTTGAGCCCAATTAATATGCTCCATACACAATTTTGGTGAGGTTTACTCTGATGTGTCCATGAGAGATATTATTTAGGTGAAAGCACTGGTTAATTCTTATTCTCCATTTTACATGCACAGACACCTGATAAAAATGTGCATAGAAAGATGAATTCTCAAACTATTGAAAAGAATTCATGAGAAATCCACTGGCAACATTCCATTGAATTGGGAAAAGCAGAAAGCATTTCCTTTAAAATTAAAAATAACACAGAATTTTCCACTCTCACAGCACTTGTTCAGTCTAGCACTCAATGCTTTACCCACAGCAATGACACAGGAGAAAGAACTAAAAGACATGCATATTAGAAGGAAAGAAGTCAAACTGTATTTGATTGTCATTTATATAGAAGACTGTTATGGTTTATACTAAAAATATCACACAAATCATTTTGAGAATATAGGTGCAGATCTGAGAACAGGATCAGATCACGGATATACTTTAACTGATTTGTTTGGAGGTGAGGTCTCACTAGGGAAGGCAGTTGACTAGAAGCATGACCTGAAAGGGTATATATTCCTCTTATTCTCTGCTTCGTGGCGACAATTGTATGAGCAGATTTTCCCCACTATGACTCTTTGTTATAGCATTTCTTCCCAACCAGCAATGCACTATAAATATGAGACAAAAAGTCTCTCCTGCTTTAATTTATGCATTTTAGGCATTATCCCAATACCAAGAAAAAGATGAAGACAGATTTTGGTTGCAGAGAAGTGCACTTATTGCTGGGACTAAGAGATCATGTGGTTTAGAATGGTTTGGATCTGATTTGCAGGAGAAGTTTGGGACTATTTACAGATATCAGGTAGGGAAGACCTGGAATGCTGTAAGCTGACCTAAATAAAGGATTCTGATTGGAGCTCAGAAGAACAAAATGATTATATAAAGCCAGATAGTAAAGTCCAGGACCAGGATATTCTAATTGGGAACAAAAGACTTCATTACCAATTGCATACCAGGCCATGTGTGTTATGCTCTAACAGCAAAAGTGTGTACAATTTATGAATCTCTTAAAAGTTTGTGAGAAACTGAGATTAAGGGTAGTGGACTAATTGATCTGGCCAAAGAAATTTTAATAGATGTGCTGCTGAAGTGAGCACTGGCAGAGGAAATTTTAATGGAGCCCAATGTTCAAGCTTCAGCTTGATTCTTTTAGCAAGACATACTGTGAAAATTAGGAGAAAATGCAAAGTCAAATAATTTAAAACGTTGCTGATGGCCAGTAAGAAAGTGCCTGTTTAATTAAGGCAATAAAATATTGCCCCACATCAACCTAGTTGCTGAAAAGTTTAACGCTGGAAAAAGCCCAGGAATTTGCATGAGAACAATAGGAAGAACATTTTGATGGAATCCCTGGAAATAGCACCACCCTACCATTTGTAGGCTTACTTTGAGGAAGGAGTAATAAGGCCCTAAACTCAAGAAGGTCTCTCTATTGAAGTGGTTTGCAGTGAAGCATTTCACATTACTCAGCCATCCCACAACTCAGAAGCCTCTGTAGTAATTAACAGAAGAAGCCAGGCTACTACACCATCTGGTGGTAGCCCTTCTCAGCATCCATGTGGTGCTAGTTTTAAAAACATGCTTAATGCAAGAGTTGTAGAGTTATGGAGAGTTCCACACAGTATTTAGAAGAGAACCTTAGAGACAAGGCTTTGTGCACCTGAGAGGACAGTGTGTGAATCTGTGACAGTGAATCAGAAAGTACAGTGGCTACCCCAGGTGTTTGCAGAAGCCAGTAATATGAAACTGCTTAAGAAGGCTCTGGGCAGTGAGTAGAGACACCCCAAGAATGAAGAAATGAGAGCTGCAACTGGCAGTGCTATAAGGGTGGTGCCACTCAAGCACTGTGGAGCTTACATCTTTGACCTGGGTGCTGCATTCGGAGTTACAGGATTTAATATTTCCCTCCTGGGTTATGATATTGCCCTGTTTCCTATATTTCTCCCTTTTGGAAAGAAAATGTTTCTATTCAGCAAATTTACCTTTCTTTTTTAAAAAAAATTACAAAGATTCACAGCTAAGAGTTTTCTTTGAGTCTCAGAGATTTTGTACTTTGACATTTTATCACTAGTGAAATTGTTAGGACTTTGATACCTTAGGGTTTAACTAACTGCATATTTTGTCTTTTTGAGACAGGATCTCGCTATGTAGTTCAGGCTGGCCTTGAGCTCACTTTGTAGCCCAGGCTGGTCTCAAGCATGCAATGATCCTCCTGCCCCAGCCTCCCAAGTGCTGGGATTATGGACATGTGCCACCACACTCACCACTAAATGTGTTTTCATAAAATGATGCACATGAGTCTTTAAGGGCTCAGGGGCAGAATGTTATGGTTTACATTTAAAATGTCCTCCCAAAAGCCTCATGCACTCATATTTGGGGGTGTTGGAAGAGGATTAAGTCACAGTGCCTTAGGTTACCTGGTCATTTGAGGTTGGACATGACCACCCAAAGCAGGTCCCTGGAGTGTGTACTGGAAGGATATCCCACACCTGGTTTATTTATTCACTTTATTTTCTGGTTCATGATGGCATCAGGTTTCCTCTGTTATAATCCTAAACTATGTTCTTTCCATGTTTGACCCTGTCAAACAGATTGTAAACATAAGCAGAAATAAATCTCTCAGAAAGGTCGTCATGGCTAAGTGGAAGTGAAAGAAAATGATTCTGGTTCATATACCAAAGGAAAGCAGATACACTGTTTCATTGGCAGTAGACAAAGCTAAACACAGCAAAACATATAGATGAAGAAACTTAATGGACTCAAATCCAATATCAGAGGTTTTAGAAAGGCATTCTGGATCACTTCTGTGTTGCAGCATCACCTGTAGTGCAGATGTGGTAAACACACACTCTTTGGAGAATATCTGGCTCTCTGAGAGAGGGAATCAGAATTTCAGCTCTGATTGTCCAGTTTAATAGGCTCCTAATCATATTAACTTCCCTGCTTGGGAGAAAACCAGAGTGTGAAATATTTTTAAACTATCACATCATACAAACTGAATGCTCATGAGCAGTGTACATGAGTACACAGGTCCTTGAAAAAATTGAAAGCAATCATACCACTAGTATTAGAGATATTAATCTGCATCCTGGGGGATTGTGAGCAAGTAATGTCCAGAAGCAATGGGACTATTTAAGGACTCAAATATAATTACAGGGAAAACCTTGTTGTAGGAGGTTGCATAATCAAGCAGTGTCTCGGAGCTTCAGGACCAATTAAGAATCTAAATCTGAGCACTGAGCAATCTGTGGACTGGGCACTGTGAAATAAAGCAGTGTCTGTTTCCAGTGAGACCAAATAAAATCCCAAATCTACATGCAGAAAAGACTGGCCTGGGGTGTGTGCCAGTGAGCAGCATCTGGGAGGGTTGGGAATAATTAAGAATCTGAATCTGAGTGCTTAGAAAGCTACTGCTAGGGGTCTCCGTGAGTGTATAACACCTGTTAGTGGCAGAACTATAGGAGAAAGAGAGGCTAGACAAACCGAGAAATAATTGCTCTCTGGCTCTCTGGAATGTCATGTTTTTATGACATCTTCTATGGGGCCCAAGCAGTGAGCTTTAGGGACTCATCAATCTTGACTGTAGAAAATTACAAGTTGGGGACAGTGATTTAAAAAATAGGTAGAGAGACACAGTGTGTCACCCAGTTGTGAGGGAGAAAATTGAGGTGACTATGTGATTTGGCTTCCGAGGAAAAGACAGAAAATTGACAAGATTCTGGCAGAAGCAGATAGAGAAACATGTGCTTGATTAATTACACTTTCCTTGATTAATATACACTTTCCTACCCAAATTGACTGAAATGTCATACTTTTTATTTTAAAAATAAAAGGAGGAAAACATTAACAGACAGACAACCTTTTACAAAATAGCAAAAGAACAGTACAGAAAATATACAGAGTTACAAAGTGGTAGGAAATTAACAATGCGTGTTGTATTACATATTGATATCTTCAAAGTGGTTTCTCATGAAAACAGATAGAGACATGCAATATTGATCAATCAGGGACTCATTGACAGTTTCTTTCAGCAAAGAAATAGAAGACAATAGAACAACTATGTTATCTATCCTGTATATACATACATACAAAATTTCTCCTTCTTACCCTTCTCTTTTCCCACATCCCAGTTGCCCTTGACTCTTGAGTGTTTTCTTATCATTTCACAATGTCTATCATACCTCCTAGTTTAAATTAACTCTTTCAGGTTTTACACTAGTGAAACAATGCAGTTCATCTGGAATCAGAAGAGACCCAGAATAGAAAAAGCAATCCTGGACAACAAGGACAAGTCAGGTGGAATCACAATCCCTGACCTGAAATTATACTAAAAAGCTACTGTCATAAAATCAACCTGATACTGGCTAAAAAACAGACCTGAGGATCAATGGAACACACTGGAAGAAACAGCCACAAACAAAAACACACTCAGCCACCTACTCTTTGAGAAAGGGGCCAAACAAACTCACTGGAAGAACGATAGCCTCTTTAATAAATGGCGCTGGAAAAATTGGTTTGCTACCTGCCAAAGAGATGTCATATTTTGTATCAGAAGCAAAGGCTTAGATGTAGCCATTTCCCAAGTTCGATTAGCAGCCAAGAGCACCATCTCGACTGAGAGTCTTCCTTGCTCACAGCCAAGAAATTAAAGAAGCCATGGGGAGTGGGAGCAAGTCAGAGAATGGAATTAGATTGTAGAAAGCATTATAAACCATAAAACTTCATGAGGTTCTCTTTTTAATTTGAAGTTTTGTTTTATTGTTGTTTCCTTTTATTTTTCCTTCTCTTTCATTACATTTTCATCTGTTCTATTTTTCTTCTTCTTTTATTTTTTTCAGCTCACTTTCTTATCCCCTTATTATCCTACCTCCCATTCTACTTTCATGTTACACATATAGAAATTGTCTGTATGTGTACAAAGATAGTAATACCTATACAATATTTAATTTGCATACTCATTTTATGAGTATGTCAGGGTAAACGTCAACAAAATTATGCATAAAGATCCAAATTTGAACTGGCTATAAACATTAACAGATTCTTTTTATCTGTAAATATATTTCTTTCCCAGTCTATTCCTATTCCCATGTCCACAAATACTCTGGCATAGGGCTGGGGATTTAGCTCAGCGGCAAAAGTGCTTGCCTAAAAAAAGAAAAAAACACAAATACTCTGGCATATGTCTTCAATTCTAGCACTGAACTGAAGCCATAAAAGGAATTAGCACAGTTTACTTTTCTCTATTTTCACCTGTTGAAAGACCTCTTTTCTCTCTCTCTTCTCACTGAATTACTTGATTTTATTTCTCCTTTGTCCCCTACACACCGCATACAAGTCAAACTATAATTATTAGTATAGTACAAATGGTAAGGAACATTGATACAAGTGTGAAATTGTTAAAACTTTGATAATGCACATGACAGACAGTGGCTGTATCTATTAATGTTATAACAACTACAGATTCTCTCCTTGTATGGCCTTGATGGATTCTAATCCAAAAGATGAGCAAATAGAGATTGATAAATATCAAAAGCAAAGAAAACCAAGGTCACATCACTTAAAAATAAACACTAACTGAAAAGATCTCCGTATAAGCAAGAATGTCTTTCCACTCTATTAAATCTTCTGTCTCTATCACACAAAAAGGAAAAAAATGAGTAAATAAGGCAATAAAACGACTACTAAAACTCCCAACTCTACCAAAAATGATCCAAGCAGCATTAGTACAGAGGAAGTCAATGACCAAATGGTTGAGTTTTTGAAACTTTGCAAAATCAAAGATGAAATAACAAAATGGACCATAGGCATAATCACAACAGGTTAATTTTATTTTATTTTATTTTTTT
>NW_004955529.1:2375946-2411081 GCF_000276665.1 Chinchilla lanigera | reverse complement strand
TTAATGGGAATTGCATTGAATCCGTATAGCAGTTTTGGGAGTATCACCATTTTCACAATGTTGGTTCTTCCTATCCATGAACAAGGAATCATTTTCTATTGACTGAAATCTTCTTTGATCTCTTTTTTCAGAATATTGTAGCTTTCATTGAATAGATCTTTTACTTCTTTTGTTAGATTGATTCTTAAATATTTCAATTTCTTGGATGTTATTATGAAAGGTATGGTTTCCTTAATTTCTCTCTGAGTCTGTTTGTTGTTTGTGTGGAGGAATACTATCGATTTTTGGGTGTCTACATTGTATCCAGCTACACTGCTTAGTTTGGTGATTGATTGAGGGAGTCTTCCTGTATAAGTTTTGGGGTCTTCCATGTAAAGCATCATGTCATGTGCAAATAGTGGTAGTTTTACTTCTTCTGTTCTTATTTTTATTCCTTTTATTTCTTTCTCTTGTCTAAGTACTCTGGCTAATGCTTCCAAAACTCTATTGAATGGGAGTGGTGACAGTAGACATCCTTGTCTTTTTCCCATTTTTTTTCCAGAAGAGCTTGAAGTGAACTGTTTCAAAATGTAAAAGAGAAACAACTGTCTGTGCAGAATAATATATTTTACAATAGTATTTTTGAAATTGAAGGTGAAATAAAGACTTTCACAAAAATGCTTAAGATGTCCATGGCCATGAAACCAGCACTCCAAAATATTCTCAAGGATCATTAGAAAGATATAATAAATAAATAATGCTGAAACGATGGATGGAGTGAATAGAATATGTGGACTAAACAGTTAAATGGAACACAAGGGAGTAATCAACAGTAAAGCAACAGAAAGATGACAAAATTAAACCAATATCTTGCAGTAATAATGCTGATAGAAAATGGTTTTGACTCTCAGTCAAAAGACACATATTGTTATATTTGATGGAAATAAGTTCAGTAATGTACTCCATAAAAGAGACAAATTTAATGAAACAAAATATATAGAATAAAAGTTAAAAGATGAAAGACAATAGTCTTTGCAATATTTAAAAGTGAACTTCTAACCAAAAATAAAAGAGAGAAAGAAGATCAATGTATATTGATTAAGAGAACAATTGAACAGGAAGCAGTAACAATAGTAAATGTATAGACAAGGAATATCAGTACAACCAATTTCATACAAAACAGTAATACTTTAAAAAGTTCTGATGAGCATTGACACAATCATAGTGGAAGAGCTCAATACCGCATTTTTCAAGTAGATCAACTAGAGAATATACTAACAAAAAATGGCTGAGTTGAACCACACTTTCAACAAACGGGCTTAATAAATATCTATGGTGTTTCACCACACAATAACAAAATACACATTCTCAACAGCACATAATACATTCTCCAAAGTAGATCACATATTAGCCTATAAAGCTTTCTTAAGTAAATACAAATATCAAAATTGCTCTATGCGTATTTTCAGATTCTAAAATATTGAAACTCAAAATCAATAATCAAAGGAGATATAGAAATTTTGCAAACATATGGAGATTAAATAATATAGTCATGAATAAACAATGGGTCACTGAAGAATTCAAGGAAAAAATTGATAACTTTGAGGAATCAAATGAC
This sequence comes from Chinchilla lanigera, assembly GCF_000276665.1. Taxonomy (NCBI): domain Eukaryota; kingdom Metazoa; phylum Chordata; class Mammalia; order Rodentia; family Chinchillidae; genus Chinchilla; species Chinchilla lanigera. Next base: position 2,409,484 of record NW_004955529.1, on the reverse strand, counting down.
AACATCAGTAAAGTACACCTATAGGAAAATATAAAAGTTGTCCTAATAGGGAAGTTTGCTGCTATGCCCACAATACAAAAACAGAACAAACTGATGCTCTTTAAGGTATGAGAAATATAATAAAAATCCGTATCTAAAGCAAATGAAAAAGAAGGAAAAATATAGATCACAGCAGAAATTAATAAAATTTACTCTAGAAATACAAATAATCAATGAACTGAAAGATGGCTATTCAAAAGAATAAAAAGAATAGACAGTCAGTTTTACCAAAGAGAAGACAGAGAAAAAGCATAAATGAAATTTGAAGCTAAAAGCTACAATCATAACAGATAAAATGATTACAAGTAGCTATTTCAGGAACCTATATTTCAATAAATTGGTAAAGCTAGTGGATATGAATAGACTCTGTCTTGGGTAATTTTCTTTCATTGCTGGGACAAAATATCCAATACACAAAATTAAGGAAGCAAAAGTTTATTTAGCTTACAGTTTTTGGAGGTTTCAGTATATACTTGGCTGGCTCCAAGACAGAGTGGCCCCTGTCACAGGGCAACTGTTCATGGTGGAGGAAAACAGCAAAAGGAACAAGAGGTATAATGTGGAGGAGTAGAGAGCAAGCCTCTTTTCCTCTCTTACATTGTATAGAAACTACCTGCCCGAGGGCAGGTGTAGCACTCGCAGCCATAATCTCAACACTGGACCTGAATCAATCATAAAGTCTAGAAACCTGACCCATGACCGCATGAGGCCTTGGAGGACATCCAGGCACAAATCATAACATTGTACAGGAAGGAATTACCAAAGCTGAACGAAGAATATATAAATTTCCTGAAAAATCCAATAATATGCAATGAAATTAATGCACACACAAAGAGACACAAACATACACACTGAAAAACAAAAACATACAAAAAATTCAAACTAAGAACAAACTTAGACCTGAAAGATTCACTATTGAATTTTTCAAAAATGATAGCAAATACATAATTGCAATGCTCTTCCAAGTCTTTAATGAAATTGAATATGAAGGAGTACTAAAATATTTATTCTGTGAATTTAGCATTGCTTTGATTTCAAAACCAGAATGGGTCTAAAAAAAATCATTAAGGTCAATTGTTAATGAATGTAGATGTAAATATCCTCAACAGGATACTGAAATAATGTAATAAATGATTAAAAGTCAAATATCATGATCAAGTAGGCTTTATCCCAAATGATGAAAGGATGTTTCAATATGTGCAAATAAATAAATGTAATCCATTTCATGAATACATGTATTATGGTTTATAACTATATAATCCTCCAGAAAAGTGTAATATCTGAAATAAAGGTCAAGGCATTGAGCCAAAAGAGTGCCCAAATACCAATGAAATCCTGGGCAACAAGAAAGAAGCACAATCATGACAATCCCATATTTCAATTCATATTATCAAGCTACAGTGATTAAAAATACCATGGTCCATGTTCAAAACACACATAGATCTAGGAAGCAGAGTGGAGGTTGCAGAGCAACTTAAACATTCATCTGATGTTTCATAAAGGAAAAAATTATGCTGCAGGAAATATATCCTCTTTAACATGTTGTTGAGAAAACTGGTTACATACAGGCAGATGCTTGGATCCAGACCCTTATCCTTCACTATGTACTAAAATAAATTCAAAATGGATCAAAATCTGGATATTAAAACATAAGCACGTAAAATGGTTGTAGATATAATAGACAAAATGCTTGAAGACATAGGCAAAGATTAGGATACTGAAAAAAACCCAACTGCAGAAGAAATATTATCAAAAATAAAAAGCAAGTTTATATTAAATTTGAAATCTTTTGCAGTGCAAAGGAATCATTCTATAGGGTGAAGGGAAAGTAACAGAATGGGAATTTTTTTACAGCTACTTAAGAGGACTGATACCTGAATGTAGAAAGATCATACAAAAATCCCCTCAAATATGATAACCTATGTAATGGACAGACATTATAGTGGTATTATAAATTGCAAGGGCCTAGGGATTTAGTTCGGTGGCATGGCACCTGCCTGGCAAGAACAAAGTCATGAATTCGATTCACAGTACCAGAAAAAAAAATTGCAAATAAGTACATGAAAAATTGTTGTCAATAGCTATGAGAAAAATGCAAATTGAAAAATCAACAACATTTCACCATACTCCAAAAATAATGACTATAATCAAGAAGTAATAACAAATGCTGGTAAGACTTTGGAGAAAAAGGAACATTAGTGAGAATGTATGCTAGAAGACACATTTCAGAAATCAGTATAAAGATTTCTAAAAAAACTAAAGACAGAAATTCTACCCAACACATCTATTTTCCTTTTAGGTATTTCCTCAAAAGAATTAAAGATTTCTTATTAAGTTTTATGTGCATACCCATGTTTATAACAGCACAACTTAAAATAACTCAATGTTGCAAGTGGTCTCTAAAGGAGACCACTACAAAGCAGGCCTGACCAGGACTTAAATTAACCAATTGGCATTTCATGTTTACTTGTGAGTCTGTCCAAGGTCTAGCCTCTTGGTCTGGAGATGGGCAGTCGACTCATGGTAAGTGAACCTCTGTGAGCCACTGCTCTCTACTGAAGCCTGCAATTGCAGGTGAAACCATGAAGCCTCAAATGGATAAAACAAGGTCACAGCCAAGGACACCACAGGTATGGAAGAGTGCAAAAGGGTGCCTTCATGATAGGGGTTCTGAAGGATCCAATCCAAGGCTTGGACACTATAGTTTTCCATATAAGTTAGTATCAGGAGGCCAAATAATCTGTAATGGAATGTTGAAGGGACTGTGCTGGAAGGCTGAAGATTCTGCACTGGAAGCCTGAAATGTCTGCATTGAAAGCCAGGAGACAATGTCCAAGGTGAAGGTGAAGAGTGGAGCTCCTCTGAAGTAAGAGAAGCAAGGGCTTTTTACTTGGGTTCCCCTTCATTCCATTCAGGCAAAACCTCTTAGTTTTTGCCACTCATAGCCAGGGTGGATATTCTATCCTCACTAAATCCCTTTAGCCACACCAAGAACTATGCTGACCCAATTTAATTGGCCATGTCTTATTCAAATTTGACACAATCAGTTAGCTGTCAAAACTCACACACTGTCAACTAACAACCAGACACATCTCCTTTAAGCCATACTTAGCCTCCTGATTCAAAGACAGGTTTATAATTACAATTAACATGTAAAACTATCCTGCATACAAACAGAAATGCAGTAATTCTACCCCAGGAATAGAAACAAATTTTCTTTGTGTGATGCTCACACCTAACATTTAATAACTTGAGTATTATAAAGTAGGTTTAACAATACATAAGAACTAATGGTACGTCTAGCAGAATTATATTATATAGGAAGCACTTTAGAGGAGTAGTACTACACTTATAATCCTCCTTTTTGTAACCAAGCACAAGGTTGTATTTGGTTTATAGAACTGCCTCCTACTACACATTATGTTTTCCCTTGACCTTCAGAAAGAACCTCAGCAACTTTTGTTCTTTTTTTTCTCAGTTGTGGTGACCCATCCCTTCATTCCTGTAGGTTTTGGACCATTTTTCACCTTCCTGGATTTGGTTGTTGTAGGTTCCCATTGACCTTAATAACAGCTTATGATAATACTAGAAGGCACCCTCAAGGATCTCTTGCACTCCAAGTACATTCTTCCTTTCCTTCAGTGAGGAGAAGTAGTTCAATTTCCTCTTGCCAGTCTGGATCAGTCACCCCTGCAAACAACAAAGCTCCCTTTTAAACTTATTTCTTAAAGGCATGAGGAGACCAAAATGACCAGGGGGAAGCTTGGGTTCAGTTCATTTGAATCATTGTTGTGTTTCCTGGTACAATCCTTCCCCTCTCTGAAATTAAGATTTGTAGGCCAGCATAGCATTAGGTTGTGAAAATATGAAGCAAAAATTTTCTAGTGGATCACTAGAGATAGTGGTGTGCAGCATCATTTTCACTTCCACCCCTTGATTCCTGGACCCATGAATCAGAGACACAGTACCATACAGTGGATACTAATTCAAAGCTTATACAACCTTTTGAAGAACTTTGTATTACTGATGTAAGATATTGCTATATAGCTGGAACTGGAGCTGCATCTTCATAAGATTATTCCACCTATCTATCTGCTTACGGATATTGAGGAAATGGTGAGACCACTGAATTCAATGTACATGAACCAATTGCCTCACTTGTTTGGCTGTAAAATATATTCCTTGGTCAGAAGCAATGTTGTGGGGCATTCCATGAAGGTGGATAAGGCATTCTGTATTTCTACAGATAGTTTTTGCAGAGGCATTACATGAAGGAGAGGGAAATCCATATTCAGAACAAGTATCTGTGCTCGTAAGGGCATAATGCTATAATTTCTCATGATGAAAATGGTCCAAAATTATCAAACTGGCATCAGTTTACAGGTTAATGACCCTAGGGAATGATGCCATATTGAAGACCCAGTGTTGGTCTTTCCTGTTAGAATATTGGACATTCAGTATGGCTCTACTGCGACTAGTGTTGGTTAGTTAGAATCCATGTTGCTGAGCCCACACAAAACCTGCATTCATATCTGCCACCATGATCTCTCTGTTCATGAGTCCATTGGACAATGATAATTGTGACTGAAGAAAGAAATTAACTGCTGTATAAAGAACAGGTTATCCAATCCACTTGATTTTAAAGTCTTCTGCTGAGGTCACATTTTTGTGAGCATTTACATGCAATACAAATATTTTATACCTTTGCCAGTATAGAAAATTCTGTCCCAATACCTCTAGCCCAAATATCTTTGTCATCAATTTTCTAGCCATGTTCCGTCCAAATTTCTAACCATCTGGCCAGATCATTGGCTACAGCTAATGAATCAGTGTGTAGTCACACTAGCCAATTGTTCTTTCTGGAAAATTGGCATTACCAGGTATAATGCCTGAAATTCTGCCCAATGTGAAGATTTTCCTTCACCACTCTCCGTCAGGGATGTCCTGGAAAAAGGCTGTAGTGCAGCAGTAATTTACTTGCAGCTGGTGCCTGCATAATGTGCAGAATCATCTGTAAATCAGACCCTGGCCTTCTCTTCCTCTAAGTGCTGAAACTGTAGGTGCGTGGTGTGGTTGAAAGGCAATACAGCTGTTGTAGGAGCCATGACTACTTGGGTAACTTCCTCATGAAAGTTACTTATGCTTCCTGGACATACTGTAGCTCAATCATTTATATACCATTTCCATTTCACTGGTGGACTGTTCCTGTGCAAACCCAAATTTATGACTCACTGGATAAGATTATACCAAGCCCATGATGGACAACTCAGCTTACGTGGTAACGAGGTATCTCATGATGAAGAGTTCAGTTTCTACTAAAGCCCAGTAGCAAGTCAGGATCTATTTTTCAAAGTGAGAGTACTTGTCTCAAACTGATGGCAGAGCTTTGCTCCAAAATCTTAAAGGTCTGACCTGCCGATCACCTATGGGGCTTGTCAGAGGCTGCAAATAGGATCGCTTCCTTGCACTGACACTTCAAGTACCATTGGATCAATTGCATCATATGGGTGCAATGGAATAGTAACCTCCACAGAAGCCTGGACTTGTTGCAGAGTGTTTCCTTGTTCTTGGCCCCCCTCAAAACTAGTAGCTTTCTTTGTCAGTGGGTTAATGGGCTGGAGTAAAACACTTAAGTGAGAAGTGTGTTGCTTTTAAAATCTAACACTAAATGGTGCTATGCCTCTTTTTGGTTGTAGTAGGAGCCAGATGCAAAACTTACCTTTGCTTTAGAAGGGATATTTCTACTTGTAGTTACAACAAAATTTCATAATAATCATTGGAAATATTTATTCCACTCTTTCTTCATCTCATAAACTGTTTCATCATCCCTGTTTTGCATAATGCTTTGCTATTACCCCAATTTAACCTTAGAGAATGGAGCAAACAGATTGAGTTACTTGTTCCCAAGTCATGATGGACTCACAGTTGAATTGTACAAGAAACTTAGAGGAGGTCTAACGCCACTACTGCTGAAACTCTTTAATAAATTTGTTCCCACATCCAAATTGTAAGTGTTATATTTGCACACAGGTGATACCAAATATTTTCCATAACATATCTAGTAAAGCTGATAAACTCACAAATGAATGCTTATCAGAGGCAGAGTCATAATTTTTGCCCTAATATTTTTTGAACCTAGCAAAGTAATTTGTGGATTTCAAATAAATGCTTCTAAATACAATTTTTGTTGTACTAATGAGAATCGCTTCTTCAGTTGGCAAAATAAAACCCATTTATTAATTTTACAACAGATTAAGCTATGAATTATTAGTTGTCTTTCTTTAAATGTACATAGAAATTGTGTTTCCTCAGGTATATATAATAAATATATTTAACAGTGAAAACATGGAGAGAGAAAATATAACACTCAAGCTAAATTCTTGTTATATAAATGAGAACTTAACAAATACAGCAGGTGAGTGGATAAAAAGAATGTGGTATATATACTCAGTGAAATACTAGATAAATAAATGCAGTTTTAGACAATAATATCAAGTAAAATAACTCAGACACACAAACTAAAATATTACATAATTTCTCTTGTGTGGAAAAAATATATATATTTAGTTACATATATAAAAATATATGTATACATATATATGTATATATATATATGTAACTAAAGAGCAAAAGAGAATTTAGATAAGTTGGAAGTGGGGAAAATTCAAGTAATTCCTAAATTGCATATTCCACTCTTTCAGTAGTATTTTAATATGTATTCTAATTTTTATTTATAGTGCTAATTTCTTTTAGTTCCTTGAAAACAAAACTTTGTGCTCTTTCTTTCTTCTGTATGAGAAACGTTTTGTCTATGTCTCATACTATGGTTAATTACTTTGAGAATATTGATACAGTGTTTCAAATCTTATTCTCTCATTATTTTGTTATGAGATTTTGCTTCATTTTTTCATAAAGTCAAAAAGATTTAGTTTAAGGGACAAAGTCCGTGGTAGTTACACATTTTCAAATTTAAAAGTAATCATAGTAATCTTCTATCAACAAAATTAAATATTTTTCAAATCCCAAGAAAAATGTTTCAGACTCATTTGTTTCCACTGGCATTTTCTAAGTGACATTTTCAATTAAAGTCCTAGTTAGAAAGGACTTTAATTTAAAATGACTTTAATTTAAGGACTTATTCTAGAAATAAGACCTAGAATCAACAAATGGGAACACATCAAATTAAAAGACTTTTGCACAGTAAGGGAAACCACAAATAGATTGAAGAGACAACATAAAGAATGGGAAAAAAAGTTTAACAGCTACTTTTTAGACAAAGGATTTATATTTAGAGTATACAAAGAAATAAAATTCTGAGACTCCCTAAAAAACTGAAACACTCAGTCCAACACTGGGTATCTTAAATGGATAGACGTTTAGTAGATGGAGAAGTACAACTGACCAATAAAAACATAAAACGATAACATTACTGGTCATTCAAGAAATGCAAATTAAAACAATACTGAGATTACATATCACCCCAGAAAAAATGGTTAACACCAAAATATCAATGAATAGCAAATTCTGGTTAAACTGTGGGGAGAAAGGAACAATTTTCATTGTGGGTGGGAATGTAAACTGATGCAAACACTGTGGAAATCAGTATGGAATGCCCTCAGAAAGCTAAAAACTTATATTAAGTTTCTAGTTTCTCTCAACTATGGTGGGAGAACTTACTCCACAGGATTTCCATTTATTTGGATATGCTATGATCTTAATGTTGTTATGATTATAGTCAATTTGGGTAAACATTTCTCTTAATTTTGAGAAGATTGTGTATTCTGCAGGTTTTGCATACAGTATAATGCTCGATTTGAAGTATGTTTTTGCTGATTTTATCTGTTCCATTAGAGATTTTACTACATTTTTAAGTTATCAATAACTGAGGGAAGTGTTTTGAAATTTTTAGTAATATTTGTGCATCTATGATATTCCCTTAAATTTTATTTTTGACTTATGTAGTTGAGTGTTTTGTTTAGTGATGTATTAAGAACTGTTCTTGTAAAACAACTGTTTGTATATCACTATGTGATCGTTGCATTCCTTGATTACTTTGAAGTATAATTTGAATAGTGTTTTGTGGATTCAATGCTAGGCTAGTGTATCTACACACTACTCTTTTTAATATATGTAGTTATGTTTAATTGTTAGTTGTTATAGTTTTAAAATATTTATATACTTTAAAATTTCAATTTTTATATACTTTAAAATTTTATATACTTTAAAATTTCAATTTTTATTCATAAATAAAAATAAAAGAATAAAATAAAATATAGCAAAATTAATGAATTATGAAAGAGTAACTAAATCCCTTCATATCAATGTTTTGAGGGCAAAATTGCACTAGAATCAAAACTAGTTTTAATTCTTTCAAAAGTAATAGCTAAAAAATTTGTACAGATATAATTTGAAAGACTATAAGCAAAATAATCTGATAAAATCAAATATAACATTATGTTCAAGATCTAACAGAGTTTAGATATAAGTATATTTATATATTAGAAAAATTATTTGATGGACTTCAGTTTTTAAATCCAGCATGTAAAATTCATTGCTTCATCTTAGTAATAATATAAAATACGTTATGGTTTATAACCAGATGTGCCTTCGAGGGTTTGTGTGGTAATCGGTGAGCCTTTTGGAAGTGATTAGATCATGATGGCATGATATTTACTTGTGGATTAGCCTAAGCAGTAGCTAAATATGATGTTAGGTGGGGAAGCCTGTTTGGAGGAGGAGAGTCAATGAAAGTGTGGCCTGGAAGGCTATACTTCCCTTCAAATACTGTTGATCTTTCTCTGTTTTCTATAGCCATGCCTCTCTGTCATAACTCCCTGCTTTGGAGTAAGCCAACTATGCACTGAAATCTCAAAAGATGTGACCTATGACAAATCCTTTCTCTTTTAATTTGTGGGTGTTGAGTACTGTGTGTCATCGACAAATAAACAACTAAGATAAAGAAAAAAATGAATGAAATAGGAAGTCAATAACTCTTTGATCTGTGAAAAAGTGAGGGCATAAAACAAAATGGTGCTAAAGAGAAAGAGATATAGGGAATCACAAAAGTAATCCAGAATTCCATGAATAGAAACCTTTATGTGCAAGTGTAATAAGGGTAAACTCTGACCTATAACTAATAAATGATTGGAAATCCAATGTACACAAATGTGAAATTTCAAAATTTCAGGTGAAACCAGAAATGAGGAGTATCTCATTTTTGTTAAGTACAAATATTTTGCCTCGTCCTTACAGTAGAGTTTGGAGAAAAATCATTTTATATATATGGTGCACAGAGAGAGAGAGAGAGACAGAGACAGAGACAGAGACAGAGACAGAGACAGAGAGACACAGGGAAGTCTAGCCATTTTTGAAATATACCAGACCATTTGTCTTAAAATATCTTCTATTCAGGAGAAAATATTTTACCTGAATTTAACCTTATGGATTTTAGATAAGGCTTAAACCACTTGGAATGCAGAGAAATAACCAAATCATCCTGCCTCTACTTCTATATCTGGGCAAGCTATATAGTCAACTGCAATCCCCTCTACTTATCCTGCCTCATTGAACAGGAAGAAAAACACCTTTGAATAGCATCCACAAATTTCATCTTTTAGGGACACAAGTTCACTAGAAGACTTATTCTTATGAATTCAAGATAATTTCCTTCACACCATACTTAAACAGTACATTATTCAAGTGTTGATTTCTGCATTACTTTTTACTCAGTATACTATTTTACACTTCCAGCAAGAGTTCAGAAGGCATACAGAGAAACATATCATCTAGGCACAAATATATGAGATGTTAAGGTTATTAGCCCATGAATATAAAAACAACATATGATTAATATTCTAAGTCTTATGATGAATAAGGTAGGCATCATTATAAATAGTTGGTCAATGTAAAGTGGTAGAAAGTTAGCAAAATGTAAAAAAACTACTGCGATTAAAAACACTGTAAGATAAATATAGAATTTCTTCAACGGGCTCAATAATAGATTAATGACTGCTAAAGAAAGACTTTGATATTGGTTAAATAAATAATGGTACAATAAATTTTCAAAACTCAAAGCAAAAATATAAAAAGCTGAAAAATAAGGAAATATTTACAAGTTCAATGATAACTGCAAATGGATAACATATATTTGATGAAAATATCAGAAGAAGAAAAAAGAGAAAAGAACAATATATTTGAATGAATAATAACTGAGAATATTTTTAATTAATGTCATGAACCATATCATATTTTCAATAACTAAAAGAAGACCAAATAAGATAAATTAAAAACAGCTGCAAAAATCTACACTTAAACTACTCGTATTTATGCATTTTTGAATTTCTTTTATTAATAGTACATATTTGCAGTCAATACTGATTACGTTCATCATGAGAGATGTCTACATGTATATTACACATCTTAATTCTTTTCCATTCCCCTCCCTCCAACCCTTCTTCTACTTCTCATTTACAAAAGATGTATTTTCATATTTTCCTTCAGTCTTTTTTAATCCCTTTCCATTACATTTCCTTCTTCCTCACCTTATCTCTTGTTCCCCTTCCTACTTGAAAAAGTTCTTCCAAATTTCTAATATATAACCTCAATTTTGCTCTTATTTATACTTTGAGTTCTCATACAACTGACACAGTGTGATATTTAAACTTGTGTGTTTAATGTATTTCATTTAAGATTATATTATCTAGTTGCATCCATTTACAAAAAAGGTCTTATTTATTCTTTTTTATAGCAGAGTAGTACTCCATTGTATGTAAATAAAATGCCTTTATCCCTTCTTCTGTTGATGGATGAATGAGTTGTTTTCAGTATTTATGTATTAAAACTTGTGCTGCTTTGAAAGTGGGTATGCATGGATCTACTACGGTATGATGACTTTAACTCTTTTAGGAAAGTACCTAGAAGGGGAATAGCTGGGTTAAGTAGAACGGCAGTTTTAGTTTTGTGAAGAATCGCCATACTGATTTCCATAGTGGTTGTACAAAATTGAACTCCCATCAAAAATGAAGAAGAGTTCCTTTTTCCCAGTAGCCACACCAGCATTCATTATTGGTTGCTTTCTTGCTGGTAATGATTATTTCTGGAGGGAGATGTAATTTCAGTGTTGTTTTAAATTGCACTTGTTTTATGGCCAGAGATGTTGAGAATTTTTTGTTTTTATTGGCTGTTTGTACTTCTTCATCCGAGAAATATCTATCTGCATTTCAGATACCCTTTTTTCGATTGGGTCTTCAATTTTGGGAGTGTCTACTCTTTTTCTTTTAATGTTTCTTAACATTAATCCTCCTTTTAAGGACTAGCTGGTAAAAATATTTTTCCCATTCTGTAAGTTATTTCTTTACTCTGTAGTTTATTTTGAAGTGCAGAAGCTTTTAAATTTGATGTGATCCAATTTATTGATTCTTTTGTAATATTTCCTGTGCAACAGGGATTTCGTTCATCAATTCTTTGCCTATACTTATGTCTTCAAGAGTCTTCAAGTGTTTTGCCTATTCTCTCTTTCAGCAGATTAAACATTTCTGTTTTAATATTTAGTTCTTTAATGTACTGTGATTTTAGTTTACTGCATGGTGAGAGATATAGGTCCAATTTCAGTTTTTGGATTGTGGAAGGCCAGTTTTCCCAACACCATTTGTTAAAGAGGTTATACTTCCAAAGTGTTTGGCCACTTTGTCAAATATAAGGTACCTAGTGTGTCTGGACTAGTTTCTACACTTATATTCAATTCCATTGACCCATAAGTCTGTTTTTTTGCCAATATCATGTTTTTTTAATCCTTGTAGCTTTGTAATGTAATTGAAATCTGGAATGGTGGTGTCCCTGCCTTGCTCTTGTTTCTCAGCATTGCTTTTGCTACTCTGTTTCTTCCTGATCGATATGAATTTTAGAATTGTTTTTTTCTAGGTCTCTGACTTATGAATGTGTTCTGTTCCTGGAGAATATTTGTAAATCAAATTTGTTGGTAAGTCTCACAAGATGGGTCTTACTCACCTTCACCCCAGTTTATAATGTAAAGCATAAAAAACACCCATACAAATGCTGTAAATAAGCTAGCTTTACATTTGCAGTTACATTAAAATAGTCTTACAGTACAACAGCACATCTACTACTGCAACTTGTTCACATGTCTAAATATTCATAATGCATGGTCCATTCAAAACTGTGAAAGTTCACAACTGGTATGTATATAAATCAGTGTCTTGCTATATTTTATTTTATTTATTTTATTTTTTTTATTTTAAAGATAAAAGGAGGGAAACATTAACAGACATACAACATTTTACAACATATCACAAGCACAATACAGACAATACAGAGTTACAAACAAAGTGGTAGGGAATTAACAATGGTGGTTGTATTACATATTGATATCTTCAAAGTGGCTTCTCATGAAAACAGATATAGACATGCAAGGTGTCATTTTCCAAGTTCTGTCTTGGTTAGTTTATTATTTGGTGCAATAATCCTATTGTATTTTTTAAGTGATGGATATGTATATTGTTAGTCTACCAAAATAGGTTATTAATTCTAGGAGTCTTTTGCTGCAGATTTTTGGGTTTTCTGTGTAATGGATAATTCATCAGCAAATAACGATAATTCAATTTCACGCTTTTCTATATCTTTCTCTTGTCTGGTTGTGCTGGCTAATGTTTTGAAGACTACATTGAATGATAGTTGGCATGCACTGGAGATAGTGGGCATTCTTGTCTTGTTCTTGAATTTATGAACAAGATTTCATCTTTTATGTATTTATAATAGTATGATATTGGGTATTGATTTGTCATAGATGGCTTTTATCAGATTGAGAAAAAAGACCTTGCATTCCAATTTTCTTTAGAGTTTTTATCCTCATTGGATTTTGAATTTTGAGAAGTGTTTTTTTCTTTATGTATTGAGATGATCATGTTCATCTTTATTTCCCTTAACATGCTGTATCGCAATTATTGATTCATGTGTATTGAACCATCCAGGTATCCCTGAAATGAATCCTACTTGGTCATGGTGTATAATCTTTTTGAAGATTTGCTGCATTCTGTTTGCTGATATCTCATTGAAAATTTTTGCATATATTCATGAAAAAAAATAGGCCTGTAGTTTTCTTCTTTTGATTTGGCCCTTTTTTCTGTTGTTTTTGTATCAGGGTAATGCTTATTTCCAGGAATTACATTGGGAGTATCACCTACCTTTCATTTTTATAAAAGAGTTTGAAGAGTATTGGCATTTCACTTTTTCTACAGTTCTCGTTGATTTCAGTACTGAATCTGACTGGGCTCGGGATTTTCTTAGTTGGTAAATTTTTATTACTTCTTCAATTTCAATTCCTAATACTGAACTATTTAGAATTTTAAAATCTTGATTCTGTTTTGGATATATATATATACACATATTTTCTTCTTTTAAATTTTTTTTGAGTACCAGTTCTCAAGATAGTTATCAACGATCTATTTTACTGAAGAATCTGTTGTGACTTCACATTGAGTCTACGATTTTTTCTGTTGCATTGTATTTTTTGTTTTGGCTTAGTGTGGTTGCTTTGTCGCATTTTGATTTCTTTTTTCGTATTTTTGTACTTTTTTGGTTATGTTTTTTTCTATTATTATGTAATTGATGTCTAAGTCTCTCTCTCTTTTTCTCACTTACCTCAGGAGCCCACAGTCACTATATTTCTCAATTATTTTTCAGAAGAAAATATTAACGGTATAATAATTTCTCTTCTCAAGTTTCAAATTTGTCATATTTGGTTCCATCTCTCAGTCACTTCTACCTTCTCCTATGTCAAACCACTATATTCCATGCTATTTCTTCAGATCTTCTATATTATACCTAACTTCCTGTACTACAAAATTTTGCTCCTCTATTGGCATCTTTTATTTTTATTTCACTCTTTTTAGTGGAGTTTCAAGTTCTATGACATCTTTTCTTGTTTTTTCTTTTACATTACTTTGTTTTATGCATTTGATTAACGTTTCTCTCTTTTCTCACTATCTAGCTTAATTTCGTTATGATTTATGTTTTCCTGTAGTTTAATTTCTATTCCTTATTATTTATTTTTTCCTTGTTTTTTCCCTGTTATTGTTCTCGAAGACCATTATTGTTTTACTCCTTAAAAGAATATTTTATACCAATTTTATTATCCTCTTCCCATCTTCCTCTGTTTAATCATTTAGTCTACTATTTGTCTCCCCACTCCCCTGTACTTATATAACAACTCATTTCTATGAATATTTAGATAGTCAACACTATCTTACTACGAATGCACACTTCTGTAGTGAATGGATTTTTACTTGCTTTGTAGTTATTTACTATATATCAGTGTCTGGTTTGTTTTTGAATTTGTACTACAACTATGGACCTCATTCCTATACTTATAGGTTGTAAAATGTTAGTTGATATAATTTTTTTTCAGTTTGCATTTGATGGTAATATTCTTGCTGATTTTGCTCCTTTAGCAAAGGTGATATATTTACTGCTATATTTGTTTTTCTGTATATATCAATATCTACATCAAATGGGAGTTATATACAATAATGCAGTCCACTACAAAGAACAGTTTACTGGTCCAAATAAGCTACAACCTTCCCTTTGCAATAAGTGGAAGTTATTGGATCCTTCTACAGACCAGAAACCAATAGCTGGCTGTGTCCACAAGATATCTCTGAACAACATGTATTACCTAAATTGGTCTCAATAATAGCAATAATGTTCTCTACCATAAGAAATTTGCATGCACCAGCAAAGAAAACAAATTTTAAAAATGAGATAACATGAAGCAAAATTTCTGCCAATACTCCCAACTTTCCCAAAACAAATTTAGTGGGCCCTGAGAGGAAAAAATAAACAGCTGAAACATTTGAAATGGCAGCAGTGGAGGTAGCAAAACAGATCAATATGGTACTTGGCAAATTTAAAGCAGAAATAATTTCAGAGATAACTAAAGAGTTAATGATTCTAATAAAAGAAATAACATATGATCTTATAAAAGACAAAGGTAAAAATACAGAGGAGATAAAGAAACATGCACACCATGAGTGCACAATGTAGAAAAGAACTGGCTTTCATAATACATTTTCAACAGAAAGGCAGATTAAGAATTCTACTGAAATTATGCACATCAGAAAAGATCAATATGAAGAGACACTATCAAACCTAAAAGACAAGGCTGTGTTTGTCATCAATTAAATATATATACCTTAAAAATAATAGGGGAACATAAAAATGTCAACCTAACCCCTGTTGGATGACATGAAGAAGTAGAATCTAAGATTAATTGGAATAAAAAAAATGACAACATAGCACAAAGGGCATGAAAAATATGTTTGTAAGAATTATAGCAGAAACCTTTCCAATATGGAAAAATAATTTGACATACAGATATATGAGGAATATAGAAAGCCAAACAGTCATGATAAGAAAAGAATTACACCAAGACATATAATTGTCAAGATTTTGGAAATTCAGCAGAATAGAATATTAATAACTGTTAAAGTAAAGAAATAAATCATCTGTCAAGGAAAATCCATCAGCACTACATCAGGTTTTAGAACACAAACCTTGTAATCAGGGAAAACTTTGAGAAAAATATTTCCAGCCTGAAAAGAAAATAACTTCCAACACATATTTATATACCCTACAAAACTATCTTTCAAACTTAATGGAGAAAAAATATTCCTATGATAACAGCACCTAAGGAAATTTGTGAGCATTAAAGCAGCACTATGAAAATTTGCGAGCATATCCTAGAAAGAGACAATAGAGAAAACAATGTCATAAAGCCTTGTAGAATGAAAACACCAAGCAAGACAAGTAATGAAATTCAAAGGAAAGAAAGGGAAACAACAGCATGAAAATAATATGACAAGGGTAAGTCAATCCCTATCAACTACAATCATCAATGTGGGTCATGTTAATTCACCCTTCAAAAGACAGAGATTGGCAAAATGGATCAAGAGAAAAGATTCAACAATATAATGCATGCAAGAAACACATTTAAGTCCAAAACTATTATAAAGTGAATGTCAAAGAGTGGGAAATTAACAACAGAAAACTCAGAAAAGCAGGAGTAAGTTTTCAAATTGCACAGAATAGTAGCGATTGCATAGAGTAGTAGCTATTCTAAATCCACAAAGTTGATTTCAAACCAAGACTGTTCAGAAAAGCCAAAAATATTACTATAAAATTTTAAGGGAATAATTCAATGGAGATGATAACAATCATCTTTAATGTATGCATCAAATTTTGGCACACCGAGCTTCCCAAAACAAACAGTAATGGAATTGAAAAATCACACAAACTCCTAAGCTATTCTAGTAGGAGATATCAATACCCCACTGTCACAAATAGATCAACTAGACAAGAAATCAACAAATTTCAGATTTGAGACAAAGCATTAAACATATCTAGAAAGTGTTCCTCCCCAAAACACCAGAATATATATTCTTCTCACCAGCATAAGGGACTTTCGCTAAAATACCTCACACATTAGTGCATAAAAGCACGCTTAAGTAAGTGTAAAGGCTAAATTATCCCAGGCTCATTATCAGATTAGAATGCAAGCAAACTAGAAATCAGTAGCAAAAGATACAACAGAAATTGCTCAGACACACAGAAACTAAATAATACTCTCTTTAATAATGAATGGATTACACAGAGAATTAAAGAAATAATTAGACCATCATCACACTCAAATAATAATGACAGTACAACATACAGATTCTTATAAGACACAGTGAAAGCAGTATTGAGAGGGAGTTTATAGCAGTGAAGTCTTCAGTAGAAAAATAAGTTCAAATAAATGACCTAATGATGAACCTCAAAGTTTTGAAAAACAAGAATTCAAACATGAAGCTAATATAAAGGAAAAAAATTTAAAAGTTCAGAGAAGAAATTAACCCAATTGAATTAAAGAAATACAAAGTATCAGTGAATCAAATAGTTGGTTTATTGAAAGATTATGTAAAATAGGCAAACACTTGCCCAAATTTGTCAAAACAACTCCTGTTTAAACTGAAGAAAATCAAAGGCAAAACATTTTCTGAGTGCAAGCATAGGAAAGACAAACTTATCTATAGATAATCAAGAGTAAGTAAAACATCCAATTTCTCCTTAGAAACTATACAAACAAGAGAAAATTGAAACACAGTATTTCAAATACAGAAAAATATAGATAAAAACCTATAACTTTGTATGTTGTGATGACCTCAAAAGTGAAAGGGAAATCAAGACATGTTCAGAAAATCAAAAACTGAAGAAAGACACTGTGAGTTAAGCCTGCTTTGCACGAAATGCTAAAAATAATTTTTAAAGAAGCAAAAAAAAATCAGAAACAAATATAAAAGAGAGATCACAAGAAAATGAGTAATGAAAACTAAACTAAAACTTATATTCAAATATTAATTGATCAAAAAGATAATTAATTCAAAATAACAACAGAAATTGTTAGATTATATACACACATATATATGTTTATGTGTAAGTGAAATGCATGATACCAATGGTTTTAGGATAGAAGGGAGTAATTGAGAATATTTTTTCAATACATGTTATTTATGTTGAAAAAATACAGTGTTATTCGATACAGACTAATATTAATTATGATTCTACATTGTAAATTTTGGGACAATAATATTTTTTTTAAAATAGGTATATGGTGCCCTGGGTGGGGGTGAAAACATATGTATATGATATATAAGGGGAAAAAATAAAGTAGTATCGTATGTAATGTTAATTTATGCTACATAACGCATAAAAACAAAGAGCAAGGGCATAACACTAGAAAATACATCAGAAGGGGTAGTTACTAGTTAAAGCTCATAAATAATTGTTTTAAATCCTTAGTTTTATAAATGATTATCAGAACTTATCAAAATATGATTCAATTAGAGTTTTTAGAAGAAACTAAATTTTAAGCCATATACACATTAACAGTGATGGGATTAAGATAGACTTGCTAGGTTTATACCAATATAAAGAAACAAATAGCTGTTCTTTTCAGGTGAAGCTGAATTTAAGGCAAAGTTACTCGGCTGAAAGAGGGACATGACATAAATAAAGAGATAATTTCCCAAGAATATATAAATATCTTTAACATGAATAACCTAAAAGCACAGTGTATCAACAGCACTCACTGAGGAAAGAGATTTCAGATAAGATACGCATATTGAAAAAATATATATGGCTTACAATAACTGCCTGTATGTGGATGACGCCTGCAGGGTTGGGAAAGGGTGCAAAAAGCCTGTTGGCATGCTGAAAATTTGAAGGATTTAGTCAAAAGTTGAAGGCCTGGAGCTCACTATAGAGTCCCACATGAGTTTGTATCTGGAGGCCAATGAGTCTGTGAAGAAAAGCAGAAGGTTTTGCACTAGAAGGCTAGACGGTCTGGGCTTAAAGCCAGGAAACAGACACACGAGGCTAACAGGAACCCTGGAGCTCCTTCGAAGAAATGAAAGCCAGTCTTCCTTTTTTCCCCCTCTGTTTTATTCTATGCAGGCTACAAGCTTATCGATTGGTGCCACTCACACCCAGACCTTGTGTTTTCAGAAAATCCCTTCACGTATACCCAGAGCTATGCTAATCCAATCAGTTAGGCTTTTCTTAGTCAAATTGACAGAACAGTTAATTATGACACAAAGTAAAAAAAAAAAAATGGTGCAAAGGCTGACAGAATTGGTAGGAGAAATAGATTAATCCAGAGTTACAACTGTAGACTTCAATACCTCTGTATCTTAAAGGCAATAATTTAACAAGGTACATCACATTCTGGGCCATTAACTCACCTTAGCAAATTTAAAACAATATAACTTTTACAATATCTGTTCTCAGACTATATTGAACTTAATCTATAAATTGAAAAGAGAATGTTAGCTAGACAGTGCAAAACTAGTACAAAATAAAAGCCACATATCTACATAACTCATGAGTAAAATAATAAACCCAAGGCAAATTTTAATATAGTATAAATAAGCACTTCAAATTTGTGAAATATACCCTATTATGTCAAATATATGACTTTCTTGAAAATGTAGTATGATTGGGACAATAAAAAGTTCATTGACTGCCAGGGCTAGCAACAAGCAAAGGATTAGTAAATGAGCACAAAGAAAAGTAAATGAACACATAAGAATTTCATGAGAGTAATGTACTTTGTGTAATACTAAAGTTGTGGATATATGCTCATATAGATTTTTATAATAGTATAAAATATGGAACACAAAGAGTAAATCTTTTTATAAACTATAAATTTTCATTGATAATGATGGAAGGTCCATTCATTCTAAATGGTTACACTCTAGTGGTGAATATTGATAATGGAAGAGACTGTATATGTTTGGGGACAAAAGAAGTATCTTCAATGTGGGGTCAGTTTTACCATGAAACTAAATCTGGCCTATAATTTTGTGATGACACAGAGAAAATAATGCTTTAAACCAAATTCGTACAGGCTGTATAAAAATGTTCTTCTTAATGAACTAAGAAAAGAAAAAAATCTGAAAATACCATTAAACACAACGTGGCCTAAAGAAATAAGTATTCCAAAATCATAACAAAAATTAATTTAATTAAAATTATGGTTAATAAATTAACATAATTAAAGTGAATTATGTGAAGAATTTTATAATTGATAAGTCTCTTTTCAGACAACTAATATAAAAGTGAAAGCAGAAAGCACCCAAATAGAAATAGAATAGACATTGTGAAAAGAAATGAAAATGCTCAAAAGTAAAGGGCAACTGGGGTGTGGGAAAAAAAAGACAAAGAAGAGGAAATTACGTATGTATGTATATACAGGATAGCTAATGTTGTACTACTGTCATCTATTGCTCTACAGAAGGGAACAGTTAATGATTACTTGTTTGATCAATCTTGTATGTCTCTGTTTTCCTGAGAAACCACTTTGAAGATATCAATAAGTAATACAACAACTATTGCTAATTTCCTACAACTTTGTCTGTAACTCTGTTTTGTTTGGATTGCTCTTTTGCTGTTTTGTAAATGGATGTCTGTTTGTTAATATGTTTTCCTTCTTTTAGTTTTTTTTAAAAGAAGAGTGTGAAAGTTAAATAAAATTTTAAACTTTAATCTTAGAAAACTCATGTTATTATAAGAAGTCAAAATTGAAGCAGATCTCATGATGTGTGTGTGTGTGTATTTCATGCACAGCTGAAAACTAAATGAAAGCACAAATGCAGAGAATATCTCTCCTCCTTTTTGGAAGTTGACAAGAAATATCTCATCAGGTACTATGTTTGCTGCTACTTGATGTTTGATTTTTAGAAGCCAGAATTTTGAGAAAATGAGTTTGTATTCTGTAAGTAACCTAATCTCAATTAACTCATTATGTCAGTCTAAGAACAATGAAACACCAAAAATGGACACTATAGGTAATTGTGGAATTTTCATGATATTCAAATGCCAGTGGATTTATCAGTTGCCTCAAATACTCCAGTATGGTGTGAGAATTTCCCAATGGGTAGGTTACCATTTTGGGGGAAGAATTGGCATATGAGATGTCTTAACATTTTAATTAATTTTGCTGTAAAAGTTGAAAAAAACATTTACATTGTTCTGAAAATAGTCTTTTAAAATAAATAGATGTAATAAATCATTAACAAGTTTAAAAAAGACATACACTCTTATCAATTCATGCAGAAGTTTATTCAAAAAGTTCCACTTTTCCTTTTTATAAACCTCTACAGTACCACAGCAATAGAGAATGCCATTTTCCTTAAAATAAACCTCTAAAAACAAATGAAAAGCAAACAAATCTAATATTATAAAAGTAACATATCTAGTTATTGCTCACTTTTCCAATGTATTAATGAAAATTCATGTCAAAGTAATTTGAAACATAAAATAAAATAACTACACAGGGAAAAGAAAAACGTTAAACTTTCCCTATTTGTATATATCATAGTATCTATGTAGAAATAGAAAGTATTGTACAAAAAAGCTAAGAGATTTATTAAAAATTAAGTGAAATGGGAAAAAGTATAAAAATTGTAGAAATCAGTGTTAACTGTATAATACTAAGCACATTTCCAGGGCTGGGGATTTAGCTCAGCGGCGAAGTGCCTGCCTGGCAAGCGCAAGGTCATGAGTTCGGTTCCTGGTACCGGAGAAAAACCAAAACCAAAAAAAAAAAAAAAAAAAAGGAAAATCACATTTCCGTATAGAGAAAATTATGAACTGAAATAAAGACTCATATAAACATATTTTCAACAATTCCTCACATAAATGAAAACACTAGGCATAAATCTAGCAAAATAATTGAAATAAATGTATATTTAATAATTTAAAATTAGTTTTCTAAATTTTTACTTTTATTTTTACATGTGCAGTATGTAGCGATTACATTCATTGTGAGGAACTGGGGCATATACATAACACTTCTCAATTTTTCCCCTGCCCTTCCACCCTTTATTTTCCAGCGTCAGTTTGGTTTACAGTTTTAGAAATCCTTATAAAGTTATTCGTCTTCTATATAGATAAACATGCAGACTAAGAAGCCAAAAATCATAAAGCATGTAAGACAATTATACTAAATCAATGTACTGTTTCAGATACATTGTCCATAGTGGATGACAATGATTTTTCTGTCTCTTTTTTCCTAAAATGTGATGAAAAATCCTAAGAACTTAAATAAATGGAGGAGTGTGACAATTAATCTTGACTGTCAATTTGATTCCCTTGACAAATGTTTATGGAATTAGTAAAACACAATTTTAGACAAATAAAAGACATATATTCTTTTATTCTGGCTGTGTCTAGGTGGGTCAATAAAGCATGACCTTGACAACTCTATTTAGTTCCTAATTCCTTTCTTTTGCCCTCTGCTCCTTATATAGCATCAGCTGAGGAGTTTTTTCCTGCTATGTTCTTTGATCATGGTGTTTCTGACTTGAAGCCAGTTGACTATAGACTGAAAACCTTTAAAACTGTAAGTTAAAATAAGTAATTTCTTCATTAATTTTTGAGTGCTCAGTATTTTGTCCTAACAAAGAAAAAGTTGAGAAATTCAAGGATATAGTGGGTTCATGAAAGAATTGAAGTAATCAATACAGTCAAAATTTTAATAACTTCCAAGTTAATGATTTTTAAAAAATCACTGAAAATTTTCAAAGACTGGTGTATAGTTATATAATTTCTAGTAAATATTTATTAAATATTCATAACATCTCTATAGAAAAAACAAAATATTAGAATACCAAAACAAATTTAAACAAATAATCATGGTTTTTGCATGGTTTACTATCCAATTTAAGGATATTCATAAAGTTACAGTAACAAACATTATGATGATGATGAAGAAAAAGACTTAAAATTACATAGAAGAAGGTAGAATCCAGAACTACACATAAATAAATATGAGCATTTGATTATTATCAAAGCACAAGTGTAACTCGCTAAAGATAACCATTCTTAATACATGTTATTGGAAGTACTATCACTGTGAAAAATATTAATGATTTCAACCTTAACCTCATACCTGAGGTTTGTCAAAAATTACTTAGCTATTACAACTAATGTAATATCTGTAAAACAAATATCATTTAGATTCATCAATAATTGATATGGTTATTCTCTGAAGAACAGAAGAGAATGAGATAACAAAATACAGACTCAAAAATATAGTGTTAATCACATAGCCAATAAAATTATTACATGGAGAATATATACAAAGTGATAGTAAAATATTTGATGTAATTTTTTAAATGAGCAAAATATTTTAATGGATGTTCCATCATATAATATACATAGATAATATAAAATGACATTAAATTTTGAATGCCACTAACCACTTGGAGATGCAAATAAAATCTACATTAAAATAGTCCTACGCACAATAAAATGGTCTTGATTTAAAAGCTACCAATAAAACTATCAAATTAAAAACTACCATTTACAAATATTTATAAGAATAGGAATAACTGGAAATGTTATATATACCTGACTAGAATTCCAAAAGACACAGCCCCTCTGTAAACCTAGATAATTTAGTTTTAAGAGAAAAGTTAAATATACATTGCTTTTGTGATTTAGCCATTGCATTCTTAAGTACTCACCTAGAAAATAAAAAGAACACAGAAATCAGTATAGCAATATTTACAATCACTCATAATTTCCAAATCTAGGCATGACCATAAAACAGAATGAAATATAGATTCTTGAAATAACATGAATGAATAGCAGAGGCATGATGCTGAGGGTGAAAAGCCATTCGCAAGATGTTATTTATTGCTCACTTTCACTTCCATTACTTTCTTAAAAATGAGAAAATTAGAATGATAGATAACCTTCGGATCACTATCACAACCCCAACCTTGGACCACTAGTCTCCTGCTCAGGGGTACAACAAAGGAATAAAGCATGGACAAGATATACATTTTAATTACAAGGGGCACAAAGCCAAATAAGGACTAAGACTACAAGGCATGATTGAGGGGTGTGCTGGTTGGCTGCAGGAAGCAGTGGATGTGAACTGCTAGCATGGGCAGGGTTCAAGAATTGAGGAACAATGCAGTTTTCAAAAACTGCACAGGAACAGATATATAGTTAACTAGCATCCTGATTGTCTGCTAATTGTGACTACTGAGCTAGAGGAATTTGGGTGAGCCAAAGTTCACAGCTGCTGTCTTTTCTTGCTCTGAGGTGCTAGGACTTCACAGACTGATGGTTTTCTACTGGCATTTGTCCTAAGGACTAACCTATTTGTGAGACAGCCATGGATCTTACTACAAGTCACTTGAGCCTAGGACAGATCCTTGATTCAATTTATTTTATGTCGATTTATTGATATCAATCATTGCCTTCTCTGAACTCTGTCAAGATCATCCTCACCAGATCACCAATTGCCTTTGGGTAGGTGCAATACACAGGATCAGCATGAGTGGAAGATTTTAAGAGTTATAAAACTATTGTATATCCTGAATGCTTTTGGAGTTAAATGCAACTGTATCTGTGATAAACCATATGGGATACTGCAAATAAATTATTTTGCTTGATGTAAATTTTTTTTTTAAATTTTTAAATTTTTTTTTATTTTAAAGATAAAAGGAGGGAAACATTAACAGACATACAACATTTTACAACATATCACAAGCAAAATACAGACAATACAGAGTTACAAACAAAGTGGTAGGGAATTAACAATGGTGGTTGTATTACATATTGATATCTTCAAAGTGGCTTCTCATGAAAACAGATATAAACATGCAATACTGGTCAACCAAAGACTCATTGACAGTTTCTTTCAGCATAGAAATAGAAGACAGAAGAACAACCATGTTAACTATCCTGTATATACATACATACAAAATTTCTCCTTCTTTCCCTTCTCTTTTCCCACATCCCAGAAGCCCTTTACTCTTCAGTGGTTTCCTATCATTTCACAGTGTCTATCATACTTGATGTAAATTTTGAAACAAATAGTACTCATATGTTAAATAATAAAACCCTTATTCAAGTCCAAACTCTCCTTAATCAAGCTAAACTTGAGTTGAACTTCAGTAGACCAAAGTCCACTTTATCCTTATCTATTTCTGTAGAGAAATATGATTTACTCAAGATAATCTCCTTAAACTTGTGCTAGAAATCATTTTTTCCTCATTGGACATCTACAATATATTACATTCCCTATTGTCAGGCTCAACTGAAGCATGGCTTTCCCAGCAGTCAACCTGTATTATTTAGGCACCACATTGTTATGTCGTAGCACAATTGCTTCCCTCAGCAAACACTGGAAAAGATGTTAAGAAGAGACAAAACAGAACATGGAATCTTCCCAGAACCCTGCCATAAATTTACACTTGACACTCAGAGAACTTTGACCACAGATATTTACTCAGATCTCTTCACCTGAAGCCCCTGACTCCCTTACCAGATACCTTGCCTGATCTACCCATTTGATGCCCTTTGTCCAAGCCTCATAAACAGGAACCGTTTTAATCCATGTTACACAGATGGCCTTTTTGACCTTTACCTGCCTGCACCCAGGCACAATAAATTTCACACCATGTTGCCTTTACACAAGTCTGGTGGTCTCTGCTGGTCTCTGACTCATGCCATTCCTTACACCTGGAGCCAAAATCTGGGAGGGAGAGAAGCTCTCTCCAGTGGGCTGTGAGCTTTCTCTTGAACCTCCTCCACAGATGAGACTACCTGGCAAAATCTTCAACCTTGGTTCCCAAGGCTCCTGCCACTTCTTCCATGCCAGATCTCACGAAGCATTTGAGATCAGGTAAGCCCCTACTCTCTCTCTCTCTCTGTTTTTTCCTCCTTGCCTGCTTTTTATTTTCCCTTGTAAAATTGAAGAGAAGCTTGCCCTGCTTTTCAAGTTTTTTAAACTCCAGCATTGGTCTCAGAAAGCACTCTTAAGAAGGCTGCTTCCATTTTGGAATCTGACCAAGTGCAGAAACATCAGCCTTGTTTGATTGCTCAGCCAACCAAGTGTTGGTGTTATGGCTTTGAGTTCCAACTGGAGGCACCCACTGAAAAGATCCTGCGTCTCTTCCACACCTCTCTCTGTACTCCAATGGGAAAACTCCTATCTTCCGTTACCCCTCATTTTCGCTAGCCTGTCTACTGCAAAATCTCAATCCTCTCTGACTTTCTCCTGATCTGAAGCCTAAATGGCTGAACTTCTGTAATGCAGCAAGATCGGGCTACTCACTGGACAGTGGCTCTTGGTGGCCAGAGCACGGTACTTCTGATTATTCTGTTTTGTGAGATCTGGATGATTATTACCATATGTTGAGGAAGTGCTCTAAGATATCTTATGTCTGGGCTTCCCTTACACTCTGAAGTTTTTTGACTCTGTGTTCTTCATGTGATTTTTCTTGAATTCTCTTTTCCCTTCCATCTGTGCTCCCTGCACTTCCCCCCTTTGCCAATTTCTCCCTGACTTTGCCCACATTGGACTCTCTCCCCCACCACCATTTGTCTTGAGACAATATCTAGGAGCCCTCCTCTGGGCAGCAACTGTGTTCCAGCCTCACTGCTGTGCTCCAGATGCTTTGCCTGGGCATGGGTCCCAGGTTGCATGGCCCTAGCACCAGCATGCCCAGCATACTCACCCCAGAGCCTTTTCAATACTGTAACAGCCCTTGCAACACAGCATAGCTGGCACAGTTGCTGATACAGAAGTCAAGATAAAAGTAGCACTCATGCACATGGCAGGACCACGTCCTTGCATACATAGCCTACCATCTGTGCCTGTGCCCTAGCCCAGCCAAAGTAAAGAAAATATGACCTGCATAGCACATCCCACTTATCCCTCCCCAATCCACCAAACCACTGGCTGCTCTGTCTCCTGCCATAGCATCCCACGGCCAGCCCACGCCATGCTGTACTGTCCCTGATCTTCATATTGCTGTCATACTGTTGCTGTCTGGTTCCTTGAGCAAGCTGGTCTGCACCTGGCCTGCTCCCACTCAGAGTTACCTTCCAAAGGCCCACTCCCACTTGTGGTATCACTGGGCCAGGCTATGTGGCTCATGTTCTTCTGCCAACTGCTCCTTTAACCTGCCATAATATGATCTCCCAACTCCCACCTTGCCACACAACTGCTACAAACTATTTTCACACCTGTCCTCCTGTTCTCTTTCTGTTAGACCTCTCCCAGGTCAGCTAGCATCTGAGCTCTTTCTCTTCAGACTCTTAAAACCATAATTTTTCTCCATCTCAACAAAAGTTAACTTTAAACCCCTTGATTGAGAAATGGCCCTCCTTCTAGGAGGTTAAATTACGAAGCTTACAATAACTGTTTTCCTCTAACAAGGGAAAAAAACCCCAGCTGTTTACACTTGTGCCTTACATATGCTAAGACCCATATAACTTACCTCTTCTGAGTATTCAACAACTAAAATTTAGACAAAAAGTACAGAGACAACTAGTCTTAAAAAAAAAACAGCCAATATTTTGACATTGGCTCTGCAAGATCAGTGGAGACCTAGAACATGAGATAACCTTTTCTACAGGATCCTACCACTTTGATGAGTTACCCTATCTCTTGAGCAGGGAGATTACTGAACCCCAGCAGACAGAGATCAACAAATGTACAGTGTGCCAAAGGATGGGCACCAAGAAAATAGTCTCGCATGTCTTTACAGGAAACAGCATGGTCATTCAAGTCCAAGGCTCATCCTAGCAGCTGATATGGTTGGAGAAGCTGAGAGTCTTTGTATATGGTTTCAAAAGTAATTCCTAAAGAGGCTTACCTGACCGTGATAGACAGCAAGAGGTCAATTAGAATTAACACAGGTCTCATTTAAAGTTAGTCTTAAACACCCAACAGAAAAGTATAACCAAAAGAGATAGAAAAACTTTTTTCATCTGTCAATGTGCCCTCCAAAGTAGCAATTATTCACTATAGAGGACACTTCTACTGGTCTCTCTTTATCTCCTAAATAAAAATAAAGTTAATAAGACAAATTGTCCTCCAAACTCAGATGACACTAGAAAGCCTGACACCAGCACAAAAATACAAAAACTAAATATTATATATATGTTTCTGATACTTTTGCTAATGTCTCAATGGTTGTTCAAGATATAAAATGACAGGTTAATGCCATGTAATATTCTGAAACTCAATGAACCTTTTCCTTACACTGTCTGTGGGAAGCTATTACTGATTCATCCAGGGGGAAGTATTTTTTGGTTGTATTCATAGTAGTCTTGTTGATTTTAATGTTTGATGCATACATACTTAACTTTTTAAAGTCTTGTCTCCTCCAGATTTTGATCTATAATCTTACCCAAGATGAAAACACCTGATGCCTTTCAAAGGCCTTTTAGATAGACCGTCTGGAGAGTGGATCTAACTGCCAATCAAAACTACAACTCTCTTCAGTCTGAAGAAACCAGCAGAGTTGGCAGCCCCTATCCCTTCATGGCAGTTTGAGAAACCTCTTCAGAAAGGGAATATTATAGACATCTAGGTAAGGTAAAAATACCATAGGGAGTTAGATAAGACTGGCTTCTACCGAAAAAACATGACAACAGGTAAAAACCCAAGACAACTGTGGCCAGAGATGCATGAGTGGGAGGCCAGGCTTAGCAAAAAAAGGACCAGGCATACCTAGTCCCCAAGGGATGAGATAGATGATAGCAACTCATCTAATAAAGTCTAGAAAGGCATCAGTCACCTCACTGAGCAACCAAGACCCCTAGATCATCTCTACCTAAAACGTTCTTTGGTCTTTCTATGCCTGCTCTCTATGCAACTTATTTCTCCATTAGATCAGTATTATCTAAACATCTCACTGGACATCTTCTGTCAGTTCAGCTTTTCTCTTCTTTCAAGTGCACGTAAAAACTGATGAATGTGCTTTTACTGACATAAATCGTGGTTGCTAGGAGACAAATACAAGTTCAACCTGTGAGTTTCAGAGACAGAGAAACTTTAGATTTGACATTCTCATTCTCTCTCAAAAATTAAAACACAGTGGTTTAGATCTCTTGGCTATTGATCTTTCTTCCAAAGCATTGCTCTCCAAACATTACTATTACTTTTAAAAACAATTATAACTTATGTGGGCAGTCCTCTGGGACCCCCAACTGGCTCCTTCCCAGACCTTCTTGGTATGCACACTGAGTACTAGCTCTGCCTGGAAGCTTTGGAGGTCCCTGCAATGTCTCAGGTACCAAACTCTGGATAACTCTAACAGTGGAGGGTAAGTCCATTCCATTCCTAAGCAACACTGGGGCCTACCACTCTACTTTGTCTTCCTTCTAAGAACCAAACCACCTTGGCCCCGTTTACTGTTGTGGGCATTAAGAACAAAGTTTCCCTTTAAACTCCTCCAATTTGATGTCAGTTAGGTCAATAGTTTTTCTCCCACTTTTTTCTGATCATTCACACCTTCTCCTTTCCCTCCTTGGATGAGAGATCCTAACCAAACTGTCTGCTACTATGGCCATTCCCAGTATTCACCCTACTTTTCTCGCCACTCTTCTCACAATTCTCAGCTTTGCCCAAAGTCTCCCTTGTCTCCATTGATGTAAACCTTAAGGTCTGGAATACCTCCTCACCTTTCCTGGCTCTCAGTCAAACATCTCTCACCATCCCACTGAAGGCAGATCAGCCTTACCCCTCCCAGCAGCAATGTCCTGTCCTAGGTCAAACCCTGAGAGTACTAAATCTGATTATTTCTAATCTGCTCAGACATGGTCTTTTTGTCCCTATAGACATCCTTTTTGTGCCTTAGAGACATCTAAGTAAGGTATTAAGGTACCAACTTCCTCTACAGTACTCCAATTCTCCCTGCCTGTAAAGCAGACAGCACTTACAGATTAGTACAAGATCTTCAGTTATTAAGCAGATAGTCCTTCCTATACATCCAGTAGTGCCTAACCCATACACAGTTCTCTCTTTTATCCCTCCCTCTATAACTATTATTATGTCTAAGAATTAAAGGGTGCTTTCATTACTATTCCATTACATTCCTCCTCTCAGCCTGTATCAGACCCAACAGTTAAGCTTGCTACAGAGCTGCCTTAATACAGAGCTTCTGAGAGAATCCTCATTACTTTATTCAGGCCCTGGGGTGTGATTTGTTCTTTCTGCTCATCAAACTCCTGCCTCATATAATATATAGATGATTTCTTTCTCTATAACAACTCTCACAAATCCTTCAGATAGTTCTCATGGTGTTGTCCCTTAGCAGGGCTGCTGATCTGTATAATCCTCCTTCACTTATGCAGGAGGATTCTGCATAATCCTGTCTTTTCTGTCCTTACAAGACTTCATCTGATCAATCACTAATTGGCAGTTGTTATTCTTCTTCCCTTGATATGAGACAGTTCCCCACAGTTTTCCTTTCCATTGCCCACTCAGCCCATGTGTCATGCAGGAACAGTCATGAAAAATGATGCCCATCTCAATTTGCTTTTTCTTTTCCCTTTTTGCTTATAACAATAGAAAGATGAGAATGTCAGGCTTGACTCAGGCATGACTTTCCCAGCATCCAACCTGTTTTATCAGCCACCATGCTGTTCCACCTAGCACAAGTGCTGCCCTAAGCAAACATTGGGCAGGATGCAAAAAAGAAGAGATAAAATAGAACACATAATCTTCCCAGTTCCAGAACATCATTTTACACTGAGCACACAGAGAACTTTAAACACAGACAGATGCTTTCAAAGATCTCCTCACCAGAATCTCCGTACCCACTTATTAGATACCTTGCCTGATCTCCCCACTTGACACCCTTTTTGCAAGCCCCATAAAAGGCTGTGTTTTTCTTTGTATGACTAAGATGACCTTTTTGCCCTCTATCTGCTTGCTCACAGGTACAATAAATTTCATACCATGTTGCCTTTACAGAAGGCTGGTGGTCTCTGCTGGTTTCTAACTCATGCTGTTCCTTACACCTAGGTCATAATATTTGAGAAGAGTGGTTCTCACTTTTACCAGATCAATTCAAAATCAGGGCTCCATACTTCCTGGAAAAGTACGTCATAACCAAAACTCATAAAATTTGGAAATTATGTTGCAAAAACATTTCTTAGCACTTGGCTTGCACTTCCAAAGAATGATTAAAACATCTCTTGGAAGGACATGACAACAGCAAGATAGCAAACCAGGAAGTTATTATATTTCCCTTAAGAATATGCTAATTTAATAATATTTAGATGAGAATACTTCTCAAAAGTCTAAAGACTAATTGAAAGACTGCATGAGTCAAGTAACTTTAAAAAATCATGAATAGCTACAAATGGTAAGGAAAGTAAAATTTGAACAATTGAAATGTCTGTTTTTGGTTTTCCTTCCTACACAGTATAGTGTAGGTAAATAGGGGTGAAATGCCTCATAAGTGACTCCTCCATTAGTATGTACGTGCAACTAATGATTAGGATTACTGGGAGCTACCAAAGGGACAGTTTGGAGTACTGCATCATTTAAAGCAATGATCAACCTGATAACAGAATTTGTAAAATTTCTAAACTGCTGGGGAATAAAAGGTGATTGTGCAGCACATTATACAGCTAGACACCTGCAGGAATAAGCAAATGAATTAAAGTTTGAAAGTTCTAGAAGAGTAGTAAAGCACTTCCTTAAAAGATGATATAGCATAGACTGACATAGACTTCTTTATTAAAATGACCAAATATAAATTAAAAAAATTACAAATAATATGAAGAAAAGGGGAGGAAATGGCTCAGAGTGGGAATTAATTTCTACACACTTGCCTGAAATTAGAGTTATTTTCATGGGAAGTAATTTACAGTATGTGTCAGAGATGTTCAATGAGCTAAAGGAAAATATATGCAGATTAATACATGAAATCAGAAGAAATACATAAAAATTGAGAATATTAACAGATGTTCAATTTGCAAAAGAATAAAATAAATAAAGGTAATATATCACATAAGCAGCACAAAGGTTATAATAATATTATCAGGTTAATATGTTATGAAAGACCTTTTGAAACACCCAATGTCTTTTGAGATGAAAAGTCATGAGTTAATTAAGTACAAAAGTACTATATTTTACCTCAACATGATTAAATTTTACCATTATGCTCTAATTCTCACTTGGCACAAGAAAAGTTAATAGAATCTAAATAAGAGACTTCAGACTCCAAAAATACTAGAATGAAACACAAAGTAAATAGTTTAAGTCAGTGATAAAAAATGATTTCCTGTATAAAACTTCAAAGACACAAGAAAAAAAGCAAAAAATGGAAAAATCTAATTATATGAAAGTAAGAATCTTCTTTTCTACAAAAGGAAGAATCAAAAGAGTCAATAGACTACAAATAGAATGAGAAAAATATTTTCCAATTATTCCTCTGAAGATTAATATCTGGAATATATGAAGATCTGAAAAAGTCTTACTGCAAATAATCAAGTAATCCAGTTTTAAAAATGAACAAGTAACCCAAATGCATACTTCTCAACAGAGGAATGACATATAGCTAAGAAGTTTATGAAAAATATTTCTCCATTTGTATAGTGTCTTGGTTACATTTCTCTCGTTGCTGAGAGAAAATTAAGAAAGGAAAGTTTTATTTAGCTTGTAGTTCGTGGAGGTTTCAGTCCATATTCAACTGGCTCCAAAGTACAGTGCTACATGGCAGAGGCAACAGTTTATGGTGGAGGAAAACAGCAAAAGAAACAAGAGCAAAAGGGGGAGGGGGTACAGCAAACCTCTTTACCATCCTTATATTATATATCCTCTATCTACCCATGCCCACACCATTTCCATGCACTCCTCTTGCACAGGCTCAGGAGCATACAAAGTAAGGATCCTGCCCCTGCTCAGCCACTTAGTTAAGCTTCAAAACTTCCCACATTGGGGCTGGGGATTTAGCTCAGCGGCAAAAGCGCCTGCCTGGCAAGCGCAAGGTCGTGAGTTCGGTTCCCAGTACCGGAGAAAAACCAAAAAAAAAAAAAAAACTTCTCACATTGACACATTGAAGAACATCCCAGAGTGGTAAGGGCGTGTCCTTTTCACTCCAGGTTGTAGAACTGCTGAGTCACTTACCCAAGCCTCTAGACTCAAGTTGACACAATGTATAAGCCATAACCAACGCCTTGTTAACTTGGCAACCGGACACATTTCTTTTTTTAAAATTTATTTCAAAAAATTGAAGGAAGGTAAACAGTAACAGACACACATCCATTTAAAAATAGTGTAAGAACAATACAAACAATACAGAGTTACAAAGTGGTAGGAAACTGACAATGGTTGTTGTATTACATACTGATATCTTCATAGTGGTTTCTTAGGAAAACAAATAAAGACATGCAATGCAGGATTGATCAAATAAGTAATCATTAACTGTTCCTTTCAGTAAAACAAGACAGTAGCACAACTATGTTAGCTACCTGTACATACATACACACATAATTTCGCTTTCTTTCCCTTCTCTTTTCCCACACCCCACTTGCCCTTTACTTTTGAGCATTTTCCTTTCATTTCACAATGTCTATCATACCTTCTAGTTTTTACTCACTCTTTCAGGTTTTTACACTAGTGAGACAATACAATGCTTACACATGCAGGTCTGACTTATTTCACTTATGAATATGGTCTCTAGTTATGACAATTTACTTATAAAAGCCTCGAGTTTATCCTTCTTTATAACTGAGTACTATTCCATTATATAAAAATACCACAATTTTTTTCATCCAGTCCTCAGTCGATGGACATGTGGGTTGCTTCCACAGTTTAACTATTACAAATTGCACTGTTATGAATATGGATGTACATATATCGCTGTGATATGATGATTTCATATCTTCTGGGGAAGTACTCAGAAGGGGGATAGTTGGGTTGAATGGAACCTCGAGACCTGGTTTGCTGAGAAATCTCCAAACTGATTTCCACAGTGGTTTCACCAGTCTGCATTCCCACCAGCAGTGGAGAAAGGTTCCTATTTCTCCATAGCCTCGCCAGCATTTGTTATTGGTTGATTTCTTAATGCTAGCCATTCTTACTGGGGTAAGGTGAAATCTCAGTGTTGTTTTAATTTGCATTTCT
>NW_004955529.1:2360725-2372486 GCF_000276665.1 Chinchilla lanigera | reverse complement strand
TTCTGGTTTAATATTGAGATCTGTGAACCATTTTGACCTGAGTTTGGTGCATGGTGATAGGCTTGGGTCTATTTTCAGTCTTTGGCAGGTAGCAACTCAGGCCATCTTTTTGATTCTCTTATTCCTTCTCAACAATGCAGATCTCCTCAGCTCTATCATTGATTGCAGTCTGCAGCCTTACTGGAGCTTCCTTTCTCTCCAAACTCACAACATTTTAAACCATCCTAGTTGTCTCTTTTCTCTTGATGCACAGCATTAATCTGGCTAAAAGCCCCCGACAATAGCCATTCCACTGCCTCAACACTTGACTGCCTTAAAATTTCTTCTGCCAGATTAATTAGTCAACCACCCTTAATGTCAGTCTCAGGTAAAATCTCTGGACACAAGCAAAATGCAGACAAACTTTCTTCCAAGCTATTACTCACACCATCTGCACTCCAACAACCAATGCAGTCCTTCTTCCCAGCAGAAAACTCCTGAGCTTGGTCTTCACAGGCAGGATTTCTATCAGCCTTCTGATCTTTTGAGTTCTGAGCAGAATCTTCCAAACAGAACAGCCTAAGGCATTCCAGCTGTACTCTTTCCGGCAATATCTCCTAACTTTTCCAACCATGTCCCACAAACCATTCCCAAAGGCTCTTTAACCACTTGGTCAGGTTTAGGCACAGCACCGACGCCACTTCTCTGGTTCTAATTACTGTCTTGTTTACTTTTCCCTCATTACTGAGACAAAATACCCAACACTCAAAATTAAGGAAGGAAAGGATTATTTAGCTTACAGTTTGTGAAGGTTTCTGTCCATACTTTCCTGGCTCCACGGCAGAGTGGCACATGGCAGGGGGAAACA
This sequence comes from Chinchilla lanigera, assembly GCF_000276665.1. Taxonomy (NCBI): domain Eukaryota; kingdom Metazoa; phylum Chordata; class Mammalia; order Rodentia; family Chinchillidae; genus Chinchilla; species Chinchilla lanigera. The sequence continues at coordinate 2,371,639 of NW_004955529.1, read as the reverse complement.
GTTCGTGGTAGTAGAAAACAGCAAAAGCAACCAGAGCAAAAAGGGGGGAGACAAGCCTCTTTTCCCTCCTTATATTGTATATCTGCTATCCATCCATGCTGACACCATTTCCATGCCCTCCTCTTGCCCAGGTTAAGGATGATACAAAGTAAAGACCTGGCCCCTGCTCAGTCACTTAGTTAACCTTCTAAACTTCTCACATTGACACAATCAGTGACATCCTAGAGCAGGAAGGGAATGTCCTTTCCACCCCAGAATGTAGAACTGCTGAGTCATTTAGTGAGGCCTCTAGATCAAAGCTGATACAGCATATCAACCATAACATTTAGAGAGGAGATAGTTAAAATCAAAATTACAATGAGATACCATCTTATGCAGAATATAATAACTTAAAATATTAAATGTTGTTATGCATGTGGAAAAATGAATCTTATATACTATTTCTTGGAATGTAAATTATTACTACTATGGACAACAATATACAGAATCTCAATAAAATTAATAATAGGTCTCCTATACTAACTAGCTACCCTGACTTTTGGTATAAATTAAAGGCAAGTAAAATCAGCACACCAAAGATATGCTTGCTTACTCATATTTAATGCAGCTCTATTCACAGCAGCTAAGACAGGAAATCTGCTTATGCACTGATTATCAGGTTAATGGATTAGAAATTTGGCATATTTATGCAGTGGAAAATTATTTTGCCCTATTACAAGATGAAGTCTTATCATTTTCACCAAAGTTGACTTGTGAGAAGGCTATTATGTTAAGTGAAATAAGATAGAAATTCTGCATCTTCCCACTGATAGGTAGATTTTTTTTAAAAAATCAACTTGAATATAAAATAATAATTAGTAAAGATTTGGAGATGTATGGGGAAAGAATAAAGGAGGATGTAAATAATTCATATTTAATGCCTGAATGGCAATATTACACTGGGTTCCAATAATATTTATAATTAAGACACATAATTAATAAAATTAAAAATAAATAATCAGAAATACTGGAAGTGTAAAATACATTAAAATAGAAATTAATTGTAGAAGTTCAAAACCATACATAATGAAGAAGACTAAACTATCTGAAATAAACTTAAAGACTGGTAATTTGTAATTACTGGGATAGAGGTACAAAATTTTTAAACAGAATGAAAAATGAAAGAGTTCAACTGAAATAGGAACACTATGAATCAGATTATATACATCCAAGAAAAGAGTAAAAGTAAAGTGCAGATAATTTTTTCAATGAATAATTACTGAAATTTTCAAGATCTTTGCAAAAAAATACACATACTGACTAAAAACTCTCACATAATTTTACCTGGAGGAGACTCCTGAGGATCACAGAACAAAGGCAGATAACACTCACAAATCACTGCAGGATATTTATCTATATCAAAAGATACAGCTCTATTAAAAAATAGGGGAAACCATTGGAAATTGTGTGATTCCAACTTGAATAAGCAAGAAACCAGATGCAACCTAGAAATACTGTTATTCATAATCATAAATGAAGTAAAGTAAAGAAAACACACAAGCCCTGAAGAAATGCCAGCTCAGTGACTTAGGGGAGATTTCCTTCCTGTAGGATGGAAAAATAAATACCTCAGTACTGTACAGTCTTGTGAGTGTTGACTGTGCTATTATATTGAGATATAACCTGAGCAGAAAGAAGACCTGGGTTCAGCAAATGATATGGGTGGGAAGAGATAATTTCCACCATTTCTCAGTGGATATAGGTTGTAGAAGATCCCTTGCCTCAGACTCTATAGAACAATTAGAAAATGGCCTAAGTGCTGTGGCAGGGAACCTTGTTAAATAACTTCTGACTTGGTTGGTGCATGGAACAATAACCCTGACATGTTGTAATTCTCCAGGTTATAACAACTACCTCTCCAGAGAATAAATGGACATATTTTCTAATAGTTAGGCTGGGTCCAGCATCATATTGAATATGACACAGAAAAATTGAAATCATGAGATTGTGGGAAATGTACCTGGCTTGCAGGAGATCAAACATCAATCTGGGAAAGTTTCAGCAAAATGGTACAAAACCTAACCAGGCGACAAGCACTTGAACCCACAATCAGGTGAAGGAAAATGCCAAAAAAGAAAAGAACAGTATGTAAAAACTGGCTGTTTGACACTGCAACTGGGCAAGAGTTATTCATACTAGGTTTCGCACTTGAAGCAGGTCTACCAAAGAGAATGCCATTGCAGAGACCAGTGGAAGTCTTTGCGTCTGCAGCTTCTCATCCCAACAGAGTCCCAGAATGCCAACTGCCTCTGCACTGATCGGAGGCATTACAGTAAAGACAACAGCATGTGTACAGTGGCCAGCAACACTTGCAAGAGTAGAGTCTACTCCACTTAGAAACTATATTGCAGTGATTTTGATACTCATTGCAATGCCCTGAATAAATTTTGACCTATCACATCATTATAAGAATCTTTCATTCTCTTTCTTTAAAAGTTATAGTATTATGACTTGAACAGGATGTTTCATCTTTGGATCCCTTGAACTATCACACAGGATCTTAAGCACAAATGTTTAAAACCTTGGTCTTTAGTTCTGATGTGGATTGCGTATTATTTGGTCAATCAATTGTCAAAACAATTGGTCTGGACAAATGTCTGTGGAAGTTGGTATAGTCCTATTTTAATTATTAACATTTGGAATATACTCTTTAAATCTTTGATTGCATCTCAAATCTTAAAGTACTTTATTGTCTTAAATATATACTTCCTGGCTCTCTTTCCTTGAGTGCAAATTCTTTCCCAACTCTTTGGGAATTTTCTTCTTTCCAGCTGTATTTGAGATCTCTGTGTTTTCTGTATTAGATCCTGCTGCTCCCACAGAAACTTCTCTGTCTCTTTGATTTCTTCTCACAAGACACTTGTTAATTATGTACTCTGACATTCACGTCCACCTTATTATTCACATGATTATGCCTTACAGGTCTTTCAAAAATATTTCTTTGTCCGTTTCAAAGTCTTACCTTCTCTAGCTTTCTGTCACAATTTCCCTTCCTATGTTAAACCCTTACTCACTTGGATTAAAAACGTGGAGTTCTATGGACCTGAGAATTCTGTAAAAGAAGGACTTCAGACTCAAAAAAGAAGAGGAAAATATTTTATATGGAAACACATGTTTTGTCCATTCACAGGAGTTACCGGATATATAAAGGATTCTACCAAGATGGTACTACTTAATACATTATAAAAATCATTTTTAGGAGTAATATTTACATTGGCATAGAATTATTTGCACCATCATAAAGGTTACTTATTCTTCAAAATCTCAGGAATATAGAAAATCAACTACTATTTCAGCTCACTTAACATGAGGTAGCATTTATCAAATAAAGCTAGTTTAAAAATTGATGGCAAAGATGCAAAAATTTTGAATTTAAAATTCGCATCATTACATATAATGCAGATGGTTATGCTTAGATACTCTGAGTATATGAATTCATTTACTGTTGCTATAACAAAATGCCTGAGCCTGGGTATTTGTAAACATAGGGAGCATATTTAGCTTATTACTTTGGAGAATGAAAATACAAGACCATGCTGGCACCAGAGTTTGTCCTGCAGTGAGCCTCATGAGACTTGGCCTCACAATGAAAAAACAAATATGGAAGAGATCATATAGCAAGATTCAAAGCCAGCTAGATTCAGGGTCCAGAATCAGTATATTAAAAATTTTTCCAATGGACAATTCCTTTTGTTTGTTTTATTAAACAAAAATATAATGAGCTATATAGGAATAATTTTAAAGTCTAAAAATACTCCAATTTTGTTTTAAGGTTGTAGAAGCTGGTACAACATCTACATGTTATCTTCTCCATGCTTCTCTGTGGATCACAGCAATGCATTCTGAAGCCTGATAGCTAACACAGGAGACTACAAACAGTTTTCCGTTGGATCTTCATCTGCTCATTGCCTATTGTGCCTGTGGCCTGTACTATTAATATCTAAGATTTAAAGCAAAGGCAAGAGGGAAAAACAACCCAAACAAACAAAACCCACTTTTGCTTAAAGGTTTAAAGGAATATCTTTATCTCCTCAGTCACCCAATGAAATGATGGGATAGGATAGACATTACCTAGGCAGTGCCCATGTAAAGAGTAACATGAGGTGACTGACAACCAGATCAGCTTACAGCATGACTTTTGCAGACTGAGAGGTATTCAGGGATGTGCATTGATTTCTTATCAGTTAGCCTTGGTCAAATAAAATAAATGAGAATTTAAACTTCATTATCCTCTTAGGCAACATTAGTTTTTTTGCCATTTTCCCCATTATTTTTTTTTACATTTCTGAAAGAATGAAATAAACTTACTTAGTGGAGTAATGTATACTTAAATATTAAACATTTTTATGACATTGTCATGAGAGGTAATGGAAAGTATTAAACAAGATTCATTAAAAAAACCTAACAAACCTCCCACCCTACCAACTATTCCTAACATACTTGTTAAAATTCTCCTTTGCCCACACACCCTCACCTGCATTGACTTTAGGAGAAAAGAAGAAAGAAAAAGAAATTTTTACTACCCTAAAAATAAGAAAACTCCATAAATGTGGAAAATCTTTCACTAAAGAGAAACAATTACACATACTACTAGAAATATAAATAACTATTACAAATGTTGCTATGTAAAGGAAGTAAACAATTTGCTATACATGCCAACATTTAGACAATGTGCTCTAAGATAGCCATAGGAACTCATAAGTTAATACAATCATTAAAATGAGGTCTAAATTCATGTCCATATACAAAAGTTTTAGAACAATTACTGGTTAAATGATGAGGGAATCATTCCACCAGGCTGGCTTGTTAACTCATAAAATCAGTTTTAAAAATAGACATCATGGAGGTATATCTTCACTATGACATTTATAAATCCAACTGACAATTTACTACATTGGTCTTAGGAACCCCTCCACCAGTCAAACCAAATATTGTTCACAAAAGAAAAGAAGTAGAGGTTCAATACAATATATGTCCCGATAATGTGCTTCTTATAATTTATCAAGTATTTGACAAACAGGTAAAGGAGAACAAACAATAAAAAGCAATCCATCAATATGGTACCTTTAAAATAAGAAATTAAAACACAAAGAACAACTCACACTTTACCAGCCACTCCTCAGTAAAAATTGTGAGTGCTCTAACATCATGGTGATAAACATCCTGTTACTAAGTTCAGAAACCTACAAACACAATCATGTCAAAAAATTCTCATTCCCTTCAAATGTTTCGTGTTTGCCACTAGAAGTTTAGAATTCCCCATGAAAGGATATATTTGCAGACATCCAAGAAGATAAAATATTTTTCTCTTAAAGAGAAAGAGACCTACTGGTCTTTGTTTGTCAGTAAGTTCTGCAATTGATCATATTAACCAGTAGTTTCATAATACTGAACAATACAGAAAAGTATCCATAATTCCCTTTGAGGTTTGGGGATGGTAAGAAATACTGGAATGTATGACAATTTACTTGATATCTCTGCTTCAACCCATGCAGTTCTTGAAGTTTCCCAGAGAAGCAAAAGAGACAGAAATCTGAAGTCAGGTGGAGCCCTCTCTCTGTCTCAGAGGAAAGGAATTGCTCAACAGTCATAGCACATTTATTTAAACTCTTAGGAGGTAATGTCAATTTCAACCTCTGTGCCTAGCAACGTTTTATGGCTCACCTGAGCATCTCATATTCCTGGAGTTGGAATAGATTATTTTCATGGTTTACCTTGCATGTGTGATTGATCTCCAGTTTTCGCTGTTCCCTTTATCTCTCTTTTCTATTTTTAGTTGAAAGTGATGGGTGGTCAGTTGAAGTTGGTGAAGCTGTGTTTGGAGGACTCTGTAGAAGACCATCTCATTCTTTAGTCCTCCATTCTGAATGAACTATGTGTTCAGGCTAAAGATTCCTAGTCCAAAGGTTTTAAGTACCTGTATTCAGCAATTTAACCCTATGCAGTCCAATAACCCATGAAGCGGTCAGTTACCAGTGTAGCTGGCAATTTTCAGAAGTTCTTAGAGATTTGAGTTTCTTTAGCTAATATATTGCTATGACATTATTTTGCACATCTTGTGATTAATTTTTTATTAGATGTTCAGGACCAAATTAAGGTGAGATATGTATCAATCAATTTTTGCTATTTATCAAGGTTAGTTAAGTCTCCCAGGATTTATCTTGGAACCATGGATAGCACCTCTTAGTTCTGTCAGCGTCAGGCATCTGGATGAGTCATGGCCATTGCTTGACCAAATTATTTTCTGTGAAATTTTTGGGGAATTTTTTTTCTCTTCTGGTGGCTCTCTCTAGGCACGCTATACATCATTGAATCACTTTCCTCTGTAGTCCCACAATTCTTTGATCAGAAGATCAAGGACTCAACTGAGGTATAAGATGTTGCAGCAGAGGTTCTCTTATTTCTTAGGTCCTCACTGAAAGGGTTAGGTCCCAAATATTGGCTATCTTCTCAACCCATCTGTCTTTCTAATTTTTGGTCTCCAAACCTCAGTTGTTGAACATCCAGAAAAGAGAAAATTAATGACATTACATTGCAATAGAGGCAGTAAGTCTAAAATTATAATCTTATTTGAATGTTAAACATCTTAGAACACAAAATGGAACTATTATTTTCTAACAACCATGGATATTAGAATATTTAAATCCCTATACATTGTTAACAGACAGCAGTTACATATTTTACATGGAAAATTAGAAGTTGAAACCATGCATAACAATGCAGAGTGACAATCATTATGACATTTTGTAACATAATTACATTTTCATTTTGACATTATAACACTTTTATTCAGTCATCTCTATCAAATACATAAGAAGCTTTCATCTAATTTTTTTTCCTTTAAAGGGATGTACATCACACATTTTTCTTAAAGACAGATGTCTGAGTGCAAAAGAAGAGTCTGTCACCATAAACAGTCCTCATTTCACACTTTGGAAGACCTGCACACTTGCAGACATGAATATATTCAATACACTACCAAACAATAACAATCAATTGTCATAGCTGTTTGGAAACCTTTGTACCAGAACTTCTTTAAATCAAAAACCTTATTGTCTATAAAACTTCACCTTTTAGACAATGACCATTGTAAACGTATCACAATAATATATTTTTAATAGCATGGATTGTGGTGTCTTCCTTAAGGCTTTGGAGATCACCAGGGCTTCCTATCAATGAACAAGGCCTGGATGAATTTTCAGGCAGCTACTTCCTTATTCATCATTGAAGTCCACTCTAATAGTCTCTCTAAGCACCAAAAGCTTTTTTTAAAATTATGTTAATTTTTGATGACTTATGAAAGTCCAATCACATATTTAATAAATTTTTGAACAATGAGAGTCATGTCACAATACATAAACAACAATATACATTACATTTAGACAATCAATTTTAGAATCATTTTGACCAGCTAGAAACATGGGTGGAAGCATTATTTTAAATCTGTAACCCAAATTCAATTATGAACAAATTATCCAAAAAATGGAAAAGAAAAAAGGAAAAGAGGAAACATTATTGAGCTCAAATAATAAAGAACAGCTGTTCCTGTATATGAGAAACACAAATAATTGCACAGTTTATCAGACTGGACAAACAAGCATTTTGCAAAATCAGAGTGAATTCAAATATGTTTTTTGACCTAATTGAATTATAGTAACTTTTTTACAACTTTAGAAATTTATAATTATGAATGAACTGGTCAAGTTTTGTTGTTTATCAACTAGCAGAGATCACTTACAAGAAGAATGTGGAGGGCATAAAAACTTTATCTATTATTAATGCACAATATTTTATATTTTATTTTATCAATAATATTGGCAAGTTTCAGCTCAGTTATCCCTATATATTGTATCACCCACTCAGACCTTTGATTCCTATTTTTGGTTATGATCTCTTGGTCATTTTGGATCAATTCCTTCAATTGGTCCTAAGTCGGGTCTAGCCTCATTCTTGTCTAGTGGTTGTAGAACAGTCTCCAAAGCATCATTGCCATAGTACTGTGATTCAGCTTCTTCAAACACAGAATCAAGTTTCTCTGAAAAAACACAAGCACATCCTTGACCACAAATTAGGACTGGGGTGCATGTTTTTACTGTCCAGTATGAAGATATTTCCAAAGGAGCCTTCCTAGCTTTTTTTTGCATTATGTGATTGAATTGCCTTTTTGTTATTGATGTTATATTTGTAGTATGATTTAAAATTTCAATAATATATACTACAAAGTGAAGTCTACTATGAAGAGTAAATATTTTATGGAAGAATTGATAAGATTGATTCCACTTTTATTTTTCTAATTCAATTTTGAGCATACATTGAGCATGTTTTGCAGTTGCTTAGACCTTGAGGATTATAAAAAAGTCCTGTAGCAGGGGAAATATTAAAACTTTTACAAAACACGTGGAAAGCAGCACTTTTATATGCTGGGATATTGTCAGTATTAAGTGTAGGGAAAAACCTGTTCTCCTTTTCTCCTTCATTTTATAAACAGGCACCCCCCCACCCAAGGGCAGATGCAGCATGCACATCATCTCCATGTCCTTCTCCTGAACAGAATGAGGATGTTTATAAAGTGAGAATCCTGGCACGCCATTAGTCACTCAGCCAAGCTTCTAAACTTCTCAAGTTGAAACAGTGTATTGATCATTCAATTCCATCTCTTGTCAACTTGACAACAAGAAATACTTTTGGAAAAATTTGTCTCCAGAGACAAAGACGTATTTATTTTTATCATTTCACAACTTGAACATCACAACACAGGTTTACCAATCCTTAACAACCAGTGTTAAGTCTATCAACATTATATTACATTGGAAACATAACATTTCACCCTTGAACCTGAAACAAGCATCACTGTTCCTCCCACCTCCCTTGTCTGGGTTACACTCCAGGCTCAGTGGAACTCTTCAGTTCCTTCCCTTATCCTGGGACCTGTAAGAAGTGATGAGAGGAGCAGGAAGCAACAGTTTGTCCCTTGTAAATAACTCTTTAAAGTCTGTAGAGGCCCAGGTAGATTTGTGCTGGTTTGCTTTTTCCTTAGCCTTACTCTGAGCTGCTTTTCCATTTCTTCCCAAGTGTATAAATTTACAGTTCCTTCTTCTAGAAACAAACTCAGCAAATTTAGCAAGCTGTGAAGTCTTAATAGGCATACAATCATTGAGGCACTCCCTGTTCCAGGTCCACAACAAAAAAGTAAATACAGGAATCAAGCATACAACAAACATTTATATATCTATATGCATATTTTTGAGAACTTGTTTGCCCCATGTTTAACAACTGTAAAAATCAATACACCTCTTTATTTTTTGTTTCTTGTGAGCTTGTTTACCTCTCTGGCCCTAGTAAACCTGTTTTACACTCTGGCCCTAGTGAACCCATTTCTTTCTCTGGCAGTAGTGAATCTATTTCTTTCTATGCCACAAGTTTTACACCTGATGATGTCAATATAAATACGCCTCTGTGATTACTATCGGCACTATTAACGCACTTCAGCTCCTCTTATATGCACAGTGAGATGTGTCCCTTCACCCACTATTTCTACTTACCTCAGTCCCTGTTTGCATGCCATATGCTGCATCCCATGCAGCTCTCAAGGCTTTCTGGGGAAAAGGATGGTGAGAGGATGGAGAAGTAAAAGAGACAAAAGATGAGGTCAGGTGGAGCCCTCTCTCCAGCTTAGAGGAAAGGAACTGCTCAACCACAATTGTATATTTATTTATACTCTTAGAAGTTTGATGTCAGTTTCAACCCCTCTACCTAAGAAATTTGTATGGCCCACCCGAACACCTCATGTTCTTGGAGATGAAACAACTAGTTGCCCTAGCTTGAGTTGCACGTGTGATCCATCGCCAGCTTTAGCCACTCCAAACACATCTCTTTAAAGGCCAAACATTTCTTTGGATAAACAGTTCAAAACTTATGACAATATTTGTTCTACAGGTAGCTTCCCAATTCTGCCTACTCCCAACTGGAATAATACTATTTTTCTCAAGACCCTTTAGATACTAAAGTTAAGCAGATGAAATTTTCACCAAAAGTGAGATAGAACCTAAATAAAAGCAGTCAATATGGTATGGAGCACTGTATCCTATACCCCAGGGCAAGAGGAGGGCTTTTTTATTAAGCTGTGTAGCTTGTAAAGGCCATGCCTGTAACTATCATCATGTGCAAGCACAGATTTAGACTTTTATACAAAGACTGGAAAATTCCACAGTAGAAACGTTCTAAGTAAATACCCTAAATACTTTTTGACACTACAAGGTATTTTTTAATATTACAAAAAAACACCCTAAATATTTTTGACACTACTGAAGTATATTTTAATGAACAAAACAAACAAACCTAAAGCTTTGCCCTTTTACTATGTACCAGAACATAGAAATCTTAAAATATTCCAAATATGAAGACAATGAATAGTAAAACAGTACTAAAAGGCATTCCTCCTGAAATAAGCTTTGGCTTAACTAGAGTAAAACACACTGAGCCTAGCTATTCTCTTCCAATTTAATTACAAAGTGCCTTTGTTTTGGCAACTTATTTGGCCCACAAAATAATTTTGATACTGTTCATGATACCCTTGTGTGTTCTCATAACTAAGTTATACTTAAAAGCCTACCTATTAAGGTGTTAGTCCACTTGTGGTTCAGCAGACTCCACAGGGATCCATTCAAACTGAGGTCTGCCTGTCAGGCACAACAGTATACATGTTCTGAGGTAGAATTTTTTGTGACCAAATTGACACAAAATTTTTACTTTTACTTAAAGATTAAAATTTTGAGATGTTAAGTCAGTGCCAAACACTTATGGTTTACTGAGATTTCCATTAAACAGTAACATGAATGCTGAAGCATATATATATATATATATATATATATATAT
>NW_004955529.1:2358794-2360625 GCF_000276665.1 Chinchilla lanigera | reverse complement strand
CATTGATCCTCAGGTTTGTTTTTTAACCAGTACCAGGTTGATTTTATTACAGTAGCTTTGTGGTATAACTTCAGGTCAGGCATTGTGATTATACCTGATTTGTCCTTGTTGCCAGAAAAACTTGTGTTTGCTATTCTGGGTCTCTTTTGCTTCAAGATAAATTTAAGGAATATTTTCTGTAGATCTGTGAGTTATACTAATGGTAGTTTAATGGGAATTGCACTGAATCTGTACAAAAATTTTGGTAGTATGGCCATTGTCACAGTGTTCGTTCTTCCTATCCTTGAGCAAGGAACATTTTTCCATTTATTGAAATGCTCTTCGATCACTTTTTTCAGACGACTGTAGTTTTCATTGAATAGATCTTTTGCTTCTTTTGTTAGCTTGATTCCTAAACATTTCATTTTCTTGGATGCTACTGTGAACGATATGGTTTCCTTAATTTCTCTCTCAGTTTGTTTGTTGTTTGTATATAGGAATGCTATTGATTTTTGATTGTTGACTTTGTATCCAGCTACACTGCTGAATGTGTGGATTAATTCAAGGAATCTTCTTGTGAAGTTTTTGAGGTCTTCCATGTAAACTGTCATGTCATCTGCAAAGAAAGATAATTTTAATTCTTCCTTTCATATCCTTATTCCTTTTATTTCTCTCTATTGTCCAATTATGTTGAACAGGAGTGGTGTTGAACTATGTTGAACAGGACTGGTAACAGTGGACATCCTTGTCTTGTTGCTGATTTTAAAGTAAAAGCTTTCAGTTTTTGTTCCTTTAGTATAATGTTGGCTTTTGGTTTGTCATAGATGGCTTTGATCAAGTTGAGGTAAAGACCATCTATTCCTATTTTCTGTAGAGTTTTTATCATGAATGCATGTTGGACTTTATTGAAAGCTTTTTCTGCATCTATTGTAGTAGTCGTGTGGTTTTTATCTTTTGCTCTTTTGATATGGTGTATAACATTAATTCATTTGCAAATATTGAACCATCAATGCATTCTTGGAATGAATCTAACTTGGTTGTGGTGTATCATTTTCTTGATAACTTGCTGCATTCCATTTGGTAGTATTTTATTTAGGATATTTCCATCTATATTCATTAGGGTGATTGGTGTGTAGTTCTCTTTCTTGGTTGGATCTTTCTTTGATTTTGTTATTTTTATAATACTTGCCACAATAAATGAGTTAGGGAAAATTGCTTCCTTTTCAATTTCATTGAAGAGTTTCAGGAATGTTGGTATTAAATCTTCTCTGAATTTCTTGTTAAATTCTGCTGTGAATCCTTCAGGGTCTTGGCTTCTCTTTGTCAGTAAATTTTTAATCACATTTTCAATCTGATTAATTGATATTGAGTTGTTCAGCATTATTACATCTTCTTTACTCAACCTTGGTAATTCATATGTATCTAGGAATTTGTCCATTTCTTCTGAGTTTTATATCCTATGCAAGTAAAGATTTTCAAATAGGTAGTGATGATCTTATGAATTTCTCTAGAATCAGTAGTAATTTGGTACTTTTCTTTCCTTATTGCATGAATTTGCATTCTTTCCTTTCTTGTATTGATAAGGTTGACTAAGGGTTTATCATTTTTTTTTTTATTCTTTCAAAGAACCAATTCTGATTCATTTATATTTTTTAGGGTTTTCTTCATCTCAAGTGCATTAATTTCTGTCCTGATCAATTTTTTTTTAACAGATCGACAACATTTTACAAAATAGCAAAGGATCAGTACAGACATTACAGAGTTACAAACAGAGTGGTAGGGAATTAACAATGCTTATTGTATTACATATTGATATCTTCAATGTAGTTTCTCATGAAAACACATATAGACA
>NW_004955529.1:2347492-2352373 GCF_000276665.1 Chinchilla lanigera | reverse complement strand
ACACACACACACACACATATATATATAAAATCTCCAATGAGTACTTCCAAATGTAAGTTGACTTTACATGCCACCCTTCTCACTCCTGCCCCGGATCATATTACACCTACATGGGGGCCATTGTCTAATTAACCCCCATTCCTGAGAAATATTTATTTTCCTGTCAGCACCCAATATCTTACCTCTTAAATGCATTAAAGACACTCTTCTTTGACCTAGTTCTTATCTGTGCTGGCATCATCTCATTATAAGCAAGATATAAGAATTCAGATACATGTAATTTAGGCTGTCGCACACTAGGCTGATTACATTCATTAAGGGAGTTGGTATGTGTAGTTAAACACCATAATTATTTTTACTTATTCTTCCTTTCCACTCCTTCCTTCTGCATCTATGTCTGCATCAATTTCCCATTTGCAAACAAAATTATCTCCAAGATGCCTATTATTTATTTTTTATCTTGCTCTTTAAAATGTGTATTGCTTGGCTTTCTTAAATAAGAGAATACATGTGATATTAAAGCTTAGTTGTCTGTTGTGTTTCACTTAATTTATAGTCTCAAAGTGGATCTATTTACTTAGAAGTGATTAAAAAATATCAAATTTTATGGCATAGAAGTTCTCCAATGTGTTATAAATATTAAGTTTTCTTCATCCAGTCATCTGTTGGACAAGTAGCTCTTTTCCAAGATTTAGCTTTTATGAATTAGGCTGATATACACATGGACATGCACATATCATGGTGATATAATGGTAACTGCAACTCTTTTAGGAAGATACCTACAAGGGGGATAGCTGGTCGATTTTTGTTATTTTTATTTGTCTGTGGAATTTCCATAAGGATTCCCATAGTTGTTATACTAGTGCACATTTCCACCAACAATGGAGAAGAGTGTTTTATCATGATGTTTGCCAGGATGTGTTATTATTTGATTCACTGATTATAGCAATTCTTTATAAAGGACAGTAGGTATCAGTGTTGTTTTATATTGTATTCCTCTAATAGCTAATGATGGGCATATTTTCATGTTTTTGTTGGCCATTTTTATGAGAAGCATCTATTAATTTCATTTCATCATTTTGTTGAGTTATTTATTGGGGAATTTAAATGTTTTGAGTTCTATTTGTTAATAGTTCTTTACCCAAGAAGTAGTTGACAAAATATTTTCCCATTCTGTAGTTTGTTGCTTGTTTGTTTTTCAGAAACTTTTAAATTTGATGTCATCCAATTACTTTATTCTTAAGATTGTTCTTTGGCAACAAACATTCTGTTCACAAAGCATCTATGTGTCTTCAAGAGTTTTACCTATTTTATCTTGTAGCAGATTAGGTATTTCTTTTTTAATATGCAGGTCTTCAATCATTTTGATTTTATTGTGTACATGTTGAGGGATAGGACTCTAGATTCAAATATTTTGAATGAGTGTAACCAGTTTTCCCAGCACCATTTCTTTAAGAGGCTATCTTTCCTTCAGTGTGCGATTTTGTACCCTTTGTAGAAGATCAAATAAATGAATGTGCCTGATGTTGTTTTTGCATCATCCATTATATTCCATTGATCTACATGTCAGTTTTTGTGTGAGCATCATTCTTTTATAGCTGCAGCTTTTTAATATAGCTTGAAACATGGAATTTTGAAATATCCTGATTTGCTATGTTGGCAGGATTGTTTTTGTTCTTCTGATTCAATATAAAATTTGTAATTACTTTTTCTATTTATGTAAGATATACCATTTTTATTTTGATTAGGATTGCATGAAATGTGTCTATAAATTTTGTTATTATGGCAATTTGGATAAAGGTTCTACATAACCAGAAACAAAAAGTGTCTCCATTTTCTGTTGTCATATTCAATCTCTTCTTCGAGAGTCCCGCAGTTGTCCTTGTACAGAAGTTTCTCTTATTTGGTTAGGTGAATTCCTAAATGAGTGATTTCTCTGAGCCTATTTTGCGTGGTTCTATCTTTCTAATTACTAGCTCGGTGAATACACTATTGCTTGACAGGAACACTATTGATTATGGGTGGTGATTTAGTTTTGTATTTTTAATCTTGCTACAATGCTGAATTAGATTACTAATTCTTGGATTCTTTGGGAGAAACATTTTGGCATATCTATGAAGGGATCATCTCAGGTCTGAATAATGGTAATTTTATTTCTTTCTTGCATATATGCTTCACTTTCACGTATTACTCTTGCTTGACTGCTTATTTTGCCTATTGCTTATTATTATTGACCATAATAGCAAGCCAGAGGCATAGGAGTAGATATCCTTGTTCCTGATTTTATACTAAAAGCTTTCAACTTTTCCTCACTTAATATGATGTAATTATTATGATTGCCATAAATATCTTTTTATCAGATTGATGAAAAGCACTTTAATAATTATTTTCTTCTGGATTTTTATTATAAAATTATATTGCATTTGTGAAATATTTCTTATGCATCTATTAATGCCACCATGTGATTTTTGCCTTCTTTTCTGTCTATGTGATATATTACATTTATTGATGTGTATTTGTTGAACAATTCTTTCATCTTTGGCATAAATTCTAGTAAAACATGACGTGATTTTTAAATAATTTGTTCCATACCAGTTTCCTGTATCTTGTTGAATGTATATATATATATATATATATATATATATATATATATATAATTGGATTTTCATTCATTATTTAATGAATAAAATTAAATTACACAAAAAGACTATGAGAGCAGTTACTCAGACTACAAGTCATAGGCAAAATTATTCTTTCTAAGAGAGAAGAAATAAACTGAGAATAGCACAAAAATTTCAATGCTAATTTGTTTCTTCTATGTTTTAAAACATGTTTATGTAGTAGTTTTGCTTTTATCTATGTCCCGTTCTGGTTTTTGAATTATAATAATGATAGCTTGTATGAATGAATTTGCAAGTACTTCCTTTCCAATTTTATTAAAGATTTTGAGTAGTACTGGCACTAGCGCATTCCCTCCTATCTTGTAGAGTTCATAAGTGAATCAGTAAGGTCATAGATTTGTATTTCAAAATTATTTGATTCCTGTCTCAATTTTATTGCCTGCTATTGGTTCATTCAGCACTTTAATATCTTCCATTTTTAAAATTCATCTTTATCTTGAAATTTATCAATTTCTTCCAGATTCTCCAACACATTGTAGTTCATGTTTATAAGTAGTGACAAATGATCTAGAATTTGGTGATATCTGTTGTGATTGTGCATTTTTCATTTCTGATTGCATTGATATGTGTTTTTCTGGCTTCTTCTGCTAGGTTTGGTTAATGGCTTATCTATTTCATTTAATACTTCAAAGAACCATATAGTTCATTTATTGTCTCATTGTATTGTTTATTCAGCCTCAGTTCTACTAATTTCTACTCTCCTCTTTTACTTTTACTGGCTTTGCATTTGGATTGTTTTTCATTTCCTACTTCCTTGAGCTACATTAGTTATTTGATAGGGATTGCTCAGTTTTTCTAAAGTTTTTATCCACAACATTAAATTTCCTACTTGGGACTGATTTTATTGTGTCCCATTTGTTTTGGCATGTTATACTTGTCTTATTATTTGATACAAGAAACTGTTGAATTTCTTGCTTATTCTGTTACTCATTCATTATTTAAGAATGAATAATTTAATTTTCAAATGTTTACAAAATTAGTTTTCTTTTGTCATCTATTTCTCTTTTCAGTCCACTGTGATCAAATAACATATATGGGACTATTTTGCTTCCATTGTATGTATTTACACAGTTTATTAGCTACAATGCAGTCTATTTGGAGAGAAAAGTCTTTGTGCTTCTGTAAAGAATGTGTATGCCATAATATTAAAGAGGAACACTGTGCACATATCTATTAAATTTATTTATTCAAAGGAGTTTCCCAACTCTTTGTTGATGTTTTCTCTCTAGCTGATCTGTCTGAAACTGAATGTGAAGAATTTAGGTCACTCTATGTTTGTGTTGAGGTTTTTCTTATCTATTGTGTCCAGTAATGTTGGGTTTATGAAGCTAATGTGCCACTACTGGCCACATAAATATTTATTATTGTTGTATCTTCATATTGAATTGTTTCTTTAACTACTATGAGTCATCTAATCTACCTAGACTGATCAGCTTTGCTCTTTCATCAGTTTTCTAATCTGTGTCTTTTGATCAACAAGTTAAATATTTGCAAACTGATAGTTATTACTAAAAGGTAGTAACTTAAGCCATTTATTGCATTATTTTTCTATTGTTGATTAGTGTAATTTTCCATTGTGTTTAATTGTTCACCTTACTTGCCTTATTCATTCTATCAGAAGTTTTGACATTGTTGGCTTTATCATCAATATCTAACTTCTAATATCATTTTCTTTCCCAAATATTTGGTGTGCTATTTTAGGCATGAATTTCTTAAGGTTTTCTTTTAATTGATGTTCTTATTCCTCCATCAATTTTGAATGACAGTTTTGCAGGACACATCAGTCTGCATTGAAATTTATTTCCACTTATGGATTGAGGCCCTTCACTATAAGCTTTCCTAGACTTCAATTTTGTGTTGAATGTTGTCTAGGTTTACGTTTCTAAGTGTTTGCTTCCATTTAGGATTCTGTCCTGAAGTTTGATGCATTGAACTTTTCATGTATCACTGAGAAATTTTTCTTTGATAGTGGATATTTTGGGTTTTATATATGTAACTCACTTGTATGTGGAGTTCTTTCACTACAGTCAGAAATGTTTCTGTTGACTTTTGTGAACAAATATTTTATTCCTTATATGCAGTTTTCTAATTTGAAGTCCAATCCTTCTTCAAATAGTAGTATTTGCATTATCTAGCAAAAGTTGAATAAATTTTCCGTATTCTTTTTACTTATAAATATTTCCTTTTTTTTTTTTTTTTT
>NW_004955529.1:2311268-2324192 GCF_000276665.1 Chinchilla lanigera | reverse complement strand
TTCTTCTTCTTCTTCTTCTTCTTCTTCTTCTTCTTCTTCTTCTTCTTCTTCTTCTTCTTCTTCTTCTTCTTCTTCTTCTTGTGCTGTACTGGGGATCGAACTTATGACCTTATGCTTGCCAGGCACACACTTACGCCACTGAGCTATATCCCCAGCCCCTCTCTCTGCTTCTTACACTACGGAGAAAATACAATGTTTACACATGTGATTCTGAATTACTTCACTCATTATTACGGTCTCAAGTTGCATCCATTTATCTGTAAAAGGCTCAAGTTCATTTTTTTGTATAGCTGAGAAATACCGCATTGCATTATAACACATATTTTTTTCTCTTCTTCTGTAGATGGAATTTGGATTTTTTCCAATTTTAGCTACAACAAATTGTGCTGCTATACGTAGGTGTACATATTTCACAGTGGCATGATGTTTTTATTTCTTCTTGGAAAATACTCAGAAGGTGAATAGGCCGGTGAAATGAGAAGTCTAATCCATTTTTTTTTTTTTTTTGAGGAATATCCACACTGATTCCCACAGGGTTTGAAGCAACAGTGGAGAAGTGTTTATTTTTCTACAAAGCCATGCCAGAATTTGTTATTTGCTTATTTCTTGATAAAAACTATTCTTTCTGGGGTGAGATGGAATCTCAATGATTGCATCTTTCAAATGACCAATGAGGTTGAACTTTTTTCATATATTTATGTAGAATTTGTATTTCTTCATCTAGGAAATGTGTACTCATCTTCAATGCCCATTTTTGGATTATGTCTTTGAATTTGGGTGGTTTGATTTTTTTCAATTCTTTTAATGGAACCTCTGGATTTAATTTATAAAGGAGCATTCCTAGTGATTTTCATATTGGTTGGATCTGTTTAAATTCTCAACAACAATGGATAGGGGTTCCTTTCTCCCAAAGCTTTTCCAACATTTGTTATTGGCTGAATTCTTGATGATAGCCATTTTTTCTGGAGTGAGATGAAATTTGAAGGTTTTTAAATTTGCAATTCTACAGTGACCAGTAATATTGAATATTTTTCATATATTTATTTGCTAATTTTACTTGACCTGAGAAGTGTCTATTTATTTCAGATGTCCATTTTTATTGGACCTTTAAATTTATGGGATATAGTATTTTTAAGTTTTTATGAATTCCAGATAATAATCCTTTGTCTGAAGAATAATGGGTAAAAAATTTTCCTATTCTGTATGTTGTCTCTTCACTCTGTTAGTGGCTTTATTTGCAATGTAAAAACTTTTAAACTGGAGATGATACCAGTTGTTTATACTTGTAATATTTTCTGTGCAGAGTTTTATTCATAAAGTCTTTTCATACACCTGTCTTCAAGAGTTTTACATATTCTGTCTTCCAGCATATTTTTTTCAGTTTTAATATTTATATCTTTGATCTATTTTGATTTCAGCAGGGTTCATGGTGAGAGATATAGATATAGGTTGAATCTCTGGCATGTGGAAAGCCAGCTCTCCCAGTACCACTTTTAAATAGTTTATCTTTCCTTCAGTAAAACGGTTTGGTTACTTTGTCAAAAATAAGACAGCTGAGTGTGTGTCACATAGTTTCTGCACCTTCTAATCCTGTTCACTTGACCCTTGACTCTGTTTTATGCCAGTACCACATTATTTTATCAGTGTGGCTTGGTAGTATAACTTCAAATTGGGGAATGTGATGCCCTATCATTTGCTGTTGTTCCCCAGCATTACTTTAATTATTTTATGTCTCTCTTGGTTCCAAATGAATTTTAGGATTGATTTCTGTATTTCTGGGAGAAACATCTTTGGTATTTTGATTGAGACTGGATTATATTATGTTCAGTATTGTGTTAACTGTTTGACTTATCAGAAATGGTTTTTATCATATTGAGATATACACGTATTGCAATTTTCTGTAGGATTTTTATCATCATTGGGTGGTGGACTATGCCAAAGGCTTTTTCTCTGTGTATTGAATTGATAATGTGGTTTTTAGCCTTGGTTCTGTTATAATATTTTACATTTATTGATTTGCACATGTTGATCCTTTTCTGTATTCCTGTCATGACTCTCACTTGGTCAAGATGTGTAGTTTTTTTTTTTTTTTTTTTTTTTTTTTTTTTTTTTTCTCCGGTACCGGGAACCGAACTCACGACCTTGCGCTTGGCAGGCAGGCGCTTTTGCCGCTGAGCTAAATTCCCAGCCCCGATGTGTAGTCTTTTTGATGATTTTCTTTATACTCTTTGCCAGCATCATACTGAGGACTTTTCCATCAGTGTTCGTTGAAGAGACTGGCCTGTAGTTCTTTTTGTTGGTTGGGTCCTTCTCTGATCTTGATATAAGGGTAATGTTTGCTTCTAGGAATGATCTTGGGGAATATCGCTTTCCTTTACATTTTATTAAAGATTTTGTAGAGTTGTGTAATTACATCTTCTCTAACATTCTTGCAATATTCAGCATTTGATGTGTCAAAATCCAGGTTTCCTTTTGTTGGTAATTTTTATAATTGATTTTTCAGTTTGACTGCCTAATATTGGATCATTTAGAATATTTATACCTTCTAGATTCAGCTAGCGGTAATTCATAGTAATTCATATTTATCTAAGAATTTACCCATTTTTCTGAATTTTCCAACATTTTAGTGTATACATTCTCATTGTAGCTACTAATGATCTGGATTTCTGCAGGATCTTTTTGTGATTTTGCTGTTCTTATGCCTAATTGCATAGATTTGGATCTTTTTTATCCTTCTTTTAACAAGTTTAATGAGGGGGTTACCAAATTTATTTATTCTTGCATGAATTTCTGCTCTAATCTTTTTTTTTATTTTTTGGTTTGCTTTTTTTCCAGTACTGGGAATCAAACTCACGACCTTGTGCTTGCCAGATGCTGTGCCGTTGAGCTAAATCCTTAGCCCTAATACATAGTTTCTTACTTTTTTCTTTTTTCCAGTACCAGTAATCGAACTCACAATCGTGTGCTTGCCAGGCAGGCGCTGTGCTGCTGAGCTAAATCCTCAGCCCTCTCTGCTCTAATCTTTATAGTTTTCTTCATCATGTGGACTTGCTCCTCTTTTTCTGGAATCTTGAGGTTCCATTTTAGGTTATGTAGAGGTAGTGACCTGTTTTGCTGATGAGCATATTTACTTTTATAACTGCCCTGTAGGACAGGTTTCATCGTATCCCATATGTTTCTCTACATCCTATTGGCATTACTGTTTATTTGTAGATGCTGTCTAATTTCTTCTTTAATTTCATCTGTGATCCATTGGTTAATGTAGATGGTGTTATTTCATTTCCAAGTATTTGTGCATTTTTTATGTTTTGCTGTGTCATTGATTTTTAATTTAATTGCACTGTTGTCCAGTCATACATATGGGATAATTTTAATTTATTTGCATTTGTTTAAGCGTGTTCAGTGAGCTATTATATGGTATATTTTGCAGAAAGTCCCATGTGCTTTTGAGAACAATGTATATTCTCTTGTTTTTGTGTGGAACACTCTAGATATCTATTAAGTCCATTTACTCAAAGATTTGGTTCATTTCTGATAATTATTTGTTGACATATTGTGTAGTTGCTCTATTTGTGATAATACAGTGTTGAGTCCCCACTTTACAGTTCTATTAGTGTTTACCTGAGTTTTTTATATCTATTACTGTTCGTTTTCTGTATATCTTTGCACTGGTACTTGATATATACTTATTTATGATTGTTATCTCTTACTTTTAGATTGTTCCC
Source organism: Chinchilla lanigera (assembly GCF_000276665.1). Lineage (NCBI taxonomy): Eukaryota > Metazoa > Chordata > Mammalia > Rodentia > Chinchillidae > Chinchilla > Chinchilla lanigera. Next base: position 2,320,467 of record NW_004955529.1, on the reverse strand, counting down.
TTAACAAGCACATAGTGGTCTTCTTTGTCTCTTGTGATCATTCTTGGCTTGAAATCCACTTTGATTTCAATTAGAATCTCTAATCCTGTTTTCCAGTTTCTTGTTCCATGGATTAAAATTTTCCTTCTTAGATTTTCAATGTACGAATTTCTTTTTCAGTTAAATATGCTACTCGTATACAGAATATTTTATGGTATTGTTTCTTTGTTTGAGGCAAGATCTCACTACATAGTTAAGGCTGGCCTTGAACTCACTATATAGCCCACACTGGCCTCAGAATCATGATGATCCTCCTAACTCAGCCTCCCAAATGCTGAGATTACAGGTATGTGCCACCACATCCAGCTGAATGTATTGTTTCTTGATACATTCTGTCAATCTGTTTATTTTATTTTAGAGAGAGAAAATAGAACAAAATATCAAAACAAGATAATATGTTGTGACTATGGTTAATACTGTGTATATTATTGTTAAATTAGTTACTCAGAGTTAAACATATTGGTAATTAATTGTCCAAACAATGTGAGCACAAACCTTTCCATTCAATAAACTAAGAGGAATTAGTAGTTTAACTATTGTAACTACCATATTCATATATATTTTTTGCTTTCCTCTTCCTTATTTTCTCCATCTCCTCTCCCAGTTACTCTTTCTTTTTAAAGATTATTCCCATTTTACAATATCTATTGTAAATTTCATACCTTATTTATTCCTTCAGCTTCTCACACTAGGGAGACAATATGATGTCATCACATGTGTCTCTAATTTATTTTCCTTATGAGTATGGTCATGAGTTGCCACTATTATAAAAATATCTGTTTTATCCTTCTTTATGGCTGAGTAACACTCTATTGTGTAAAAATACCACACTTTTTATCCATTCATAGGTTGATGAGCACATGGGTTTTTTCCAAGATCCAGGTATTACAGATTGCGCTTCTATAAACATGGGTGCACATATATCGCTATGGTATGATGATTTTAATTCTTCTGGGAAAATACTCAGAAAGGGAATAGATGGGTTAAATAGTAATTCCAATCCTAGATTTTGAGGCATATGCACTCTGATTTCCACAGTGATTGTACCACTCTGCTCTCCAACCAACCATTTATTTTCCCCCACAACCACTTTAGTATGGTATTGGTTGATTTCTTGAAGCCAATCAGCATTTGATTGATGAGTTCAGACTATTGCAGTTGAAGGTTATAGTTGATAGGTATTGACTTAACTTTGTCATTATTTTATGCTCCTATTGTTTGTTCTCTTTCTTTCCCTTTTACTTAAATTTTAGTCTTGTCTCATGTTCATTGTATTTGGATTCTTGGAGTTTTTGTCTTCAACTTCTTTTTCTAGTATATCCTTCAGTTTCTTTATCTAGTATGTTCAGAAGACTTTGGAGTGTTGGATTGGTGGTTGTGAATTTCTTCAGGTGGTCTTTATCTTGGAAGTATCTTATTTCTCCATCAATTAAGCAAGATAATTCTTCAGAGTGTATCAATCTTGGTTGGGGGTTGTTTTCTTTTATGCTCTGAAATACTTCACTCTAAGCTCTGCTTAACTTTACATTTTGGGTTGAGAAGTTTGCTACATTCTGATGGGTTTTCTTTATAGGTGATTGATTCTTTACGCTAACATCATTGAAGATTATGTTCTTGTGCAGATTACAGGAATCTTGACTATTATATGTCCTGTTGTATTTTCCCCTGATCATTATTTGAAGTGTTATAAATTTTAATTATCTGTTTGTGAAATTTTATTTTCATGCTAGGAAAGTTTCCTGCTATTATTCTCTGAACAAGATTTTTATGCCTTTAGTGTATCTTCTGATCTTTTTATTGATTCCAGTTAATATTATCTTAGAGTTTGAGGTGTCTAGCAACTCTTGGGTTGATTTTTCATGACCCCTTGTTACTTTAAAGAAATCTTTCCTTTGGTCATCACCAACTACAGCCCTTACCTCCAGATATGATATTCTATCTTCGGTTGACTTTGTGGCATGTAATTTCAATAGAATTTTAATCTTTTGGTTTTCCATTTAATATTGTTTTATGCAACTGAGTTCTTTTCCATGTTGGATAGTCATGATTTCCATGTCATTCCTGAGCTCTTTTAGTTTTCAATCTGCATATTCTCTATATACACTAAACATTTCCTTATTTCCATCATGTCTAAGAGTATGAAGAGGAATGAAGAGCAAGGAAAGTGTAATTAGAGATTGAAGAAAACTGAGATTTGTTCTAATTTATTAATATTTTGGTAGTTATTTTATGTTTGAATAAAATGTCCATTTTGGGTACAGCTCACCCTAACAAGTCCTTGATTTTTTAGTTCTGTGTCTTGAGCCCAAACCTTGTGCATCCTAGGTAAGTGTTTTATCACTGAGTTATATCCCCAGGCCTTTCATATACTTGAATGATACTATTTGAGTTAAAGCATTGGTTAATTTATTATCTTTTCACACTTTCTACATATATGTCAGATGAAATTTATGAAGATTAGTGAGAAGACAAGGAGATAAGCAAGAGAGAAAGACAGAAGAAATGAGAAGTGAGGAGGGATAAAAGGAAATAATGCAAAAAGAAATTAGCAAGAGAATTAATTAAATATAATTCAAAATTATATCCAATAAAAATTATAAAAAAGAAATGAAAACCAACTCACACACATACACACACACACACACACACACACACACTGTTGCAAGAGCAGCAAGCAAAATTTCTTTACAGTCTAGTTTAATTAGCAAACTGAGTTCAATTTCATTTCATGAAGATGCTACCCCCTACCATGGTTTGCTTAATTGTCTGCCTATGAGTAGATAGACCTACAGATCCATCTCTTTGGGGTAAACTCTAGGCTAAAAGTAGTCTTCTGAGCATAGCTAAATACAAACTTTTTCCTCTTCCCCAGGATCAGACTACTTCATTTAATTTGGAAACTGCATGCTGTGGTGTAGTTGGCCCAGCACCAGGTTTTATGTTGACATGCACCAGAGATCTCCCACTCCAGCAACTTATACTGTATTGTAAATTTCATGATTACCTCTGTGTTTTCCTTCCACAAACATTTTGCCTAGCACGCCACAGGATTCCCTCTGACATAAGAATAACTTTGTCTCTCTAATTTCAGTCTTTTTTCATCTCTCTCTGAAGTCTCTATACTGGGGATTTTGTGCCCTCTCAGAACTCCTTTCCTTCAGCAATCTCTGACAGGGAATATATGGAAGTCCACTGTAGGCACCTATCTATGAGCAAGGGCTATATGCAGGAAGTTCAGTAAGCCCAGCACTCTTTTGTATGAGAAAGAAAAAGGCAACTAATTATTTCTGGACACTGTAGCCCAGTGATAGTGAACCTCATAGATCTTTCAATGATACAAACAGCCCACTGTGGCACACATGCCATAGGTTTACCACCACTGTGTAGCCTCTCCTTTACCCAGTGTCCTGATATTCACTGCTGCTTCTGCTTTATGCTCATATATACCCCCAGGCTGCAGTTTTATCAGTGATCAATTTCAAGTCCCTAGTCAGAGGGGCACATTTGATTTCAAATTCTCAAGTGCCTACCTGTATTGTATCATAGATTTTCCTGGATTCCATTTCTCCAAAGTGCTGGCTTTCAAGTAATTTAGTCTCAGGGATACTCTTCATGGTGGCACAGTAAGAATAATGGTGGGCTTATTTGTCAGCCAGGCTGAAACTGAAGTGCCAGATCCATCTGCCAATTAGCTGAATTCTCTCCCAAGATGGTTTATATGCCTGACCTGGGGTATAAAGTGTACTAGGGCCCAGGAGCATTTCAGATTCCACTTGTAAAAACCTCTGACACTAAATTTTGATTCATTTAATCTCTCTTGCCTTTTTATCCTCTTAGATTTTGCTTTTTGTATAGCCCCTGCCTCAGGATACCTCCTTTCATCTAGCGTATGCATCAGAGACTTCTCCTTTTCAGTCACATTCCAGCAGGGTATGATAAACTTATGAGATACTTCTATATCAAATTGTTTTTATGGTAGCTAACAATTTTCTGAGAGAAGTACATAAATCTCTTCTGAGGGTGTTGCTCACTTAATATAACTCCCTTCTACTAAAGTTTCCAATAATTCCCAAAACCACCATATTATAAACTGAACTTCTACTACATAAAACTGGGTGACACACAGAAATATATTCAAACAATAGCATTTTCCCTCTAGGTATTAAATTTGAAAACCTTTTCAAAGGCCATCTATTTATCCATAACAATTTTTAAATTTCTTTTTTTAAAAATAGTCTTTAAATTTTTGTAAATTAGGACTACACAAAAGTCCAAATGACAATTCTCATTCCCCTCTCCTTATGCTGCAGGATTGGGTTCCAGTGCAGAAACACTGGAGACTCAGCAATCAGCTACAGCAGAGGAATTCAGGTGCCTGGCACCTCCACCTAAACCACAGCACCAGGCCACTAGGGGAATGACAGCCACACATCAGAACCTGGACTAAGACTCACATGATGGAGAGATGAGACTAGTGAGATGGAAAACCCTGAAATATGAGCAAATAGGTCGTAATTTAGGATAACCATCATGGTACTTAGGGATAAAGACACATGGGATAGAAACAGGTGGGTGGGGCTGCCCCTTTCTTTCTTCTATATATTTTTTATATTATTTTAACTATTTTATCTTTGTTTTTATCTTACTTGCTTTTCCTTTTCCATTTATCATTTTTTCTTCAAAATTCGTTTCTGTTTTCTTTTTTCCTGTTCTAATCCCATCCTTAAAATGTAGAGACCAAGATCAGATAACCCCCTACAACTTCTTCATTCTTTCTTTTCTACAACCTTCTCTAGTTTCCCAAACCTTGTGTGACCAACCTATGTTCTCCTGCCTTGCTTCTACTTCCTTTCCAGTTATATTTATTTTACATACCATCTTCCTTAAATTTGCACCAAAGGGAAAATCTAGTCTAAGGGAAAACAGTTTGCATACAAACTTCTAATTTATGATTGGTTCTGTTATATAACTATGACTATGTTATATAACTATGATTAAAAGTACAAAATCAATAGTTGCTCCAGTTTGTTAGTTTCAAAATTTCAGTTGATGCTGTCATTTTTGCTATTTGTACAGCTTCAGCTAATATACCATATCTGTTGTAATCAATGGTTCTCATTCCTGGAGCAATACCAGGAAGCTCTGGGATGATGACAACACAGCAACCCTACACCAGAAAACTTGAGACTGAGCCAAACAGATACCAACATGTCAATTTCAATTAATTGTCAAGGCAGGATCTTAGGACTGACATAAACCAGAAATCTCCTTCACACAGAAGATATCACTGAAGAACAGATTTCTCCTAGGGAGGCCTTGATATTAGTGATATAGCTTCATCCAAATATATCAAAAATACCATCACAGAAAACAAAATAAAAGATATTTTGAAATAGAGAATGACAAAATAAAAAGCAAATGCAATCTCAGATGTCCAGTCCAACCAGAACAAGTCCTGGAGATATCAACATAGAAGAAATTGCAGGATAAACACTTGAAATTTCTTAAATGATAGCAACTGAAGGAAAGAAACAACTCCATGAAGCTACAGAGGAAATCAGATTAGAAATAATCTCTCATGTAAAAAGAAATGAGAACCACAGTGAAAGAAATGTTCAATATATCTTAAGAAGACATAGATAAAATGTAGAGCATAAGAAAGTGATGGAAACTTTGAATGAACAATATAGGAAAGAATTAGAATGCATAAAACAAATTCAAAGAGATATCAAGAAATTTACAAATTCCATTGAAAGCTGGAAAAACTGCTTGAATGAAAAGGAACATAGATTTTCAGACCTTAAAAAAAGGATTGCAACTAGTGATCAAGAAAGGAAAGATAGCTTAAAAATAACAAGAAATCAGGAAACAGCAATTCTACATCTGCAAGTTCATACAAAAACAATATGAGAATAATTAGTGTCAATAAAAATGAAGGACTCAATACAAATGTCATAAAAAGATTATTTGCAGGAATAATAGCAAAAACTTCTCCAAGCATGAGAACAGAAACTGACACAGAGTTAAGTGAGGCATACCAAACTCCAAATACCCACAACCAAAATAAATCTACATCTAGATATATAATAAGCAAAATCCCAAGAATTTCAGCACACAGACCATATTAAAAGCTTTCAGGGAAAAAAATACAGATCACTTATCTATAAAGGAAATCTCATTAGAATCATGGCAAATTTCTCAGCACAGACACTCAAGTCAAGGAGAGCTTGTAGTGAAGTATTTCAAGTCCTGAGTAAAAACAAATTCCAACTCAAACTGATGTATCCCACAAAACTACCTTTCAATATTAATGAAGAAAAAAAATAATTGCACAACAAAGAACAATTTAAGACATTCATGACCATCAAACCAACCATACAAAGAAGATTAAAAGTTATTTTTTTTTTCCAGGAATTGAACTCAGGACCTTGCACTGGCTAGGAAGGCCCTTATACCACTATATCCCCAGCCTCTAAAAGATATTGTTGATACATGTAAAAATGACCACAATTCCAAGAACACCATCACAAAGAAAGGACTAGGCAGGGCAAGCAGTTAAACAGTGGGGGAAAGTAGGCAGCCAACAACAGAAAAATAGTGTGACAAAGATCAGCCAATACATATCAATTGTAGCCACCAATGTAAATAACTTCCATTCACCACTAAAAAGAAATACTTTGGCACAATTGAACAGAAAATGAGATCCAACAGTCAGCTGTATTAGAGAAACATATTTAACTCAAAAGGAATCTCACAGAATAAAATAAATGAATAGAATAGCTACTACATGCCACAGGACCCCAGAAAAAACAAGGTAGCTATACTCTTTGCAGACAATGTGAACTTCAAATCAAGACTGATGAAAAGAGATAAAGGTGACTACATATATGTTAGGGGTAAAGTTCAAAGGGAAGATATAGCAATCATAAATACCTATGCATCAAATTCAATAGCACACAAGTATATGATAAATATTAACAGGAAAAATAAAATAAGCAATAATACAATTACAATGAGCTCCATAGTATATCACTGATACAAAGAGAAAGATGCACTAGATGAAAAAATCAGAAAAGAAGTAACAGAACTGAGCAAAACTTGTGAACAAATGAATTTAGTAGATATTTAAAGAGTGCTCACATCAACGATATCAGTATACAATTAAAAGGCCCAGGCCCTGAAGAATTAACAGTAGAATTTTACAAGAAATTCAGAGAAGATTTAATACTAACACTCCTCAAACTTTCAAAATGAAATTGAAAAGGAAGCAATTCTCCCTAACTTATTTCTGGAGGCAATCATCATACTGATACCAAAACCAGAGAAAGACCAAACCAAGAAAGAGAACTAAAGAACAATCTCCCTAATGAACCTATATTCATTAGGGAGATTGTTCTGTATAGATGCAAAAATCTTCAATAACATACTAACAAATAGAATGCAGCAAATCATCGAGACAATCATACACCACAACCAAGTCGGATTCATTTCAGGAATGCAGTGTTGGTTCTATATTCACATATCTATAAATGTTAAAGTCATATCAATGGAGCCAAAGAAAAAAAACACATGATCATCTCAATAGATGCAGAAAAAGCTTTCCACAAAGTCCAACATGCATTCATGATAAAATCTCTACAGAAAATAGGAATAGATGGTCTTTACCTCAACCTGATCAAAGCCACCTATGACAAACCAACAGCCAACATCATACTAAATGGACAAAACCAGAAAGTTTTTACTTTAAAATCAGGAACAAGACAGGGATGTCCACTGTCACCACTCATTTTAAACATAGTTCTGGAACAATTAGCAAGAGCCATTACACAAGAGACAGAAATAAAAGGAATAAGGATAGGAAAGGAAGAAGTAAAACTATCATTATTTGCAGATGACATGATACTTTACATAGATAACCCCAGAAACTCCACAAGAAGGCTCCTTGAATTAATCAACAAATTCTGTAGTATAGATGGATACAAAGTCAACACACAACAATCAATATCATTCCTATTCACAAACAAGAAACAGACTGAGAGAGAAATTAAGGAAACCATCCATTTCACAATAGCATCCAAGAAATTGAAGTATTTAGGAATCAGTCTAACCTCCTTAATAAATAGTGCTGGGAAAATTGCCTCACCACCTCCCAATGACTGAAAATAGACCCAAGTCTATCACTATGCACCAAACTCAAGTCAAAATGGATCACAGATCTCAATATTCAAACAGAAACACTAAATGTACTGGAAGAGAAAGTAGGTAAACACGTTGGAGACATAGGGATAGGCAAAGAATTCATAAACAAAAACCTAAATACCTGTGAAATACTTCAAAGAATCAACAACTTGGAACTCATCTTACGGAAAAGTTTCAGCACATCTAAAGAAATCACCAGCAGAGTAAAAAAGCACCCACATATTGGGAAAAAATTTAGCTGACTGTCCGTCAGAAAAACTTCTTCTATCTAGAACATATAAAGAATTAAAAAATATCATTCTCCACAAATTGAAAGACCCAATCCACAAATGGTCAGCTGAGATGTATACACATTTCTCAGATAAAGAAAAAAATGTCCAATAAATACAGGAGAAAATGTTCAACATCATTAGTCATTTGAGCAATGCAAATTAAAACAACATTCAAATTTCATCTCACACTAGTAAGAATGGCTATCACTAAAAAAACAACCAATAACAAATGCTGGCGAGGCTGTGGAGAAATAGGAACTCTTCTCCACTGCTGGTGGGAATGCAGACTGGTGAAACCACTGTGGGAATCAGTTTTGAGATTCCACAGCAAAGTACGATTACAGCTATTCCCATTCAACACAGCTATCCCCAGCTATTCCATTCCATTCAACCCAGCTATTCCCTTTCTGGGTATTTTCCCAGAAGTTCTCAAAACATCGATATATGAGCACCTATGTTCATAGTAGGAAAATTTGTAATTGCTAAATTTTGGAAGCAATGGAAATGTCCATCCACTGATGATTGGATAACAAAACTGTGGTACTTTTATATAATGGATGTTATGGTTGATACATTGTGTCAACTTGGGGAGTGTAGAGGTTTGGCTAAGTAACTTAGCAGGAAGCCAGAGTGCAAAGATTATGTGAGAGCTACACGCCCCTTAGGTGGGGGTAGCCTGTTTACAAAGT
>NW_004955529.1:2297941-2310673 GCF_000276665.1 Chinchilla lanigera | reverse complement strand
AAAAAAATTTCAAGGCAGTCAAATATTGGGGAAGTGGCATGGCTATTGTTGGGGGCTTTTAGGCAGATTTATATTAAAAAACAAAAACAAAGAGCCCAACAGGATAATTTAAAATGTTCTGAGTTTGGCCAAAAAAAAAGCTCCAATAAAGCTGTAGACTGCAGAGATAAGGCTGAGGAGATCTCTATTGCTAAAAAAAAAAACAAAAAAATAAAAAAGATGGCCTGAGGACATCACAAAAAGCAGCAAGTCTCCAGCCTTTGCAGCCTCAAAACTGCAAAGGTAAAAAACCTTGCCTTAAAAAAAAAACTGCCGAGCACCATGTTCCAGAGTGGTGGCGGCGGCCTCACCAGATTCCAAAATGGCGGCAGCCTAAAAGATTTGTTCCTCAAAATTAGATTCAGAGTGCCCAGCAATCCAGGCACTGGACCCCTGTGGCCAAAAAAAAAAAAAGCTTGGCTACTGCTCCAGGTGGCAACAGACCTTGGCATCATCCCCGTGGCCCTGGCTTTAGATACATAAAAAATACAGGAGTTCTGAGGTTAAAGAGGCTTCCACCCAGATTTCAGAAGGCCTGGGTGGCCAGGCAGTGTGCCCCTGAGAGGGCAGTGTGTGAGGCTATAAATATAAAACAAAAGGTGCCCTAAAAACCTCAAAAGTTTAAAAAACCCAAGACTATAGATCGTCTGAGCAAAGCTACAAGGAGGGAGCAAAGTGGGCCTAAGAGAGAAGCCGTAAAAGCTATAACCACTAAAAGTGCCATAGAGATAAACTCATACAAAGCCTTTAAAGCTCACAATGTGCCACAAGTTGCTTCAGATACTACATATAAAATTACAAAACATGTTAGCCCTGCTAGAGTTTAGACTTACTTTGGTCCCAATGCGCTATATTCCCCTGTTTATACCTTTTAAAATGGTACTGCTTATTTTGTGCCATTAAATGTTAAAAATATTTAACTTTTCATTTATACAGGGGGTCACAGACAAGAGTTTGCCTTCATCTCGGAGATTTGGGACTTGGACTCTTCAGCAATGCTAAAACTGTTAAGACTTTGGCAACTCTTGCAGATAGACTAAATACCCTTTACATAAAGAAATATACATGAGTCTTTGGGGTTAAAATGTTATGGTTCTAATATAATATAATGTCTTTATACCTAAAAACTGGTTTAAAACAATATATCTGGTTGCCAAGTTGACAAGTGGTAGAGTGTTATGGTTGATACATTGTGTCAACTTGGGGAGTCTAGAGGTTTGGCTAAGTAACTTAGCAGGAAGCCAGAGTGCAAAGATTATGTGAGAGCTACACGCCCCTTAGGTGGGGGTAGCCTGTTTACAAAGTAAGGCAGAAGAAAAGAAGCTGCTTGCCGGCATGCCGGCATTTCTCCAGTTTTGCTCTGGCTGTTTGCTGTTCGGCTGCCATTCCCCCTTGCTCTTGTTGCTTTGCTGTCTTCTGCCTCAGAGCCAACCAAGTATGGACTAAAACCTCTGTAAACTGTGAGCCAAATAAATCTTTCCTTCCTTCATTTTAGACATTGGGTATTTTGTCTCAGCAACAAAAAAAATATAACTAAGACAATGGAATATTACTCAGCTATAAAGAATGATAAACTCGAGGCTTTTATAGGTAAATGGTCACAACTAGAGACCATAGTCATAAGTGAAATAAATCAGACCTGCATGTGCAAGCACTGCATTTTCTCACTATTGTAAAACCTGAAAGAGTTAATAAAAACATGGAGGTATGATAGACATTGTGAAGTGAAAGTTAAATGCTCAAGGATAAAGGGCAACTGGAATGTGCAAAAAGAGAAGGGAAAGAATGAGAAATTTTGTATGTATGTATATATAGGATAGTTAGCATAGTTAATCTACTGTCTTCTCTTTCTTTGCTGAAAGAAACAGTTAATGAGTCCTTGGTTGATCAATATTGCATGTCTCTATTTGTTTTCCTGAGAAAACACTTTGAAGATATCAATATGTAATACAAGCATTGTTAATTTCCTACCACTTTGTTTGTAACTCTGTATTGTTTGTATTGTTCTTTTCCTGTTTTGTAAATGGTTGTCTGTCAGTTAATATTTTCCTCCTTTTATTTTTAAAATAAAAAACAACAACAACAGCAAAATAGAATACAATTGCAGTCTAAGTCTCTGCCTTCCATGCACCTGGTACAGAGAGGAGATCCTCAGTCAGAAGGCCCATGAACTGCTCTCAGTGGGGTTCACATATGGTCCCTCTCTGTGCATGGTCAGCAACCAGTGAGGTACTTGTGTGGGCACTCCATGAGCTGCTGACACCGCAGTTCAGATTTGGGCCTTGCTTGTGCCCTGAACCCCTGGAGGTCACAGACACAGGCAGTCTGTGGTCTCTGTTGGTGTGGCCCTTGTCTGGCTCCTGTGCACGTTGAACTGCCTGGAGACACAGAATCAGGTGGTTCACAAACTCTAGGCCCTGCAGTTTGTGTTTGGGTTTGCCTTTACCCTAAACGGTTTAGGGACACAGGTCCAGTGGTCTGGGATTGCACCACCAGTGCAACCCAATTCTGGGTCATACAGGTGCTCTGAACTGTGAGGGGACACTGGATCAGATGAACTGACATCAGTTGATATCACAGTCCACATCTGAGACCTAAGAGAACTAGATACCCTTCACCATCTGCTGGAAAACCCCAGACATAGCAGTGCATCTCAGTGGACACTGAGGGACAAGCCTGACCACCGGGAAAACTGGGAACACTAGCAGCCTTTGCTGAGATGTCAGAGAAGAGACAGTCTGAGCTTTCTACATCCTGTATCAACAGGACAAGACAAAAAACAAAAACACAATCTCAGAACTCCACCCCACTCAGAAGAAGTCCAAGAGACATAAACATAGGAGAACATGGTAAACACATGTCAGAAATTGCTGAAATGATTGCAACTGAAGAAAGAACTTCATCAGGCCATAGAAGAGATCAGATCAGAAATTATCTCTCAGGCATAAAAGGAACTGACAATAATGAAGAAAGAACTGCTCATCACATCTGAAGAAGAAACATATAGGAAAATAGAAGAATATAGGCATTGGACTGAAATGTTAAATGAAAAAAATAGAAAAGACTTAGAACATGTGAACTGATTCAAAGAGACTTCCAGGAAATTGAAGCTTCGATTGAAAGCTGCCAAAACTACTTGAATAAAACCAAAGATATAATCTCAGATTTTGAAGACAGCATGGCAGCTAGTGATCGAGAAAGAAAGGATCTCTTAAAATCAACAAGAAACCAAGAATACTCCATTCAAGAGCTGCAAACCAGGTAAAGAGGAATAATGTACGAGTATTAGGAGTCAATGAAACAGCAGGAGGCAACACAAATGATATAATAGTATATTTTCAGAAATAATAGCAGAAAATTTCCCAAGTATAGAAACAAAACCTGATATACAGGTAAATTAGGCATATAGAACTCCAACTAACAATAAACAAAATAAAACTACACCCAGACATATAATAGGCAAGATCCCAGATCTTCAGTAAAAGAAGAGACTATTAAAAGCTGCTAGAGAAAAGAAACATATTAACTATAAAGGAAAGCCCATCAGAATCATTCCAGACTTCTCAACACAAACCATCCAATCGAAAAAGGCTTGGACCAAAGTACTACATGTCCTGAGCCAAAAAAGTTTCCAATCAAGACTGATGTTCCCTGCCAAACTCTCCTTGAGATTCAATGGAGAAATAAAATATTTCCAAGGAAAAGAACAACTGAAGAACTTCATGAGTGCCAAGCCACCACTGCAAAGAGTACTGAAAGATATTCTAGGCAGAGTAAAAAAACGACTGCAATTGCAAGAACAACAACAGAAAGGAGCTGTCAAGAAAAGCAAGCAATTAAATAGGTAGAAAAAGTAGGAAACCAACAGAAATTAAATAAAAAGACAATGATAAGTCAACACATATCAGTTATAACCATAGATGTAAATTCTTGCAATCAATCAGTCAAAAGAGGCAGACTGGCAGAGTGGATTAAGAAACAAAATACAACAATATGTTGTACACTGGAAACACATTTTACTCAAAAGGAAATCCATAGACTAAAAGTCAAAGGATGGAAAACAATCCTCCATGTAACAGGAACTGAGAAAAAAGCAGGTGTAGATATTATATTTGCAGAGAATGTAAACTTCAAACCGAGAACAATCAAAGGAGATAAAGAAGGTCACTACATACTTGTTAGGGGAAAACTGCAAGAGACTGAAATAACAATCAAATGTGTATGCACCATATATCGAACACCAAACTGCATGAGACAAACCATAACATACATGAAAAGCCATATAATTAATAATACTATTGTAATAGGGGACCTCAGTATCTCTTTGACACAAAGAGATAGGTTAACTGGAGAAAAACTAAGCAAAACAATAACAGATCTGAATCAAATCGGTGAAAACAGAGAATTAGCAGATGTATACAAAGTGTTCCACCAACCATATCAGAATACACATTTTTCTATGCTGCACATGGGAATTTCTCTAAAATAGACCATATTCTAGTCCATAGAGCATTCCTAACGAAATGCAAAAGCATTGAAATTATCCCACGCATATTATCTGACTACAGTGCAATGAAATTGGAAAATAATGACAAAAGGAAATGCAAAAACTTCATAAACACTTGGGAATTAAGCAACAACCTCCAGAAGAATCAATGGGTCACAGAAGAAATTAAAGAAGAAATTTAAAAATACCTATAAAGAAATGAAAATGTAAATACAATTTACCAGAATCTGTGGGATGCAATGAAAGCAGTCCACGAAGGGAAATTTATAATGGTGAACTGACACATAAGGAAAACAGAAAGAGAACAAATAAATAGCCTAATATTGCACCTCAAACTTTTACAAAAAGAAGAGTAAGTCAAGCCCAAAGCCCAAAGAAGGGAGGAGATTATAAAGATGCAGGCAGAAACTAACGCACCTGAGATGAAGAAAACCCTACAAAAAATAAATGAATCAAGGAGTTGGTTCTTTCAAAGAACAAATAAAATTGATAAATCCCTAGGGAAACTTATCAGAAAGAGCAAGGAGAGAACTCAAATTCATGCAATAAGGAATGAAAAGCATGAAATTGCTACAGATTCCACAGAAATTCAGAAGATCATTAATACCTACTTTGAAAATCTTTACTCCCATAGGATAGAAAACTCAGCAGAAATGCACAGATTTCTAGATATGTACAAATTACAAAGGTTGAGTCAAGAAGACATAAAATACCTGAAGAACTGAATATCAATTAATGAGATTGAAAACGTGATTCAAAACCTACCAACAAAGAAAAGCCCAGGCCCTGATGGATTCACAGCAGAATTTTACAAGAAATTCAGAAAAGATTTAATACCAACACTCCTTAAAATCTTCAATGAAATTGATAAGAGAGCAATTCTCCCTAACTCATTTCTGACGGCAAGTATTATACCGGTACCAAAACCAGAGAAAAACCCAAGCAAGAAAGCGAATTACAAACCAGTCTCCCTAATGAATATAGATGCAAAGATACTCAATAAAATACTAGCAAATACAATGCAGCAAATCATCAAGAAAATTATACACAATGACCAAGTCCGATTCATTTCAGGAATGCAGAGATGGTTCAATACTTGCAAATCAATTAATATTACACAGCATACAAATAAAGCCAAAGACAAAAACCATATGATCATTTCAATAGGTGCAGCAAAAGCTTTCAAAAAGTCAAACATGCATTCATGATAAAAACTCTACAGAAAATAGGAATAAATGATGTTTACCTCAACCTGATCAAACCCATCTATGACAAACCAACAGGCAACATCATACTAAATGGAGAAAAACTGAAAGCTTTTACTTTAAAGTCAGGATCAAGACAAGGATGTCCACTGTCACCACTGCTGTTAAACATAACTCTGGAACCATTAGCCAGAGCAATTAAACAAAAGGGACACAAAAAAGGAACAAGGAGAGGAACAGAAGTAAAACTGTCACTATTTGCAGATGACATGACACTTTACACGGAAGATTCCAAAAACTCCACAAGAAGACTCCTTAAATTAATGAACAAATTCAGCGGTGTAACTGGATACAAGGTCAACACCCAAAAATCAATAGCATTCTTATACACAAATAACAAACAGACTAAGAGAGAAATTAAGGAAACCATACATTTCAAAAGAGCATCCAAGAAATTGAAATATTTATGAATTAATGTTACAAAAGAAATAAAAGATGAATTCAATGAAAACTACAGAACTCTGAAATAAGAGATAGAAGAGAATTCCAATAAACGGAACACTATTCCTTGTTCATGGATAGGAACAGCCAACATTGTGAAAATGGCCATACTAGCAAAATTGTTGTACTGATTCAATGCAGTTCCCATTTAACTACCATTAGCATACCTCATAGATCTAAAGAAAACATTTTTCAAATTCATCAGGATCTAGAAGAGACCCAGAATAGAAAAAGCAATCCTGGGCAACAAGGAGAAGTCAGGTGAAATCACAAACCCTGACCTGAAAATATACTATGAAACTACTCTAATAAAATCAACATGGTCCCAGATCAAAAACAAATCAGAAGATTAGTGGAACATACTGGAAGACACAGCCAGAATGAGAAACACACTCAGGCACCTAGTCTTTCATAAAGGGGCCAAACAAACTCAGTGGAAGAACGATAGCATCTTTAATAAGTGGTGCTGAAAAAATTGGCTTGCCACCTCCCAATGACTGAAAATAGACCCAAGTCTATCACTGTGCACCAAACTCAAGTCGAAATGGATCACAGATATTAATATTAAAACAGAAACACTAAATCTACTGGAAGAGAAAGTGAAAAACCTTGATGACATAGGGGTAGGCAGAGAGTTCATGAACAAAAACTAAATTACATGTGAAATACTTCGAAGAATCAACAACTTGGATCCTACTGAAAAGTTTCTGCACATCTAAAGGAATCTGCAGTAGAGTAAAAAGAAAACTCACAAATTGGGAAAAAATTTTAACTGACTGTCCCTAGGATAAAGGTCTTGTATCTAGAACATATAAAGGATTAAAAACTTCAGCCTCCCCAAGTTCAAAGACCCAATCCAAAAATGGGCAGCTGAGATGAATACACACTTCTCAGATGAAAAAATACAAATGGCAAATAAATACATGGTAAAATGTTCAACATCATTAGTCATTCAAGAAATGCAAATCAAAACAACATTGATCATAGGTAAAGGATAACTGGGATATGGGAAAAGAGAAGGGAAAGAAGGAGAAAGTTTGTATATATGTATATGCAGGATAGTTAACACTGGTGTTCTATTGTCCTGTATATCCTTGCTGAAAGAAACTGTCAGTGAGTCACTGGTTGATTAGCTTTGTATGTCTATATGTGTTTTCATGAGAAACTACATTGAAGATATCAATATGTAATACAATAAGCATTGTTAATTCCCTACCACTCTGTTTGTAACTCTGTAATGTCTGTACTGATCCTATGCTATTTTGTAAAATGATGTCGGTCTGTTAGTATTTTCCTCCTTTAATTTCTAAAATAAAAAAAATTAAAAAAAAAAAAACAAACATTGAGATTTCATCTCACCCCAGTAAGAAGGACTAGCATTAAGAAAACAACCAATAACAAATGCTGGCGAGGCTGTGGAGCAATAGGAACTCTTCTCCACTGCTGGTGGGAGTGCAGAGTGATGAAGCCACTGTTGAAACCAGTTTGGAGATTCTTCCACAAACTAGGTCTATCGATCCCACTGAACTCAGCTATTCCCATTCTGGGTATTTTCATAGAAGATCTGAAAACACCATATTACAGCCACATATGTCCACCTATTTTCATAGCAGGACAATTTGTAATTGCTAAATTGTGAAAGCAATCCAAATGTCCATCCACCAAGGATTGGATAAGAAAAATGGGGTACTTTTATATAATGGAATATTATGCAGGTATAAAGGAAGATAAACTCGAGGCTTTTATAGGTAAATGGTCACAACTAGTGTCCATACTCGTAAGTGAAATAAATCAGACCTGCTTGTGTAAGCGTCATATTGTCTTACTCATGTAGGTCCTGAAGGAGTGAATAAAAACTGTGAGGTATGATAGACTTTGTGCAACGAAAGGAAAATGCTCAAAAAGAAAGGGCAACTGGGGTGTGGGAAAAGAGCGTGAAGGGGAAATTGTGTAATATGTGTATATAGGCTAGCTAACATAGTTGCACTACTGTCTTGTATTGCTCTACAGAAAGGAACAGTTAATGATTACTTGTTTGATCAATCTTGTAAGTCTCTAAGTGTTTTCCTGAGAACTCACTCAGAAGATATCAATAAGTAATAAAACAATCATGGTTAATTTCCTACAACTTTGTCTGTAACTTTCTTTTGTTTGTATTTTTCTTTTGCTGTTTTGTAAATGGATGTCTGTCTCTTAACATATTTTATTCTCATATTTTTTATAATAAAATAACAAATACATATCAGAACACACATTCTTCTCAGGTGCCTATGGGATGTTCTCTAAAATTGATTGTATTCTAGCCCATAGAACATGGTTAACTAAATGCAAGGAACTGAAATTATCCCATGCTTAATATCTGATCACAGTGTAATTAAATTGGAAAATAATGGCAAAAGAGACTGAAAAAATTCCATAAACACATTAATATTAAATAACACCTTCCTGAACACAAATGGTTCAAAAGTGAAATGAAGGAAGAAATTCAGCTATATCTACAATGAAATGAAAAAGCAAATACAACTTAACAGAACCTGTGGGATGCAATGAGTTCAGTGCTAAGAGGGAAATTTATGACTGTGAACTCTCCCTGCAGAAAAACAGAATGAACACAAATAAACAATCTAGTGCTACATGTGAAGCTTCTTAAAAAGGAAAGCAAGTCAAGTCCAAAGCTTGGAGAAGAGAGGAAATTGTAAAAATTAGAGTGAAAGCTAACACAATTGATACTAAGGAAACAATACAACAATTAGTGAATCAAAGAGTTGGTTCCTTGAAAAAATAAATATAATTGATAACACCCTAGCCAACCTCATCAAAAAAAAAAAAAAAAGAAAAACAAACCACAAATTCATGCAGTGGAGGAATTAAAAAGGTGAAATCAGTACAGATTCTGTGGAAATTTAGGCCACCAATATCTTCTTTGAAATTCTTTACTTTCATAGGATGGAAATCTTACAAAAAATGGAATAGCAGCCAATGTCACACTAAATGGACAAAAACTGAAAGCTTTCACTCTAAAAACAGGAGCAAAACAAGGATTTCCAGTATCACCATTCTCATGCAATATAATTCTGGAAACAGTACCCAGAGCAATTAGGCTAGAGAAAGAAATAAAAGGAATAAGAACAGGAAAGGAAGAAGTTAAATTATCATTTTTCACAGATAACATGATACGCTATATAGAAGACCCCAAAAACTGCGCTAAAAGATTTTGAGAATTAATGAGCAAATACAGGAACATAGCTGGATACAAAGTCATCTCTCAAAAATCAATAGCATTCCTGTATATAAGCAACAATCTCACTGAGAAAGAAATTAGTGAGACCCCACTCTTCACAATAGCATCGGGAACGTGAAATACTTAGGAATCAATCTAACAAAGGAAGTAAAATAATCTATAAATTGAAAATTATAATTCTCTGAAAAAGGAGATCAAAGGGGATAACAGAATATGGAAAGATATCCATTGCTCATGGATAAAAGAACAAACCTTATGAAAATATCTATACTCCCAAAACTGTTATACAGATTTAATGCAATATCAATCAAAATATGATTAGTTTACCTCACAGATCTAGAGAAAACTTTCCCAAAATTCACTTGGAACCAGAGGAGACCTAGAGTAGAAAATGCAGTCCTGGACAACAAAGGCAAGGCAAAAGGCATCACAATCCCTGATTTGTAACTATACTGCAAAGCTACTGTGGTAAAATCAACATGGTACTGGCAAAAAATACAGTCCTGAGGAACAGTGAAACAGATTTGAACATGGAGACATAACTACAGACACACTCAGCCACTTTAATTTTGACAAAAGGGGCCAAACATGCTCACTGGAAGAAAGATTACCTCTTTAATAAATAGTGCTGGAAAAATTGGCTTTTCACATGCTGAAAAATAAAAACTAGGTACATGTCTATTACAATGCACTAAACTAAAATAAAAATGCATCAAATATTTAAATATTAAAACAGAAAAACTAAACATACTGGAAGAGAAAATATGTAGAAATCTTGAAGTCAGTGATAAGCAGAGAGTTCATGAACAAAACCCAAACTTCAAGGGAAGTACTTTTAAGAGTAAACAACTGGGATCTCGTCCTATTAAAAATTTTTGCACATTAGAAGAAAACACCAACAGCATGAAAAGTAAATGCACAGAATGGGAAATATATTTAGTCAATTTTCCTTAAGACAAAGGATTTCTATCTAGAGCATATAAAGAACTAAAAAAGTCAGGCTCCCCAAATTCAAAGACCCAATCAAAAATGGGAATCTCAGATGAATGTGTAGTTTTCAGATGAAAAAATACAAATGACAAATAAACATATGAAATAAAGTTCAACAACATTGTTCATTCAAAAAATGCTAATTAAAACAACATGGATTCAATCTCAGCCCAGAAAGAATTGGGATCATGAAGAAAGCAGCCAGAAACAAGTGCTTATGGGTTCCGTGGAGAAAAAAGCTTTCTACACTGTTGGTGAAAATGTACACTGGTACAACCACCGTGGTAATCAGAGTAGAGAGTCCTTAAAATCAGGATTAGAGGTCTCATTTGACTCAGCTATTCACTTGTGGGTATCTTCTCAGGAGAATTAAAAACATCATACCACAGTCATATGCGTGTATCCATGTTTATAGCAGCACAATTATAACAGCTAAATCTTGGAAACTAACCAAATGCCCATCAACCAAGTAATGGTTAGAAAAGATGTGCTACTTTTATACAATGGAGTATTACTCAGCTATAAAGAAGGATAAATTCGAGGCTTTTATAGGTAAATGGATTCAATTTGAGACCATTCTCATACCTGAAACAAGTCTGACTCATATATGTAGACATTGTATCGTCTACCTAGTGTAAGAAGCTGAAAGAGTAAATAAGATCCAAAATGTACAATATATATTATGAATGTGAAAGAAATTACTCAAAATTAAAAAGCAACTGGGATGAGGGAAAGGAAAGAAGAAGGAAGGGAAAGAAAATAAAAAGACACACAAAGTAGCTAATATAATTTCACTATTAATTTCTATTAGTTATTTAAAAAGTTTGTGCTTGTATTATTTGATTAATTTTTCATGACTATGTCTTGTAATCTGAGCAGCTCCTTTGAAGATAAAATATGTAGCATATTAACCATTGTTAATCTCCAATTATCATGTTTTGAAAATCTGTTTCATTGTTTTTATTATTTTTGTTCTTTAAAATTATAAAATAATCTCATGTATTTCCATTTTCTCACATGTGTTAATTACATCAGCTGTTTGTGTAGCATATCTACAATGTATGTGATACCTAACACATCAATATCTGAATAATGACTTTTTTATTAGATAACTGGCACCAAAACACTGCAGTAGTTTTACTGGCAATTCAAGTACGACAAAAAAAAAGCCACACAGTGCTTCTATTTAGTGAAAAAAATGAAAGCTTTTACCTTCAGGAAAGTAAATTTTTTGCTGAGGTTGCTAAAATATGCAGAATGAGTTTTTTGGGAAAAAGTTCTTAACATTACTTTTGTTATAATATATTGTTATAATATTTCTATTATTGTTGTCATTAATTGCCCAATGTGTTCCACCTATAATATTAAATTTATTATAGGAATGTATGTATAGGAAGAAATATGTAGCATTTAAACCTTCAGTACTGTCTGTGGTTTTAGGTATTCACTTATGGTCATAGAAACATAGATCATGGATAATGGGGCACTACTGCAAGGCATAAAAATCACATGCTTATCTCTTAGTAATGTTAATAGAAAAGTATTCAAAAATGACCATTGTTTTAAAATGGCATTCAAACAAATGAAATGCATTTTTTTTTTTTGGTTTTTGGTCTTTTTGGGTACCGGGAATGGAACTCAGGACCTTGCGCTTGCCAGGCAAGCGCTTGTGCCACTGAGCTATATTTCTGGCCCGAAATGTAATTTCTGTAACCACAATCAGATTAAGCATTTAATTTATTGCATGTATATATCGAAGAAGTCAAAGAAGGTTTAGATCAATTAAACTCTATTTTAGTTCTTCCATTACCCATAATAGAGCTACACACAAACTTGTACATGTATACATCTAGAAAATTACATAGAAGTAGAAAACAAAAGTAGATAATAGCTGCCAGTTTACAAAATATTATTTAGAATGCATTATCGATAGATGATTAAGTAATGATTGCCAAATCAGAATTCTAGGTAAAGATCAATTAGTTATAATTGCAAAGATATAGAATATGGTAATAGAACATGCCTGCAAATATGAAATCTATAAATGGAAGAAGATCATCTTAGAATTAATCCTTAATTTAAATAAAGCTGAGCAAATTTTGTTTTATTATTATTTTTTATTTTAAAGATAAAAGGAGGGAAACATTAACATTTACATTTTACAACATATCACAAGCACAATACAGAAAATACAGAGTTACAAACAAAGTGGTAGGGAATTAACAATGGTGGTTGTATTACATATTGAT
>NW_004955529.1:2290991-2296351 GCF_000276665.1 Chinchilla lanigera | reverse complement strand
ACAACTTGCACTTACTCAAATTTTTAAAGGCCTTTCTAATACCTTTACATTCTTTGTTATTCATATATCAGGCAAGAGTTGAGTCAATGTATTTTAATATAATTTATACATACAAATCTCAATTGTTAAAAAGTTTATGATAAAAAGAAAAATATATTAGTTGAAATATTAAGAAAGAGATAATCACATGTAAAAAAATCATGTGACCACATTAGAAAGAACACTATAAAATGATAGAAGATATGGTATTGAGATACAGATGGACTGATATAAATGAAGATTTGCGTTCTGCTTCTGCATTTAATGTACTGTGAGAATTTGATTGAATTTATTGGACCTCTTCAACATCAGTTATTTATTTGAAACTTTGCATTAATAAACACTTTACTTACACATTTAAAATCTTTATGATTCATCCTGAAAATCAAATTGTGAGCTTTTTCTTGTCTCTTTCATAATTTTCTTTTATTTTTTCTTTATATTTATCAATGGTCTATTTTCATGCTAAGACAGTTATCTCTTGAGAAAAGAAATTTTATAGTGCTTCCTGTGTAAATGCAACATGCAGCACAGTGTTTGGCATATAGTAGATGTTTCAAAACTACTTACTGAAATAAAACACAATAATTATTTGCAACAACTTCATTCCTTGAGATGTAGTATGTGCTATATAGCACATATGACACATTGACAAAGTTTTAGGAACATATAAGCAAAACAGCAAACTCCAGTACTGGTTGTGTCAAATTATGCTTAAGAAATATTTATAGTAACAGAAAAATGTGCAAATAAGAAAACTTGAACAATGTTCCCAAAGAATGTGATTACATTCTTAACAATTTGCTAAGCCAAGGAGTTACAGATTTGTGAGGAGGAAGGGGATAATGTACAAAAAACCATTTTAAAACAGTTACTGAATCATTTTGTGAGTTCAGTAAGACTTATCAGAAAGGATGAGAAAGAGAGAAGTACAGACAGGCAAGCACAGACAGACAGACATGGACAGAGAGGACCATCATGATCTCTTTTGAGACTCATTGAGTTAAATAAGGAGGTTTTCAGTTGATGAATTTTTAAACACCTAAGTCCTTTTTAATTCAATGTAGTAGAGAAAAAAATGCACTTTTAGAATGAGTAAATATTGAAAGATGAAGTAATTCAACTGTATAAATAAATATGTGAACCTTGGCAGAAAACTTCAACACTAACATCTGAAAAGAGGACACTAACATTTAATGTGTGCTTTCTATACACTTCAGTGAAATACCATAATTATTTAATTTATACTCTCTTCCTTTTTATTTTTGATATATTTAGCATTCAGTGTCATATGAGCAAGAAATACTTGCTAAAGATATTTGTATTTGACTGATGTTTGAAATAAATTTTAGCTTAATATTATTATTATGTTAAGTGTATTCTACAGGGTGCACAAAAGGAAGAAAGCCAAGAATTCTACAAATTAAAATTAACCTAGTAAACATACAGGCAGTCATTTAAAATGTTTTTCAATACTCAGTACAAATTACGTTTGCTGTGATTATGGAACATTGCTTCTTTTTTATTCAGTGCAGAACTGCAACTGATCACTTTTCTGTTTAATTCTGTAGATGTTCAAAAGAGTGAAAGAATTATAATGGACAGAATCTTTGAAACTCTTTCTTTTCTCATATCTTTATTTAAAACTATTATTCAATTTAAACACCATCTGAATGTTATCTTTTACATTTTCTTAAGTTTATCTTCATTGACTTTCAGCAATTTACTACAGCATGCTAAGCATTGTGTGACAAAGGAAATAGCCTGGATTTGGGGGAAATACTGTGAAAAATTCTAATACGTATATTACTTTCACATCCTGAAGTTTGGACCTTTCATTTGCTTTGATATGCAAATAGATATGTTACTTCCTCCCATGGGACACCGAGATCTGCCAAGATACATAAGGGTAGATGTCCTTCAGGATAGAAACTGAGCTGCCTAGAGCAGTCAAAGTCAAGTTTGTTTTGGAGCTGCACAATGAATTACCATTGTTAGTAGGTATTCCTTCCAATATAAATGTTTATATATTTACTCAGCTAGTCTTCTTGGCTAGCAAATAATTAGAAAACCAAAGTTTTGTTATTCTTTTTTCTGATCAATTTGTTATTAAATTTAATATTTTCCTTTGAAGATATTATTTGTGCCCCTTTGGCGTGTTGTATAAAAATACCAATTTTCTACATAAAATTGATCTTAGCTGGGTACAGAAACATGCTTTGAAGAAGAGTAATACTGCCACAATTATAAAATTATTAGTTTACATATAGAGAAAAGAAATTTTCACCATCGATATTATATACATCATTTATGAGCAAAAAAAGCTGAAAATTTATGTTGGATGTTTTTACTTTATTTAGAATAATTTTTAAAATATATTTTGACTTCCTTTGCAGTTTTTGCAGATTTTCGCAGAAGAGTAAATAAATAATTACAGTAATTTAATTTTATTAATGTTTTACATCACCATTAGCATCTTTGTTGATAGCTATTCTTTTATTATTGATTCTCTGATATTAATCATTCCTAAATTGTAAACTATAGTGTTAATGATATTATCTCATGTGCAAGCTGAATAATATTGTAAACAACAATGATAATAAATAAGGCAAAGCTATGTATTTTAAACGCCAATATGAGATTATTACGTGTTAACTCATGGATAAGTTTTCTTATACATGATATCAAGATTATGAAATTTTAAGATACACTTTTGTAATAAAAATCAACATGTTGTAACATAAAAATGAATAAACTTTTATTTTCAATTGGAATAATGAGAGTTTCACTTAGAAGTACAGAAACATGTAGCTTAATAAAAAGAAACATTATCTATTTATTTTTCCCCTGCACTTCCAGATTTATTTCTCTTTATCTTTTTATTCACTACCTCCTTTGATTCCTTCCTTTTTTTATCCGTCCTTTTTCTCGCTTTCTTTATTCTTTTCCATTCCTTACTTGATGTTATTTCTGTAATCTGTGTTCCTTCTGTACTCTCTTTTTTTCTGCTGTGAAACTTGAGAATTTTAATTTTTTTCCTTGCTATTTGATTTTCAAAAACTCTCTTTCATTTATAAAATTCCTTTCCTCAAAGTATAAACTTTCCCAAATGCTAAAATTCATAAACTTATAAAGTAATACAGATAAAAATAGCAATAACATTTGCCTTCTCAACCTTAAAATTATTCTCTTTGATGTATACGAAAGCCTTCTACTTTGGAGAAAGTGGAATTTTAAAGTTCAAAGGCTCCAACTTCCCAGCTGTACTTTGTTTAATCCTGGCCAAATTATACTTTGCTTCTAACAACTTGAAGAAACAAACAACTTATTTCTTATCAGGGACACGTATATTATTAAATTCAGAAATAAATCACACAAAGGTAATTTCACTGCTCTTATTAAGTAACACCTAAAATTTAAAAGAAATTCCGAAAGCTAGAAAATATGGCCAAATATTCTAAACCTTGCTGCAAACTAATATATATGCAATTAAAATTTATAGTTCAATAACTTCGGTTTATGTTTATTTCTAAAACAGCTTAATATTTTATCTTCTAAAATTTAGTAATATAATTTATAATATTATTGTATATTATAGAGTGTTAAACTATATTTTACAGGGAATTGTCAATATAACCTCTGTTCTTGAAAATATTCAGCCAGATCTGTCTAGGTCTGGACATTAATAAGCAAAGATAAACCAGCAAATATATTCAGGGTCCTGAAGGATAACTAAGGTGAACTCATTTCTTTGCTATCAGTATTTTCATTATTATTATTTCATTTCCTTACTTTTCAATTATAAAAGCCTGTTTCCAATGTTCAACAGAATAATAATTTTGAAGAATAATAATTTTGGTAGAAAGAGTGAAAAGGATGTAAAAGGTAATATTTAGAAATAAAACATATTGTAAGTAGTTTAAGAATATGCTGGCATTTAAAAAAAGAATATGCTGGCATTAGGAAATTAGGCTCTCACTGAGTGCAGTTTATATGAAGGAACATCTGGAAATATATATATATATATACACACATATATATGTATAATGGTTTTTTCAAAAGCACTACATTCTGAATTGATTATTTTCATGTCTTATTTTTAAAAATATATCTTGACTCTTCAGAATAATTTTTCTACAGTGTTCAAAGTATTTAATCACTTGATCTCTATTAATCTATGCTAAAGCAATGTGCATACAAGAAAAAGTTGTAATAAGAAGTTTGTATCTTGAAAGCAAATTCATTTCTTGCCAAACTAAGTCACATCCATGTACTGAAAATATTTTCAACGTCTACAAACTAAATGTGTCAAATACATAAAATTCCAAACAATGAATAAGCAAAAAACCCTCTCCTTTCCTGTCAGACACCATTACTATTGACTTATATGTGTCAAAACAGTTGAAACATGCTTCAGTCTGTGAACCCTGGAAGAAATCATTGTAAAAAAAAAATAGTGCAGAAATCAGAGTGTCATTTAAAACAAATGAAGTTTATAATTTGATTGAAGATATCTATTTCTTTTTTTTGTTTTGTTTTGTTTTGTTTTGTTTTTCTCTTGTACAGGGAACCGAACTCACGACCTTGCACTTGCCAGGCAGGCGCTTTTGCCACTGAGCTAAATCCCCAGCCCCAAAGAAGATATCTGTTTCTGATCACCTAGGTGCAAGCATAAAGGCTGTTTGCCATTGTCCCAACCATAACAAGCAAGTACAATACGTAGTGAAATTAAAGTAGCTGCATCTGGTTTTTGAACATTTCAAAACAACTATATATGTTGGAAAATTTCAGAAGCTACAGTGTATGTTATGAAAAAAACTGAAGATCACAGAAGATCAGGAAATGTATTAAAGTTTCACTTCAGGCTTTTCTGTGGCACAGATTTATCCCAAGTCAGTTTTTTTCTAAATACTGGGGGAAAGATATAATTTGATCCCATAGTTACTACATTATAAGATTTAAGTATCCACTTTTCAACAGTAAGATCACAAGACTCCAAAAGAGTATAATGCTATGACCCATTCAAAGAAATATCCTAAATTTAAGAATAAACTGTGCAAGAAATTTCAGACATAATGATCAGAGGACAAAGTTTTGAACGTCTGCCCCAAAGTTTTCAATATTTTATACCGTTTATTTAAAATTAAGCATAGCTTACCAACTCCCATTATTATAGTAAAACTTGGCCACTCATTACCTCTTTACAAAAACATACTCACTGGTATGTATATACAGGATAGTTAACATGGTTGTTCTTCTGTCTTCTATTTCTATGCTGAAAGAAACTGTCAATGAGTCTTTGGTTGACCAGTATTGCATGT
>NW_004955529.1:2270112-2290315 GCF_000276665.1 Chinchilla lanigera | reverse complement strand
GAACTCACAACCTTATTCTTGTCAGGCAGGTGCTGTGCAGCTGAGCTAAATCCCCAGCCCCCAATTTTATATATTAAATTGCTTTGTAAAGCATTTCTTAAACTAAATTATGA
The DNA here is from genome assembly GCF_000276665.1 of Chinchilla lanigera. Lineage (NCBI taxonomy): Eukaryota > Metazoa > Chordata > Mammalia > Rodentia > Chinchillidae > Chinchilla > Chinchilla lanigera. Next base: position 2,290,202 of record NW_004955529.1, on the reverse strand, counting down.
AGTTAAATACCAAGGGGCATGGATTTTATTGAAAAACTTCTACCTTGAATCTCAGTAGTCCTCAAAGATCCTTCATATTCCTATAATATAATGTCAAATATTTCTCAAGAAGTTTGCTTATCTAGCTAGGTGAGATAGTGATCTCAGAATCTTCAGAGTGCTAGGGACAGTAATAAAAGGATGGTTTCTGTATCTGCAAAAAATAGATTAAAAATCTTAATATTTGGAAAATGCAAATGTCTTAAATTTTATGAATAGGACCATCTTAGCATATCAATCATAAAGACAATTGTTATCACAGCTACCATTTTGTTGTTTAAGGCTTAAAGGCAATAATGATTCTTTTTATAATAGTAAAGAGTGTATGTTTAGTGCAAGGCATCATGTGGTATAGAGATACTCAAGATAGCACCAGTTGTTACTCTTAATCAAATTCTTATAGAAAACTACAATGTTTCAGGTATCTTACAAAATATTTAGCATACTGATGAGTATAGTAAGAGAGGGTATAGTAAGATACTGATGAGTATAGTAAGATAATTGGTCCTAACTATGCTGAAGTATGTAGGAAAAGAAAATAATAAACTCAATGTGATCTTTGACAAAGGGGTAGAAAACATGCTGTAAGAAAGATAACTTCCTTAACAACTGTTGCTGTGAAAAATGTTTATAAGCACACAAAAGACTGAACTGCCATAGATATTAAAGCAGAAACAGTTAATCTGCTGGAAGATAAAATATGTAAAACTCGGGAAGACACAGAAACTTGAAAGGACTTTTGAAACAGGACCCTAATGAGACAAAAAATAGTATCAAAATCAAGAAATGAGGTAATATCAAATTAAGAAGTTATTTTTAAAGGAAATGTAACCTACAGGATTGTCTGAATTTTTTGCTAGCTACTTCTCTGACATAAGATTAATATTTAGAACTTACAAAGACCTAAAATATCAGATGCCCCAATGTCATGGTTTATATATAGATGTCCTCCTGAAGCCTCATGCCTTATAGGTGGGAGTTGAAGAGTGACAGGGTTATGCATGTGAGATACTAGGTTATGAGTCTGTGGTAATGGGTTAGTCCACTGCTTGGTTTAGCAAAATTCTAGGAATGATTGAATGAATTTACTGAAGATGGAAGACTCACATTTGGTATGAGTGGCAAAAACCAATATGCTTGTAGATTGAATGGAATGGAAAAGGAAAGCTGCTCCCTCCTGCCTGAAACACCATAAACTCTTTCTCTTGCAGAATGCCTAGGCACCATCTCAGCCTGCCTTGGAGTCAGCCTACTATATACTGAAACACCTACAAAATTTGAGCTAAAATAAACCTTTACTCCTTTAATTTGGGAGTATTGGGAATTTTGTCCCAACAAAAATGGAGCTAGACACATTTTGGTACCAGAGAATTAGGGTCATGACTAGCATGCTGCCTAGCCATGTAGTACAGAAGTCTCTGAAATTAGTTTACAAGAAGTGTTTGGAGATTCCAAGTGTTGAAGCTGCCTTAGAGTGAAGTGAGCTGAACTTGATGGTAGAGCCTGCCGAGAGTTCAGAAAACCAGAATATTGACTGCAATACAGCTGGAAAAGACCAGGCTCAGGAGGATTCAGTTAGGAATGAGGACTGCAATGGCAACTTGACTCCATGTCGTGTGTTTGCTGCTCTAGCCAAAAGTTTTTTCACATTTTGGTCATGTCCAGAGATGCTGAAGGAGACTGAGATTAAGGGAAGTGGACTAATTAATCTGGTGGAAGACATTTGTTATGGCTTACATCTAGATGCTCCCCAAAGCCTCATACAGTCATAGGTATAGCTGAATAAAACAACCTTTTTGGAGCTTTTGGAGATGAATGGGTTTGGAATGTGTGATGGTGGAATCGAGGATGAGATTACTACATTATTCCACTGATTGGTTTGGCATAGTTCTGGGGTAAGATTAACAGTGGTTCACCCTGGGCGTGAGTGTTACCTGTCTGAAGTATAGCCTGGCTGAAATATAAGGGATGGAAAGAAAGCCCTTGCTGTTCACTTGTCTCTTACTTGCTGTCTTCTGTTTTCATGAACTATTTCTCTTCTGAGATGCCCTTCAGCCATGCCACCCTGTCTTGGAGCCAACTATGGACTGAAAACTGTACAAACTGTGAGTTAAAATAAAACTTCCTTTCTTTACTTTTGGGTGTTGGCTATTTGGTCCAAGCAACAATACAGCACTCTAATACTGAAGCCATGGCATGGCTACTGTTGAGGGCTTTAGTCAGTTATACCACAAGAATCAAGAGAAAATAGCCCAGCAGTACTGACATAGGGGAAAGAAACTCCCAACCACTTAGATATCTGAAATGCTGAATTTGTTTTCCCTAAAATCAAGGCATCAATTCTAGGAACAATGGAGTTTAAGAATAGGAAGAATTTATTTAAAGGAAGAAAAGCTTCTTTCTAAGAGAAATGGAAAGAGACCTGGATTGTGGGTTGCCTGCTGACCCAGCTTTTCAAGGTTGTTTTATTCAGCAAAACCACAAGGTGAGGGAGGTTCAAGGGAGAACAAAGTATAGAGAACTCCAGGGCAATATGTTAGATTGGTGACAATCTAGGGAATTTTTCCTCGGGATTTGGTACACAGTGATCTACTACCTCTAAACACAAGTGAGAAGGAAAGCTGGCTACTGCTTTGTTATATCCACATAGTAATGTTTTAAGTGCATGTAGAATGTAAGAACTGTGAAGTCAGAAAGGCTTCTATCCAGATTTCAGAAGTCCTGGGAGGTTACACATTGTGCTACTGAGGGGGCAATGTGTGAAACTGTGAATGGAAAGGCAAAAGTACTTAGGAGACCCTAGAAGTTTGAGGAAGCCAGGAAGATGGATCATCTGAGGAAAGTAGCAAGGAGAGATCCAGCCTCGCAGAAGAACAAAGCAATGAGGGCTATAAAAACCCATAGTACCACAGGGGCTGGACCTTCGAAGAAGCCCTGTGGAATTCACATCTTTCTACAGATTCCCTCAAATACTAGACATGGAACTATAACTTTTAATGTTCACCTTGCTGGATTTTGATCTTGCTTTGGTCTCATTCCTTTCTATCCCTATATGTGTACCTTTTGAAATGAGTGCTTGTCTTGTGTCATTTTGGAAAACAGGATGCCAGAATTGATCAGATGTCTTAAGGAACAAAGCATGCACTCAAAGAGGTGCAGAAAGCCTGTATTTTCCTAACGTGGCTCAAAGAAGTTTATGCTTCGAACCCTGAGCATGGAAGACAGAGTTCCAAAGTTTTTATTAAGTTGGTGGTGGGAAAGAGTAAGTTGAAACAAAGACAGTTACCTGAAAGTGACAGGTTTATAACTTTGATCATCTGGTCAGCCTCAGTCAGCTATGGAGTTGAACCAGGGATGAGAAAGGAGGAGTAGGGCACCACAAATTACAGAGTGAACTCTTATAGGGAAGGGGGAAGAAGGAGGAGGATAGGGAATGGGGACACTGGAGTGACTCAGGTTAGGGAGCTATGAAACTGCTCTATTATCACATAAAAGTGTAGCCTAGGCAAGAGGAAGGACGGGGCTGTGTGCTCAACCAAAGTCAGACACTGTTGTGATCCAACCCAACCAGTCAAAGGATTACTTTTTAAAAGTGGATCACTTCATTCCCCTTCCCTGAAAGCCTTCTAAGCATAGTTCTATAAGGCATCACTAGTATCCACTGGGTTGTAATCCATGTGGGTCTTTACCTGTAGCTGAAGAACTGACAGTTGGGTTAGGGCTCCAACTCTATCTTGGAGAAAATCTGTCAAGCATTGGAGTAGGCAAGGCCCAAACAGCAGTAGGAGAAAAATAAAGATTAATGGCTCAAGGATTGTCATAAACCATGAGGCCCAGTTCACCCAGAAGAAGATAACCCAACAGCTTTTAGATTGGTATAGTTCCTGGAGCCTCTTGGCATGGTCAGGGATGCTTTTAATTGACTTATAGACAATTTCTGATGTATTAACATGGAAGAAACACTATTCACTGTGGAAAATACTGGTACCCTTTTTTTCTACAGTTAACAGGTTTAGTGCCTGGAAGCTTTAGATGGCAACTGTTGCTCGAGAATCTACTTTCTTTTGTAAATTAGTTAGTAAATTAGAGATGGATTCTAGGCTACTAGATATTTGTTTAGATAATTTTTCAATGTTAGAATATATCTGATTAAGTTTACTGTTCCTCCTATAAGTCCCACGGTAAGGTCCAAACTAATCAGGAAGGGAATTAATTTGGCCCCTCACTTGTTTCTACTGTGGAGTGGGAAGTTAATGAGAAAGTCTGTGTCTCTAGGAACTATGTGCATCCTTGGGGTGAGATAGGCAAGAGTGCAAGTCCAGTCCAATTTTCAAGAAGACAGAAGTTGGTGTTTTCACCACAAAACCAGCATAACCAAGGGGAGGACAAGCAGAACCAGCTATCTAGCCATAGATGTTATCAAATTTTCTTTACTGTTGTTCTTTACATGCAGTGATGGTAAAGGCTAGGGATGCTCCTGTCAGGGGGGCCTTGTCTGGTGCATTTTGGCTGGGTGGCCACTTTAGTCTTGTTTTCACAGTATAGGAGAAGCCTGTTAGTGCCAATTTGTAGACACTTATTCAAATCATGTGAGTTAAGGAAGAGGAGAAAGGTAGAAGTGTTAAGAGCCATCATGGTTCCCCAAAAGGGTCTTCTATGTAAGGGTGTTCTTGACCAAAACAGTAATAGGATTGTACATTGAGCAGCTTGGACGTATGTACAGTGGGAAGGCTAGTGATGAGCTTGTCATTGATTTGAGCCTTTTATTTTTAGGTGTTCCCTGGGAAGGTGTAATTTCAGGGTATAGTTGTAATCAGAAGGCGAGAGATGCTCCATATTTGGATTTGGATTGTGTTGAGTAATGGGGAAGTTAGGATAATGGATTGAGAGGACATCTTAAAGATTAAGTTTAAAATCAGTAGCAACAGGCCCTAGTATATTTTTTCAGGTGGCAGCTCTAATTTCTTTATACAATGCATTTATGAAGTCAGTTGAAATCTTAGTTGAGACAGGGTACTTACGTTCTATAGAGGGGTGATAGCTAGAGTTAGAGAGTGCCAAGATCTGGAGTGGTAATACAGTAGCTTTGGTGGAAGCCAGGGAGGCTGATATACAGAGTCAATAGTCTTTTGCCAGCTCAGTGCAAAAGACTAACTCAACAGGGAATGGATATGTCCCAAGGCAGTAGAAAGTTAGAAAGGAAGGGGATCAGAGTATGCTAATTTTAAGATCATTATTAGTGGGACTAGTAACAACATTAGCATATTTGAGGCAGCCATCTTTATGGCCTGCAAGGCAACTTATTTGTTTATCCTACAAGAAAAAGTTTAGGCAAATAAAACACATTACAATGGTAACAAAAGTGAAAGGTAACAGAACTCAATGGGGAATGATCAATTCTTTGGAGGCTGCCATGGCCAGGCCAATAGTGAAGGATAGAGTAAGTAATCCAAAGGGTCCTAAAAATCATGGGCAGAAGTACACTTGGTTATTGAGCAGTCCTGTGAATGGCATCCTCAGTCTTCAGCCTTGTGTAGACTTGTCAGCATCTGGAGTGACCAGAGCATGACAGTCATCTTGGGAACTGGGCCTCTGATGCTCTTGTCAGAGATGAATCTTGAGCAGGTTATAGGGATCTGGACAGACAATGCAATCTGGTGGTTCCTCGAGGTAAGCCTTCTTGATTTTGATGTTATGAATCCATGGGGAGGTCGCTTTTAACTTTAATAGCAATGGGGATGGTTAGCACAACAATACAGACTCAGGCAAAAAGGCTGCAGGTGTGTCTTCTTTTAATCTTTAACCAGATTGTATCTCTTGGCTGGAAGGGAAGGGCAAGATTGCCAGTGGGAATGGGAGTCCCTTCTAGTATGGTCTTATTTATTTGTGAGAAGACTTTTCCTAGAGTCTATAATTCCAGGGTTACATAATCATCTCCTAGCTGTCTGATATCTCCCCTGAAATGTCTTATAATTGTGGGAGGCTACCATATATTATTTCATAAGGTGCCTAGCCTGAGAGTCTCAAGGTGCACCTGATTAAGAGCACTGGATTGGGCAACATATCTAACCAAGTTGCCCCTGTTTCCTGGAAGAATTTAGCTAAAATTGACTTTAGGGTTGGATTCATACATTCTGCCTTCCATTAACTCTGTGGCCAGTAACAGTTTGTAGATTTCATTTAACTTTTAGCATATCATAAAGTCCCTGGATGGCTTCAGCCACAAAAGCAGGCCAGTTGTCCCTTTTGATTGTCAGTGGGAGCCCATATGGGGAAATATTTCTCTGAGGAAAACTTGATCAACTTCTTTGGCCTTTTTAGTTTTGGTTGGTTGTACCATGAGAATGAAGAGAAAATAGCCCAGCAGTATTGACACAGGGGAAAGAAACTCTCAACTCCCTAGATATCTGAAATACCTATCCACCTGAAGTAGGTACATACTATGACCAACAATACTTGTGTCTAAAAGTGAATTTCATTTCAGTGAAGTCTATTTGTAGGTCTTCTAATGGTGAGGTCCCTGGATGCTGGATTCCTGGTGGTTGCTGACCCACCCCTGAAAGTTTTTGGTTCCTTGGCCTAGAGGTTTCCTTGGAAAGTAGCACCTGAGGTTGCTTTTTGCATCAGAGTGGGTTGCTAGTAGTCAGAGACAGTACTTACATACAGCCCAGTGGGCTTTTATAAAAGTATTGTCTGTTTTACATAGTATTTCATCTGTCTTCATAGCCTAGAGGTATCCAATCCAACCATTTTGGAGAACTTGTACATGCATAAGGATATTCAGTATTATCTGTCCAACTGCCTCTTTGCCTGTTCAGTCTGCTACTTGGTGTCCCATTGTGATGAGGCTTTGCCCCTTTTGGTGCCAATTAAAGTGCATGATGGCCACCTTCTTAGGTTCCCAGATTGCCTCTAGGAGCTGTAGTATTTCCTTTTTATTTTTAATTTCTTTTTCCCCTGATGTTAGGAGTATTCTCTTTTAATATATAGCTCCGTATGCATGGATGGTGGCAAAGTCATACATTGAATAAGTGTAAATGTTGACAGCCTTTCCACAAGGCAACCAGCGGGCTTGAATGAGGGCTCAGAGTTCTGACCTTTCTTCCCACCAGCCTCAGGGATGAGTCCTGCCTTGGTCAGTGGTGGTGACAGCATCTTCTGCTAGACACTCTCCATCCTGCATGAAGTTGCTACCATTAGCGAACATGTCACCATCCAGTTGAGGTAGTGGCTTCTCTGTGAGATCAGGTCTACTGTAGGACAGTCAATGACTTCCTCACAGTCATGATCTGAAGGGCCCTCTTCTGCAGGTAAGAAAGTAGCTAGATTTCAAATTTTGACAGTCTCTAAGGTGACTCTGGGATTATCATAGAGTAGCTCCTGGTGTTGAGCTATTCTGGTATTTGACAGAAATGTATCACCTTGGTTATTCATTAAGGTGATAACAGAATGGGGGGCTTTTACCTGCAGGTTTGGTCTTAATGTCAGTTTGTTTGCCTCTTGATGTGAGTTACAGTTGCTGCCAAAATATGAAGGCAGTGTGGCCATTCTGATACCACAATGTTTAATTGATTGGAGAGATAGGCCACTGGTCATTGTCAGGGCCACAGAGTATGGGTTAGAATTACCAGCACCACATGATCTTTCTCTTGAACAAAGAGGTTAAATTCTTGATTCATATCAAGGAGCCCTAGGATGGAGGGACTGCAGAGCAGCCACGTGATTTCCTTAAAGACAAATTCCTGTTTATCCGCCCATTCCAAGAGGGTGTTTTCTGGTCCATTGAGGCCAGCATACAATGGCTTGGACTTTTCAGCAAAACCTGGCACCCAAATTGGAGAGAACCCAAAAGTTCCCAGGAATTCACAGAGTTTATTCCTGGAGTTTATTCTGGGGATTGAACAACTGACTTGTTTTCTTTTTGGTCTGAGAGATGAATGCCCCTTGGTGATGACAAATCCTACATACCAAAGAAATGTCTAGCATATCTGGGCTTTTCTCTAGGATACCTTGTAATCTGTGTCCATAAGCAACTGTAGGAAGGCTAGGAGCACTCCCTCAGAGAACAAGGTGTTGTACCACTGCTCAATTTGTCAATTTCTTCTTTAACTGGAAAGGGTGACTGACCACCATGCCTGAACTTCCTGACTGGACTTAGAAGAAGAGGTGGACAAAGTTTCACCGGGACTTCAGGATAAAGGTACGGCCCAGCTGAGGCCCATTTGAAACCCACTTAGGCTCTTTCCACTGGACAGAAGGAGAGCCTGATCACCTCTCAGAATCTCAGAGCCAAGACTTCAGGCAGGAGACTTCCCAAATGGGGAAGGAAAGATTTCATCTCTTACTGACTGTTTGAATGTGTGAGTGAGTTTAAGTGGTAACTGTCCTCAATAGGTAGTCTATGCATAGGTAGTCTGAGCAGCTCCACAGTGATGAAACTCTGAACCATGGCATCTGATTGGGCCCTAACCTGTGGCTCTGTGGATACATCAGAGGACATGGCAGTGGCAAGCCCACACCACCTTAGCTGGGAAACTCCAAAGTTCCAGAGAGGGATGCAGCCAGATAGGCATCTGAGTTGTCGCATCCAGGGAACACCCATGCTTTTTCTATTGTAACACTATTCAAAAACAGAACATATACAGTAAAATTTATGGGAGATTAATAGAGTAAGCCCACTATCCTTGACTGTATGTTGAAAAATATTCAAAGAAGGTTATTATGAAGATTATGGTATCAAAATGAAGTCTATGAACCTCAGGCAGTTCTGTGAGTTTAAATGGCCCACCTTTAACATCAGCTGGCCACCAGAGGGAACCATAGATATCTCCAAGGTGAAAGACATCTGGAAAGTGGTGACCAACCAGCCAGCACATCCAGATCAGTTCCCTTATATTGATTATTAGTTAGAAATAACCCATATCCTACCACCCTGGTTTAGATTCTGCATTAATAAGTGAGGACAAAGTCAAATCTCTGTGGCCCAAAATACTGACCAAAACCTCAATACCTCAAAGAAGTCTATTTGCCAAGGCTCACTTGAACAAGAGGTTTCACCACTGCCATACACTTCCCTGTCCCCAGCCATCCTGCTTCAGTTATCTCCTATGCCCTCCAACACTACACCACCATCAAATCAGGTGCCACTAGTGCAGGAACCCTCATTAAGTTCTCTTATGTCTGGACTCTTGCCTCTTTCATCCCAGCCACCTCCCCTGAGCCAGCAACACCTCCACCCAACCTACTCCAGGACACCAGCTGGCTCTCCCTTAGCTCCAACCATCTACCCATCTCTAACTGTTTGCATGCAACTGCCATCACTTCGAAGACATTGCTGGTCAGACATCTCTGGTCTGCACTGCCTGAAGCTGTCTAATTCTACATTTGAGAGACTCAACCTCCACCTACAACTTCACCAATTGGCGCCATTTTGCCTGGACCCACCACCTACCACTACTAGCCCTTCACCATGACTGAACTCCTTAACTGGAAAAACCACATGTCTTACTACTTAGAAAACTTCAAGCTCTCACTAACCTCACATCCTGTGTTACCTAGACCCATCAGCCATACCTGCTGGACTGCCACTTCTACGCACCCTGTTTAACACTGAAGAGACAGAGAATCACTGAAGAGGCCAGGAAGTCCACCTGGATCCTGGTTCACCAAGACCACACACATCTAGAGGCTTGGGTGCAAGCAGCATTTCTGGAAATCAAACCAGACTGGGATTTCTGAACCCCTTCATCAACTATCAGGTGGTACTCCTCCAAAGGATTTGGATGTGTGCCAAGAGACCCAACAACACATCCAAGCCTGCATCAATCTTCCAGAAACCTAATCAATCACCTTTTGATTTCTAAGAGAAACTATGTGAGGCATTCTATGTCTACATGCCCAGTGATCCTGAGACTGCCAAGGACCATCACATGATCAATACAGCCTTTGTGGCCCTATCAGCTCCCAACATTCAACATACTGGAAAGGATCACTGGGAAAAAGTTTACTTAACTCCTCAAGATAGCCACAAAGCTCTTCAACAACTTTGACTGCAAGGCTGAAGAGGCAGAAAAGAAAATGAAACAAAAAGTCTCCCTCCTTTTGGTGACACTCAGAAGGCCAGACCCAATTTCACTGAAACCCAAGTCACCAAGATGGAAAAAATTCCCATGTGGAACATGAACTCACTTCCTCATTGACCTACTGCAAGGGGAAAACCCGTGCTAGATGGACATATGGCCCGATCAATACGCCCACTGAAAAAGAGATTGGACACTTGAAAAATGAATGTTCCCTGGTGTTATGGTTTGGTTCTGGGTGTCCTCCCAAAGCCTCATTCAGTCATGGGGCAGGCTTCTGGAGTCTATGATTGATTCATGGGTGTGAGTGCTACACCTGCCCTGGGGTAGATAGTTTACATATGTAAGGGAGAGAAAGAGGCTGCTTGCTGCCACTCTTCTCTTTTGCTCTTGCTGTTTTGTAATCTTCAGCCGCCATGAACTGTTGCCCTCTGCCATGTGCTACACTGTCTTGGGTCCAGCTGAGTATGGACTGAAAACTCCACAGACTGTGAGCTAAATAAACTTTTCCTTCGTTAATTTGGTGCATTGGGTATTTTGTCTCATTAATGAGAGAAAAGTAATCAAGACAGTCCCCCATTATATTTGTGTTGGCGTTTATTTGATTTTTCATGTCCTTTAGTTTTTTTTTTTTATAAGTTGGGTGCTTCTGTATTTGGTGCATTCATGATTGACATCTTTTCTTTTTGGAGTTTTCCCTTAACAAGAATGTTGTGATCTTCTTTATCTCATTTGATCTATCTTACCTTAACATTCACATTTTCTATAATAGAATGCATATTGCTTCTTTTCTTTGGGTTCCTGTGGCATGGAGTATTTTTTTTCATATTTTGAAATTCAGTCTATGAATTGCTTTTTAATTTTAATATGTTTCTTATAAAAGGCATATTGTTGGATCTTGTTTCTTGATTCATCCTGACAGTCTATTTCTTTTGATTGGTAAATTGAGACCAGTTAGATTGATGCTTGTAAATGACATGTACTGGCTTATCTTTGTCATACTATTTTCTGCTGTTGGCTCCTTGTCATTCTCCTCTATTTAATTGCTTGCCTTGCATAGTGATTTCATTCTATTGCTATTCTTGCAATTGTACACATTGTTAAGTCTTTCTACAATATCTTTTAGAATACACTATAGAGCTGGTTTGGTGGTTGTGAATTTCTTCAGTTGTTCTTTGTCATGAAAGTATCTCTGTTCTTCATTAATTCTGGAAGATACTTTTATAGGTTACATCAATCAGGATTGGATTTTTTTTTCTTTCAGGGCTTGCAATACTTCACTACAAGCTTCTTTGACTAAAAGCTGTTTAGAAGTCTTTTGTGATTCTGACTGTCTTTCCTTTATTGGCTACTTGTTTCTTTTGTCTAACAGGTTTTAATATTCTGCTTTTGTGCTAAATTTCTGTAATCTTGATTACTATATACATTTTTGTATATTTATTTACATCATGGCTGATTTGAATCCTTTATGCCTCACTTGTGCTTTGGCAGTTTTCTGCTATTACTTCTGTGAACAGTTTTATATGTCTTTTGTGGTGACTCCTGTTTTGTCATTAACTCCAATACATATTATGTCATTCTTATTTGCATCATTTTGAAGTTTTTGTATTCTTTCTTCTTGGTCCCTTGTTATTTTTAAGAGAGATTTCTTTGGTGATTGGTAACTCTTGTCCTGTCTTCTAGGACTGATATTCTGTCTTCACCTTTGTTCATGTGGTTTCACGAAACAAAGTAAAATTTTTAGTTTTCTAGATATCTCTTTTAATGTATTTCATGGATTCCATTTTTTTTCTTATGTTGGGAATTCATTATTTCCACCACTTTCCCAGTCTCTTCTATTTTTACCTATATCTAGTCTAGATTTGCTTAAGAGGTCTTTCATTATGATGATTATCTCTTTTTTTACCTGAGAGATTTTTTTCTTATCTGCTTTCCCTTATAGTCTCTTGTGCCTGTTTTTTCACTTCTGTTGCTATACTTCCAAAAATTTCAAATGAACACCTTCCATTTTTGGCTACTTTCTTTTCCCTTGGACTTCTCTTGTGTAGGTTGGAGGTCTTCTTAATTCCTACATTTTTTAATTTCTTTTTTTTTCCTGTATCGATGCCTGTAAATTTTATAGATAGCTTTGTCACTAGTATCAAGTCCTCCTTAGGAAATGTCTGTTCCTCAGAGGTTTCTTCTATGTGTAGGACTTTTCAGTGTTTGTGTCTGTCCCAAAGACTACCTTTCCATTTTGTAAGGATGAGACATTGCTATTTTTTTGAATCAGCAAACAATCCTTTGGCATTTGACTATGGTGATGCCTATGATCCCAGACAAACACAATTTTTTCTTTTTGGATGTAGAAAGGAGAACAACTGATTACAACAGCAGTGATATCCTGGATAAGGTAGTATAGTTAGTAACAACAGTAACATCAATCACATCTTAGAAACTGAAAAACTTTGGTAACTCTTAATTTGTTCCCTTTAACAATAGGGGCAAGTTCTACATTTTTCTAATAAAGTCAAATATAAATGTGGAACTCATACACAAAGAGTTTACCCTTGGTAGAGCAATTTTACTCTGTGCTGGGGAAATGTAAGAGGGACAGAGGACAAAACAGATAGACAAATGTACACAAATATATTAGAAGTAAGGCTGGAGGACAGTGGCTAATCATGCAAGCATTGGGGAATAAGAAAGGGAAGGAGAGAAAGAATAAAGGAATAAGCAAAACATCACAGAAAACCAGGAAGATGAGAGACAATGTTCATTAACATGAACAAATCATAAAGTCAAGGGAGATATTTGAGGAAAAGAAGAAAAATGATGAATAGAATGGAACAAAAATAAAGGTAAACAAAAATAAATCTAAACATGCAACAAACAGACAAAGTGGAAAAAGCAGACAGAAAAATCAGAACAAGACAAAGAAAGATAGGAAAATAATAACAAAATTACTCTGCTGTACACAGTTCTGTGATAGTGTCTAAATCAGAGAACCTAAAACTGCTTGATAATTCCGCAAAGCCTGAAATAGAATTGGTGCTGGATATGGTGCTGATCTTGACCTCTAAATGTGGATTGCTAAGGACACAGTCTTCAGCCAGTAATTATCTGTATAGCCCTTGAAGATCTACCCACGATCTACCCTTTTTGTATCTTCATCAATTACACTCTCAGTTGGTGTGTAATTCTCAGACAGAAACAGACTGAGGGTGCTCCCAATCACATGTATACTTGGCTCCTCCTGGTCCTCGCCTAGCCTCCTCTTTTTCATTTTCTCTGGCACATCTCTATCTCTCTCACTGCTTGTTGTAGGGCAAGGATGGTGTAGAGTGATGTGGGCTGACTCTCTCTGCTCTTGCCTCTACCACTAAAGCTTGTTGGATGCCACTTTGATTTCCCTGTGAGGGCAGTGTCAACCTCCCATTCTTTTCTATGGTGGCACAAGGATGCTTAGATGCTGTATCCCTATCTCAAGGCATTGGCCATGGGATAAAATGGATCTTGTTCTCCATCACCTCCAGTGCTGCCACCTCTGCCTCTGCTGACCCATTGATCCTCCTGCCCACAGCATGTTGCAGCATGAAGATTGATAGGTTTAATTTTCCTTAGTGCTATTGGGAAAGGTATTGTTTCAGTAATTTCTCTTTTAGTGAGTTTATTTTTGGTATATAGGATTGCTATTGTGCTTTGAATGCTGACTTTGTATCCTGATAAGATAATGAATTTAATTGTTAATTCTAGGTGAATCTTAAGTGGAGTTTTGGGGGTCTTCTGTATAGAAGTTCATATAATCAGCAAATGATGAAAATTTAAATTCTTCCTTTCTTATCCATGTGTATTTTATTTCTTTTTCTTCTCTAATTGCTCTAGGTAATATTCAAAGAAATATATTGAACAACAGTAGTGATCGCAGCTATCCTTTTCTTGTTCCTCATAAAAGAAAAGCTTTCAATTGTTCTCCATTTAATATTAGGTTATCTATTAGCTTGACATAAATGACTTTTTCTATATTGATTTAAAGTCTTTCTGTACCTATTTTTTCAACATTTTTATCATGAATTGATGTTGAATTTTGCATTTATGGAAATGATATCATTTTCTCCTTACTTCTGTTTATGTATTGTATTACATTTATTGTTTTGCAATTGTTGAACAACTCCTCAATCTGTGGAATAAAATCAACTTGCTCATCATGTATTATCTTTTTGATGATTTGCTTCATTGTACTTGCCAATATCTTATTGAGGGATTTTCATCTATTTTCATTAAAGACGGTAGCTTGTAGTTTTCCTGTTTTGATTAAGTTCCTTTGAAATCTGAACAATACTTCCTTTCAAGAATGAATGTGGAGTGCCACTTCCCTTTTTATTCTGTTTAAGAATTTTTTGTAGTATTGGCACTAGGTCTTTCCCAAAGTTCTTGTAGAATTTGGCAGTGAATCCATTGAGACCTGGTATTTTCTCATTCGGTAGTTCTTTTATTACTTCTTCGATTTCACTGTCTAATATTGGATTATCCAGGAATTTTATATATTCTTGGTTCAGCCTCGGTAATTCAGATGTATTTAGGAATCTATTCATTTATTTTTTACTTTTTATTTTTCTTTCTTCCCTTTATCCCTCCCTCCACCACAGTTCTTCTTTCCTTTGGAACAAGTTCTTCCCATTTCACAATATCTATTGCACATTTTGGCCTTTATTTACTCTTCCAGTTTCTCACACAAGGGTAACAATGCAATGTTTACACATGGAGTCCCATTTATTTCACTTAAGGTTATGGTCTAAGTTGCATCCATTTACCTAGAAATGACTCAGATTTATCCTTCTTTATGGCAGAGTAGTACTCCTTTATATTAAAAGAACACATCTTCTTTATCCATTCTTCAGCTGGTGAGTATTTGGGTGTTTCCACTATTTATTACAAACTGTGCTGCTATATACATGGGTGCACATATATTGCTGTCATGATGTTTTTTAACTTTTCCAGGAAGATACACAAAATGGGAATGACTGGGATCTCTGATCCTAGTTTTTGTGAAATATCCATACTAATTTCTACGTGCTTGTACCAGTCCACACTCCCACAAATATTGGAAAAGTGTTTTTTTTTTCCACACAACCCTTCCAACATAAGCTATTGGTTGATTTCTTAATGACAGCTACTCTTTCTGGGGTGAGATGTAATCTCAATGTTGTTTTAATTTGTGTCTCTCTGATAACCAGTGATGGACAATTCTTATATGTTTATTTGCCATTTATATTTGTTTCTTCTACATTTTCCATTTTATTAGAGTACAGTTACATAAGATCTGGCTTTCAGCAGAATCCCTAGTGATTTTGACTTTTTCATTTGTTATTGCATGGATTTCAGTCTTTTCTTTCTTTTCTTTCATTACAATGGCTAAAAGTTTGTCTCTTAGTTTTATTCTTTTAAGGAACTAACACTTTGATTAATTTAATTCTTTGAAGTTTTAAACTCTTAGTTTTATTCATATTTGCTTTGATGTTTCTAAATTCATAAATGATACTAGTCTTGGGTTTGGATTTTCCTGATATGTTGGAATTTGTGTTGCATCATTAGGTTATTTGCTTGTGCTTTCTTAGTATTTCTAGTGTTAGAATTCACCACTATAAATTTCCCCTCATGACTACATTTATTGTGTCGCATAGGTTCTTCTATGTCATATTGATATTATATTTGGTTTTAGGAACTGTCTAAATTCTTCCTTAATTTCTTCTGTGAGCCAGTGGTCATTCAAAAAGGTATTTTTAAATTTCAATGTGTTCACGTAGTTTCTTTGTTTTCTTTTGCCATTTATTTTTATTTTCATTCCAGTACAATCTGATACTATTCATAGGACAATTTGGATTATTTTGCATTTACCAGAGTGTGCTTTATGGGCCAGTATTTCATTTATTTTGGAGAAAATCCCATGTGCTGTCAAGATAAATGTGCATTTTATTGTAGTTGGATGGATCATTCTGTAATTTTTAAGTTAATTTATTTAAAGTTTTGCTTCAACTCTGATATTTCTTCTTGATTTTTTGTCTTGTTAATCTATCCTTTTGTGATAGTGGGATAATGAGCATCCCCTTTATAATTTTATTGGTGTTTAGTTGATTTTTTATATCAATTAGTGTTTCCTTCATGAAGTTCAACATGCTGGTGTTCAGTGCTTAATTTATCATTTTCATATGTTCTTTTTGGATTATTCCCTTAAGCAATACATGGTGACCTTGTATGTCTCTTACCAGTTTTGACTTGACTTCCACTTTGACTGAAGCAAGCATATCTACTGCTTTTTTTCCTGATTTGTGTTGCATGAAATATTTTTCCATCGTTTAATTTTGAATGTGTAATTTTTGAATCAAATGTGCTTCTTATATATTGCACATCTTTGTTTTTGTTTCTTAATCTATTCTACCAATCAATGTCTTTTGAATGGAAAATGGAGACAATTCATAGTGAGAAATATTACAGAAAAATATTGACTTATACTTCTCATTGCATCATTTACTTCTTACCGATTTCTTTGTTTTTGTTCCTTTTACTTATATGCTCATTGTTGCAGGTGTATTCATTCTCTTTAGCTGTTGGCATTTTTGGTATAATTGTGTCTTCCTATGCTATCCTTGAAAAGTTTTGTAATGCTGTTTTGGTGGTAACACATTTCTTCAAGAGCTCCTTGTCATGGAAATACCTTATTTCTTCATCAGTTTTGAGGGAAAGTTTTGCAAAATACATTATTTGGGATTGGAAATTTTTATATTTTATGGTTTGAAATACTTTAAGCCCTCTTGGACTTTACAGATTGTGCTGAGAATTCTGCTGTAATTCTAATAGATTTACTTTATATGTGATTGTATTTTTTTCTCTAGCAGCTTTTGAAATTTTATTCCTGATGTGAAATGTTGTTGTTTTTATTATACTCTGGCATAAGGAGGTTCCTGTTTTTATGGATATTTAGGATTGTATATACCTCACTTATGCTTATCTTTATTTCTTTCATCATAGTTGGGGTGATTTCTGTCATTATTTCGGTTAGCAGGCTTATTTTTACATCATTTTTGCTGTCTTCTGATTTTTCACATAAAATAATTACTCTTAGATTAGTCATCTGCCTCATGTAGTAGCTGGAACACCCATTTTTCATGTTCTTTTGCTGCTTTTAAGGTGTCTTTTAGTAGATAGTCTTTGAAGGCATCATTGTTTTCTAGTTCCGAAATTTTGTCCTCAAACTGGTCATTTCTGAAACCTATATTTGCAATACAAGTTTTAATTTCCTGGAGTTCTAATCATACCTTCTCATGAACTCTAATTCTTCACTAAACTAATCATTAATGTTTTAAATTTTCTTTCTAGTTTCATATTATTCATTTACCTGTTCATTAGTGTCTTCTGAATGATCCTAGATCATTTTGGTTATTACTTCCATTGTCTATTCAGTTGTCTCTTCTGTGATTCTGGTAAGTACCTCTTTGGTCTGTTTTGTAACCTCCTCTGTTATGCTCTTAGGCAATCTGGGTGTGTGGCTCATGCTATCTCCCCCTCTATTCTCCTTAGATAGACCTCATGATAGTTGGATTGTTTGGGAGACATTGTAGTGCCTTGTATTCTAATATTTCTATTGTTTTTATGCTTAGATTTGTTGATGCTTATAGGGTAAAGGCTTCACTGCTAGCATAAAGGAGGGTTCTCCTTAGGTAGTCACTTTTACTGATGTGTTTTGAGCATGATTAAATTGAGTCTTTTTCATTTGTCTCCAGATTCAACCACCTTGATTAAGGTTGGAAGTGATGATGCAGAGTAATTTTCTCAACAACAGGTTTTCTGTGAATGTACAATAGTGCTGTTAATGTCACAAAGGTAACCTGCAGATTGACTTGCAGAGAACACCCACTAATAACAATTATAGCACTTTGGTAATATCTACCAAATGATCTTCAGTAGTGTCATCGGAAAAGAAATAGGTATTATCATACCATAAGAAGCACTTATGTATTGCCATTGAATCTAGAGAAATTATCCATAATCCTAGTGTAAACATTAAGACAACCCAGGTACTATTGACTCACAGGTAATATGTATTGATTGTTATGGTCATAGTTTCTGTCATGGCAAAAAAGAATTCAAGAGTAATTTTATACTGTTAACTAATTATGCTATCTAGAGATTAATAAAGCTTTATGGTTGTACAGTGTTTCCTTGAATTATGAATTTAATTATTTTTGCATTTCTGATCACATAATTAATTGGATGTGAACCAAATAAAACCTAATGGTTTAGTTCAATGTTGACCTTATGGAGAAGTTTGATGCAGGACTTATCCAACTCAGTTTGCAAATCAGAACTGTGGAAGAATTAAGTTCATGAATCAAGGTACCACAGTATTATTAAAAACATAATACATTGGAAAGGAAAACATATATGATGAAAAATTTAAAAACCTTAAAAATTTAAAACCTTAAACAGTGTGGTATGAGATGGAGGAGAGAGATATGGGTCAAAGCATCCCACTGATGATTAACCAGATTATATAAAATTAGGTAGATGTAACAGAAAAAAATTGCCAAGATATAGAAGATTTAAACAGTAGAAAAAAGAAATTATATGGAAAATACAAAGAAAAAAGAAGAAAATAAAGGGAGAAATATTAAAGATACAAGAAAAATAAATTAGAAGTAAGAAAAAGTTAGAAAAAAAGAAGCAGAACAAAAGGACAGAAGAAAATCCTCTAGACTTTGATAACTTCGTGAGGTAGAAAGAGGAAAGAAGCAAAAAAGAAAAGTCACACAATCCACACATATACACAAAACAAAACACAATGAAATGAAATGGATTTTCTCTGTTGTTTTAAATTTGTGGCATTCTTCTGAGATCTTCATAGTTGGGACTGTGTCCAACTCAAAATGTGTCCATGCTCATAGTGGTAGACAAAAAGGCAGTGAGACTGCAGATCCATGCTTCCTGAAGGATCCAGCAGGCTCTAGGTGTATGGTGAAGATACCAATGCTGTGATTTTCAAATTCAGATCAACTCAGGTGGATCCTGGCCTCTGTCAATGGAAGGCACTGTAACCTTTAGCTCAAACCCTTCTGAGCTCTTTCAGCCTCCTTCCTGACTGAGGATGTCTCCCAAGAATGTCTCTCACCCAGCTACTTGGGAGGATACTACTGTGAAGCCTGAGGTGGAGGCATGTGCTACCTACTCTGAGAATTTGTTCAAGCACTCAGTCTTTCTATTGAATGGCATCTGACCAAGCACTCTCTACAGAGACATGGAGGGTACATGGGATGTAGTCACCCATCAGCTCTTGTCTTTAAAAAGACTACTGTGAAAGCAGAGGCCTGTGCTATTCTTGCATATTACAACAACTGCTGGTCCATTCTACCAAGTAACTCTCCGTGGCCCCTAGGCGTTCCCAGCTTTGACTTTGTGTAAGTTTGATCTCCTTTTCTTGCAAGATGAGTGCTGGGAACCAGGGGTAAAGTGCATACTGACTTCTCATATTCTCTGTTGTGTTCTATTTCTTCAATATCTCTATATGTTTGAGTTTTCCTGTCAACAGTTCTACTATTCTCTTTCTTTTCATGCACTTGTTATTTTCCAGTGTGCTGATTACGAATCTTGGAGAAGCTAATGTTCTGTGACTCACCACCACAGTATTTCTTCTCTACTTTGATTCCTTGCAATTTCTCTTTTGCTTAATTGCTAACCCTGTCTGGGATATTCATCACATCAGATTTTTTAAAAACATTTTTCTCTTCTTTGCCTATTGTGATAGATTTTGGAATTTTCTTAAGTGCTTGACTGGTGATCATGAATTTTTAAGATGTTCTTTGTCATGGAAGTAGCTCATTTCTCCATCAATCTTGAATGGCAGTCTTGTAGTATATAACATTCTTGGTTGTAATTTATTTTATATTAGAGCTTGAAATACTGCACCTCAACCTCTCACAGCTTTTTTTTTTTTTTTTT
>NW_004955529.1:2254312-2264132 GCF_000276665.1 Chinchilla lanigera | reverse complement strand
GGTGGTATGAGTCCGGCCCACACTCGGACCCAGGAGCGCTGCAGCTCCCGGAGAACTCGCTGCCTGGGCGCAAGGACCTCTCATAGCTTTTAAAGTTTGTGTAAAGACGTCTAAAGTAATTTTAATGGGGCAACCGTTTATAAGTGATTCATTTTATTTTATAATTACTTTAAGGATTCTGTCCTTCTATTGGACTTGTAGGATTTTGCCTATGATGTGTCATGAAGAAATTATTTTTGATCATGAATACTTGGAGTTCTATATGACTCAATTATGGTTTGTTTAATATTTTCCACATATTTTGAAAGTTTTCGCTATTTTTGATGTGAAAATGTGTTTATTCTATTTGCACTTGTTCTGCTTTTTACTAATTGTATTTAAACTTACATTAGTCTTTGTTGTATGATCTAGTACTGGTTGGGTATAGATTTCCTATTCTTTTGTTTTCAAAGTATCTGCCAGGAACTGTTTACTGATGTTAGTTCTATCTTTTATTCTGACACTCTACCCATCCATTGGCGAGTTCTGCTCTTCAAAATTTCAATAGAGCATTCAATCACTAGGATTTCTGTTTGATATCTCTGGAATAACTGAAATTATTTGCTAATCTGATGATTTTATGTCATGTATCTTATTGTTTATCATGATTTTTAAGTTACTTTATTCTGTAAACTCATTGGTGTTTTCGTTTATAAGTTAATATTCTGTTTTATTTTATCTTCTCTGAGTGGTTCGGCATATTTTTGTCTTTTTTTTCTTTACCATCTTTTACATAACAAATAATTCTGCTACATGGACAAAATATCTTCCCATTGATTTTCCAGGGATTAGCTTTGGAGGAGTTGTGGTATGCCAGGAGCTGATCATATCCACAGATACATATAGGGGGAATGGTAGGAAATAAAGAAAGACAAAAAACAACATTCAAGGTGCAAGAGAAGTGGGTGAAACCTTCTTCTGGTGGATAGGAACAAAAATCTCCACGGTTGGTATACTTTCATTTGCAAGTGAAAAGCATAAAGTAGTACACTTCTCTTGGAATTTTAACTGCAGTAAATGAGAATCAATTTAATGGAGAACAACTCCTTCTCCATATCGATATGTATGCATTCTTTAGATTGTTCTAGCATATATTATCTTGCCTTAGGAATGTTGCAGTTATGAACTTTCTGCCCACATCCAGGAAGCATGCAGACTTCTGCATACTTCTCTGTTCCTAAAAGAAGGTCATACTGAGCTCAAGACAGCAGGACACCAATCCCATGGCCTGGTCCTCAACGAGGTTATAGGAAGGCACTTTTTACTTTGTTTTCTTAAACTTCTATTGTTTTTTTTTCTTTCCGTTGATGTTTGTGTGTCTTTACTGTGGATATCTTGTTATTGTGGCTATCTCCTTGGTGTCTGCTTTTCAGTGATGCACTCTGAGTGTGGCGACATACAGGCCTAAGCCTCTGACCCAACCTCTGGCAAGCTACATTAGTTTGGTAGGAAAGGATGCAGTGTAATTGATCCAGTATCCTGTTCAGAGAATAGACTGAAGTACTATTAATGACAAAATGACTTTTGACATACTGGCATACTGAGAAATCCTGTCAATAGCAACTAATATGCTCCCCTGGGAACCAAAATTGATCAGCAACAATAATGGAGTCAAAGACAAATTGGATATTGAAGTATCACAAGAATGCCTATTTTACCACTTTTATTCAAAAGAGAGAGAGAGAGATAATTATAATATAGCCACTAAGGGTAATCTATACCTCCACTAAAAACAGAAAAGTAATCTACAGTCACAGCAATAAATTAATTAACAACTTAGGATTTAGTAAATCTTAGGGGTTATGCTAGTATAGTAGAAGGGGTAGGGAACAAAGGAGTATAGAAAAGTAAAATGTAAAAAATATTAAGTAATAGAAGATAAAGAACAAAGTGGAATAAAAGATCCTATTAAGGAGTAAAAGTGTATTAATAGAATAGATAAATATAACTGAAAATAACAAACCAGAAAAAGAAACAATACAAAAAAAGTAAGAAAAATTTTAAAAGAAAAAGACTGAAAGAAAAAGAAACAAAGAAAAAAAGAAAAAAGTTGAATTCCCCAAACCCCTAAAAAATGAAGATGAAGCAGAAAAGGAGCTAAAATAAAAAAATAATACAAATTATATTTGAAAGACTTTTATTTTTAGGATTTAGTTTTCAAGTCCAGCAAGTCCTGGTTTTATACATCTAGCTTTACTGCCTATGTGGCTTTGAGATATCCTGGAATTATTCTGTCTGTTCACTCCAGACTGCGGCACCTTTCCATGCTAAGGCTTGTCTTTGTTAGATGGTGATAGCAATTGTACTTATGATCTGAGCTGAATTTAGTAAGCAGGGCAAGGTTTCAAACAGATTGTGGTACCAATGCCAGTATTTGGATACAAAGTCAGTATACAAAAATCCACAACATTCCTGTACATAAATAACAACTCACTGAAAGAAATTAGAGAAACCACATCTTCATACTAGCATAGAAAACAATGACATATTAGGAATCAGTCTAACAAGCTAAGTAAAAGTTCTCTACATTGAAAACTACAGTACTCTGAAAAAGGAAATTGAAGAGTACATCAAGAAATGGAAAGATATTCTTTGCTCTTTGGTAGGAAAAACCAGTAAAACTGGGCATACTCCCAAAAATTGTTATACAGATTTAATGCAATCCCAATTAAAATACATTTGCATACCTCACAGACCTAAAGAAAACATTCCTAAAATTCCGTTGCAACCACAAGAGTCCTAGAATAGCAAAAGCATTAATGTGCAACAAAGGCAAGTCAGGGGGCATTACAATCCCTCACCTAAAATTGCACTACAAAGATACTGTGATAAAATTGGCATGGTAATGGCAAAAATGCAGTCAAGGAATAATGGACTAGATTTGAAGGTACAGAAACAATTTCAAATGCACTCAGCCACCTCATCTTTGACAAAAGAGCCAAACATGTTCACCAGAAGAAAGATAGCCACTTTAAAATAAGGTGCTGGAAAAATTGGCTTTCCACATGATAAAGAATATAACTGGACAGATGTCTATCACCACGCACTGAACTAAAATCAGTCTTCAACATGTGGTGAGCCAGTTTTTCCAGCACCATTTATTAAAGAGTCTATCTTTCTTCCAGTGAACTTATTTGTCCCCTTTGTCAAAAATAAGTTGGCTGAATGTGTTTGTGGTTGTGGCTGCACCTTCCAGTCTGCTCCATTGATCCTCAGGTCTGCTTTTTTGCCAGTACCATGCTGACTTTATAACGATGGTCTTGTAGTATAATTTCAAGTCAGGGATTGTGATGCCACCTGACTTGTCTTTGTTTCCCAGGATCGCTTTTGCTATTCTGGGTCTCTTCTGGTTCCAGATGAATTTCAGGAATGTTTTCTACAGATCTGTGAGGTATACTAATGGTATTTTTTTTTTTTTTTTTTTTTTTTTTTTTTCTCCGGTACCGGGAACTGAACTCACGACCTTGCGCTTGCCAGGACTAATGGTATTTTAATTGGGATTGCATTGAATCTGTACAACAATTTTGGGAGTATGGCCATTTTCACAATGTTGTTTCTTCCAATCCATGAGCAAGGAATACCTTTCCATTTTCTGAAATCTTTTACAGTCTTCTTTTTCAGTGTACAGTACTTTTTACTGTAAAAATCTTTCACTTCTTTTGTTATATTGATTCCTAAGTATTTCAATGTTTTGAATGCTATTGTGAAAGACATGTTTTCCTTAATTTCTCTGTCAGTGTGTTTGTTGTTTGTGTATAGGAATGCTATTGATTTTTGAGTATTGATTTTGTATCCAGCTATGCTACTGAATTTGTTGATTAATTGTAGGAGTCTTTTGGTGGAGTTTTTGGGGTCTTCTGTGTAGAGTATCATGTCATCTGTGAATAATAATAATTTCACTTCTTCTATTCCTATCCTTATTCTTTTTATCTCTCTCTCTTGTATAATTGCTCTGGCTAATGTTTCCAGAACTATATCGAATAGGAGTGGTGACAGTGGGCATTCTTATCTTTTTCCTGATTTCATAGTGAACGCTTTCAGTTTTTGTCCATTTAGTATGATGTTGGCTGTTGGTTTGTCAAATATGGCTTGAATCAGATTGAGGTAAACACCATCTATACTTATTTTCTGTAAGATTTTTATCATAAATGAATGCTGGACTTTGGCAAAAGCTTTTCCTGCATCTATTGAGATGATCATGTGGTTTTGGTCTTTTGTTCTGTTGATATGGTGTATTACATTAATTGATTTGCATATATTGAACCATTCCTGCATCCCTGGGATGAATCCCACTTGATCATGGTGTATAATCTCCTTGATGATTAGTTGCATTCTGTTTGCTAATATTTTATTGAGTATCTTTGCATCTATGTCCATTAGTGATATTGGTCTGTAGTGCTCTTTCTTGGTTGGGTCTTTCTCTGGCTTTGGTATCAGTATAAAACATGCCTCCAGGAATGACTTAGGGTGAACTGCTTCCTTTTTAATTTCACTGAAGAGTTTGAGAAGAATTGGCATTAAATCTTCTCTGAATTTCTTATAGAATTCAGGTGTGAATCCATCAGGACCTTGGCTTTTCTTTGTTGGTAGGCTTTTAATCATATTTTGAATTGCAATAATTGATATTGGGTTATTAAAGATTTTTATTTCTTCTTGTTTTAACTTTGGTAATTCATGCTTATCTAGGAATCTGTACATTTCTTGTGTATTTTCCATCCAATAGGAGTAAAAATTTTCAAAGTAGGTACCAAACTCAAATCAAAATGGATCAAAGATTTAAATATTGAAACAGAAACACTAAATCTACTGCAAGAGAAAATAGGTAAAAATCTTGAAGACATAGGGGTACGGAAAGAGTTTATGAACAAAAACCAAACTCCAAGGGGAAATACTTTAAAGAATCAACAACTGGGATCTCCTCTTATTGAAAAGATTTTACACATTTAGAGAAATCAACAGAGTAAAAAGAAAACCCACAAATTGGGAAAAAACTTTAGCCAACAGTCCCTCAGACAAAGGACTTCTATCTAGAACATATAAAGAACTAAAAAAAAAAAAAAAAGCAGCCCCCTCCAAATTTAAAGACCCAGTGCAAAAATGGGCATCTGAGACAAATACACACTTCACAGATGAAGAAATACAAATGGCAAATAAATACATGAAAAAATGTTCAACTCCAATAGTCATTCGAGAAATGCAAATTAAAACAACACTGAGATTTCATCTCACCCCAGAGAGAATGGCTATCATCAAGAAATCAACCAATAATAAATACTGGTGAGGCTGTGGCAAAAAAGGAGCACTTCTCCACTGTTGGTGGGAGTGTAGACTGATTCAACTCCTGTGGAAATCAGTCTGAAGTTTCCTCAGTAAACTAGGATTAGAGATCCCATTCAACCCAGCTATTTCCCTTTTCAATATTTTTCTAGAAGGATTACAAACATCATACCACAGCAAAATATGTACACCCATGTTTATAGCTGCTCAATTTGTAACAGTTAAGTTGTGGAAGCAACCCAAATGCCCATCAGCTGAGGAATGGATAAAAAAGATGTGGTGTTTTTACATAATGAAATATTACTCAGCTATAAAGAAAAACTTGAGGCTTTCAGAGGTACAAAAAAAAAAAAACCAAACAAGGAAATCAACCAATAACAAATGGTGCTGGGGTTGTGGAGAAAAAAGAACCCTTCTCCACTGTTTGTGGGAGTGAAGACTGGTGCATCTACTGTGGAAATCAGTGTGGAGATTCCACAAAACAACTAAGATTAGATGTCCAAATTAATCCAATTGTTCCCCCCTTTGTATCTTCCCAAAATAATTAAAAGCATCGTATCACAGCAGTATATGCACACAGTATATAACAGCATAGTTTGTAATAACTGAAACTTGGAAACAACACAAATGTCCATCAACCTCCAATGGATAAAAAAGATGTGATATTGTATACATTGGAATACTATTCAGCTATAAAGAAGGATAAACTAAACACACTTATAGCTAAATGGATGGAGGCTGAGACCATACTCTAAAATGAAATAAATTGGACTCACATGTATAAACATCCTATTGTCTCTCTGGTGTGAGAAACTGAAATTGTAAGTAAGAACCAAAATTTGGAATAGATACTGTGAAATAGGAAGCAATTTTTCGAAAGGAAAGAAAGGGTAGTTACAGGCAGGAAAGATGGGGAAAGTAAGTATGAGAAAAAATATATAATGTAAACAAAGTTTTGTAAATGAGGAGGGGAAGAGGTGTTCCAGATAGGGGAGGGGAATGGAAAAAGAGGAACTAGGATATATCATGTACAGGTATAAATTCCCTATGATGAATGTGTTCACTATATATCTAAATTATGCCACCTGACTTGTTAAAGTTAAACGCATACAGTGCCTGCTATTTCAGTCTCAAAAACATTTTTAGACTTTTCCTCCCTGAATTTCATGTATGTGTAACCAGGTGTGTCTTCTCACCATAGAAGGCAGAGCCTTGAACCATTTCTGGAGAGAGTTTGAACTGCACAAGTTGACTATGTTTAGCCTATGCCCCCTCCATTATTTGCACCCTCTCTGCTACTTTTTCCTATGGCTGTTTTTCCCTCAATTACTGTGGATTTGTAACACTTGGATCTCTGAAGTGAAGTTGTTTTGTAGTGTTTCTGTTGGTCTGGCTTAAATAATCATCTTTTTCCTCAAATGGCATCTGACCGAACTCTTTCCAGCAATATTCCAGTCCCTGCATGGGACTTCTTGTTTAACTCTAGAATTCTGTGCATGAGTTAGTATGAGATTAAAACCTCTAGCCTTTTTTGCATTTTAAAATATCCATGGATGTTTCTTGAGACTAGTAATAATGGCCTTGTTTATTGTTTCCCTTGAGCTCTTAACTCTGGGGGCTTATTTTCTTTGTGCAGAGACAGGTTTCCCTCACCCAGAAGCCTTGAACTTCATTTTTTTCTCTGTGCTGTGTTCCATTTGTTTCGCTCCTCTGTCTAGCTTCTCATGGTCTGTGATCAATGGTATCAGTGAACGATCAGGCATATGGGTGAAATATGATTTGAAAATTAGTGACAATTTTTAATTGAGTAGTTTGAGTAGTATGCAGATAAAGGTATTTGCCTTCTAAATGGGCAAAAGACAGGAAGACATTTGTGTTCCATGTACATTCTCATTAAAGTTTACATTAGCAAAAGAGTATCTTAATATACAATTGGCCTGTATGCACTATTATGTGGTACCTGTGTATTTCTTTCTTCATTCTCCTCTTTCATCACTCATTCAATTCACATGATAGTTATCATTGTAAGTGGAACATGTATTATATGTTGTCTCAGCAAGATAAATTTCTACTCACCCAAACTAACTTGACTATGGCCACTATTCAGTGCCCAATCTGGAATCAGCAGTGAACAACATGGGCTCCCCAATATGTCACAACTTCACGGAGAAATTTGCTAGCCACCAGTGTGATATAATGGAACACATCCATCAAAGAAAGAGGAATATTTTTCTTATTGGAAGAAATACCTACTTTGGGCAGTGGTTGTTTTTTCTCCAAACAATAACTGTGCTAAAATGACCATCTCTAGTCATTATGGAATTACTTTTTTATTATCATTGTATTCCAAACAACATAGGTTCTGATCAAGAAACTCCATCATTAAATATGACAGCAGACCAAAGTCTCATGTAATTCACTGGTCTCATCATATTTCCTACCATCCAGAATTAGCTAACTTGTTAAAACTATCAAATCACCCTTTAAAGTCTCAGTTCTGGCACCTGCCAGGTGGACATAATTTATAAGGCAAGACCAGTTTATTTATATTGTTTTTATATACTCAAAAGAAATTCATAATATGTTTTCAATTCTTTTGAAAAAATAAACCTCATACCACAGCGATATAGGTTCACCCATCTTTATAACAGTACAATTTGTTACTGCTAAATTATGGAAACAACCCAAATGCCCATCAACTGAGGAATGGATAAAAAAGATGTGGTATTTTTATACAATGGAATATTACTCAGCTATGAAGCAAGATACACTCAAGACTTTTTTTTTCTTTAGTTTTCTTTCCAGTACCAGGAATCGAACTCACGACCTCATGCTTGCCAGTTAGACGCTGTGCTGCTGAGCTAAATCCCCAGGCCCTACTCAAGACTTTTATAGATACATGGATGCAGCTAGAAAACGTAATCATAAGTGAAACAAATCAGACCCACATATGTAAACATCATATTGTCTCCCTAGTGTAAGAACTTGAAAGAGTAAATAAAATCTGAAATGTACAATAGATATTGTGAAAGAGAATGAAATCACTCAAAAGCAAAGAACAATTGGGATGAGGGAAAGGAGAAAAGAAAGAAAGAAAGAAAGAAGGGAAAAATACACACACACACACACACGCACACACAAGATAGCTAAGATAATTGTACTACTTATTTCTATCAGTTTATTAAAAGGAATAGTCAATGCTTAATTTTCTTGATCAACTTTGCATACATATATCTGGTAATCTGAGTAATGTTTTTGAAGATAACAATATGAAATATAACAACCATTATTTATTTCCTATCATCTTGTTTTGAAATGCTGTATCATTTTCAATGCATTTACTTTTTAGTCTCTTTAAAATTTGAAAAAATATAAAAAAGAAATACATAAACTGTGGTATTATTATAATATTCAGGACTCATGGTAAGAAAACTTTGGAGTGTCAATCACTCAAAAGTATCTCTTCTGAACCACTACCAAATTATTTTTCTCAAATACTAAGCTTTTCTTGAATTATACCTCTTAGTGACAGAAAGAGGGATGTTTCTCCCATTAATCCAAAATCTGGTCTCATTGAACTGGAAGATATCAATACATAATACAACAAGCATTGTTCATTTCCTACCACTTTGTTTGTAACTCTGTATTGTCTGTACTGTTCTTTTGCTATTTTGTGAAAGGTTGTCTGTCTGTTAATGTTTTCCTCCTTTTATTTTTAAAATTAAAAAAAAAATGCCAACTGACCACTTGGAATCATCATGTATGCCTCCAAATCAATGGGTAAAGAAGAGAATATGAGTCTGCCTGGGGTGATTGATCCTCCCTACCAGGGAGGAATTGTATTGTAACTCCATAACTGAAGTAAGGAAGATGTCTAGAATTTAGGAGAACCCCTATGGAATTTTTAATATTACCAAATATGTGATTAATGGCAACAGAATACTACAAAAACTCTAGTGTAGTCAGGGCTACCAATGGCCATAATTCTTCAGGAATGAGTATATGCCACTCCACTAGTTAAAGAAGTACGACCAGTTAAGGAGCTTGCTGAAGACAAAAAGAATATAGAATGGTTATTGGAAAAAGGCAATCATAAATACCAGCTCTCTCGATGTGACTAGTTGTAGGAATTAATACTGTTATCATGAGTAATTTTTCTTTAGTTCTTTATAAATGCATTTGTATCTTAAGTATATATCATTGTTTTTAGTTTTCTCTTATTATCTTACCATTCATCATGACATGTATAAAATGTTTACTACAGTACAGTTTAAATACTATTAAATTTGCATCATAGTTTTAGGTTCTAAAATATCAAGGAAAAAAGAAGAAACATCAGTCATATACTTTACTTCTTTTTCTTGAGAAAGGGTTTGTTTGGAATTTTCAAAGTAATTGTGTCCTACACAGAACTATGATGTTAATTTTTCTATAGTTGAAGATACAGTGTGATTTAAGAAATTGCATATGGATGCCAAACTGAGAAGTTGGAGTTTTTTTTTTT
>NW_004955529.1:2216803-2247980 GCF_000276665.1 Chinchilla lanigera | reverse complement strand
TTAATACTTGACTTGCTTGACTCCATGAATTATATTGCCCTACCCCAAATAGTTAGGCATTATCCAATTCATTGAAAGCCTAAATAGAACAGAAGGGCGATACAAGGAGAAATTTCTTTGTTTGGATTGCAGAAATCTTCCCCTTTGACAGGCACTGACAACATGCCATTTCTTGGTTTGGTGTCCTGAAGTCTTGTACTAGAAACAGTCTAGCATTGTTTGTCTCTGCTTCTGTCTCTGTCTCTGTCTCTGTCTCTGTCTTTAGCTAGCTAGTTAATTGTCTCGTATGTGTTCTGCTTTTACAAATATTTCTAAATAATATTTTCAATACCTCATAGTAAATGACAAAATAAGCACTTTGCAATAAAGTTTACATTTTTATGGATTTAATTGCTTCCCCACATAATTTATATTTTGAATCCCTAAGTATTTCAGATTGGAGCTGTATTTAGACACTGAGATGAGATCATTAAGGTTGGCAATAAAATCATTTTTATGAACCACTTATTGGAAGAGGAAATTTAGACACACAAAGAGAAATTAAGATTGGACATCTCTCTCTCTCTCGCTCTCTCTCTCTCTCTTTCTCTCTCTCTCTCTCTCTCTCTCTCTCTCCCTCTCCTTCTCACACACACACACACACACACACACACACACACACACACACTCAAGATTCTGTGAGCACTCTGTGGGAATCCAGCCATCTCCAAACAGAAAAAGTGGACTTGGATGATTCTAATCCTACTGAAATTTCTGTCTTGAATTACTGGCATTCAAAAGTGTAAGAAAACATTTATTTCAAAGTACCTGAAAATCTAATACACTGTCATCCATGTGTACATATATATATGTCATAATTTATTTGTGAGAAATTTTGATCATTTTTGTCTTCCCCAGAAAATCACACGTCTATTAAATTAATTCTATTAAGCTTACTGAATCTTTTGTGAAAAACACACCTGACATTCAATACTTGTTAATAAGACATTTCATTTCAGAAAAGGGAAGATAAATCCAAAATATTTATGGGCATTCCAGCACAGTGAAATTTTGAATGGTCCCATATTATGTGACATGTGAGGATGTTCTTTTTAAGGTGAATGATATGTTGCTGTATTTGATTTACCTATTAAAAAATGGCCACAACAATTTTTGTTTTGTTTTGTTTTGTTTTTTTTGTTTTTTGTTTTTTCTCCGGTACCGGGAACCGAACTCACGACCTTGCGATTGCCAGGCCGGCGCTTTTGCCGCTGAGCTAAATCCCCAGCCCCCTGGCCACAACAATTAAAGCATCTTTTTCAGTTTTGGAGCAAACATTGTCACCACGTGGGTGGATGATTCTAGCTCATTTGCCAAGTGGCCTAAATATTCTCTTTACTTTTGTGTGGGATCCAGAAGAGAAGAGAATTCTACTATAGGTCCACATTTCTGTGCAAGTTACTGTATGACTTGGATCATATAATCCACCAAATCGAATGGTTCTTAAAATGTGAGGAGCAAATAAAGATGCTAATGGACCCTTTGGTTGGTCTCTATATGTGGTTTACACCACAGACTTTTAGGAAAGAATTGCACTTCTAGTATGAAGTCCTGCTATTTTGAAGGATGACAAGTCTTTTGAGAAGTAGTTTTTGGGTTTTTACTAGATCTTAACAGAGATCAAGTTTTTAACCACACTCCACCAAGACACCATGTGTCTCAGCTTCTCATGAATGGGATGTTGTTCAATCCATGAACTCACAAAGTTAGGCATGTACAGCAATATTCTATCACAAAGTGGAAGTGATATACACAAATCAGACTCAAGTAGATCCCAGAGAAATAAATGAAGAAATTATCCAAGACCACATGATGTGTCTTGATTCTGCTTTTTTCTACATTCCCCTTGCCTCCCTTCAATCTTCCCTCCCCTCCTTATTTACAAAACTGTTTCCATTTCTCCTTCTGTTCTCTTTTTTCTTTTTCTTTCTTGCCTTCCTCCTCCCTCATCCCTTGTATCTCAGTTGTTTCTCTATGTAGGTATGTATTTACATATTTGGGTGCCTATGTGCTGTTCCTCTAGAGAACTTTGAAAAATTGCTGTGGTGTTATATATAAATTTCATAAGTCTAAATTGGTCAATGTATTAATTACCAAATTTCTGATGATTCACTTTTTCGGATCCATTGAATGTGAAAGGTCTACATTCATTTAAATGTCCAAGCAAGCATTGGCACTCTATTAATAACATCTCAGTCTAAAGAAAATTCCTAGATTCATTTTTGTTGGATTATTATTTTATTAAATAATTAACTATTTATTTATTTTATTAATTAATTTGTTGTCTTAGTTAAGTGATCAATGCAATAAAAATAAAACCCTCCGCTGTCAGTGACTTGAAATAATGAAGTTTATTTCTTATCATATCAGATGGTGGGGTCTCTTTGACAGCTCTTATTCAAGCATTCACTAAGAGACCTATGTGCTTTCCATTTTGTTGCAACCAATTTAAACTTTTCCTCAAGTATTTATAGGCTATAAGTTAATCACAGTGCCAAAATGTTACTTTAAGGGAGCTTGGAAATATAGTGTTTCTGTGACAAAAAAAGAGAAAAGAGGATTGAATATTTATTTTAAGGATTTAATAAATCTGTTGAAATTTCAAGGCTGAACGTTTGAAGGAGACCTGAACACATCCTGAGTCTCTACAAGGATATGTGCTTGAAGTTTCAGAAAGACTTTCAAATCAGAAAGTGTGTCAAGGAATTGTTTGCTCTTTATCCCTTATCAGATTTTTTAAAAATTGATTTTACTAGTGTATTTTACATGTACATAATGATTACATTCATTAAAGGAAGATTGTACCTGTATATGATATTTCTTGATTCTTCATTTTCCCTTAAGCTCTCTCCTCCTTCAATTGCTGTTCCCCTCCGTATTTACAAAAGCTTTGTTTCCATTTTCTTTCTTCTATGCAGTTTTTCTTTACCCTTCCTTCCTTTCCTCCTTCCCATCTCTTGTTGTCCTTCCCAAAGGAATATTTTTTTCCTATTTTGCTGCATCTGGTATACATTTTGATTCTTATTTACCTTTTCAGTTTTGCCTAGTAAAGAAACAATGTCATACTTAAAAATGACTGTCCAATTTATTTCATTTAAGAACATGGACTCCTTTTCTTTATGAGATTCTTATCAGACTAATATCACCTCTCTCACAGAGGTTGGATTTTTTAAATTCATTTTAAAAATAAAAGAAGGAAAACATATTAACATATTAACAAACATACATCCATTTACAAAATAGCATAAGAACAATACAAACAACACAGAGTTACAGACAAAGTTGTAGGAAACTGACAATGGTTGATATATTACACATTGATATCTTCAAAGTGGTTTGTCGGGAAAACAAATAGAAACATGAAAGATTGGCCAAACAAGTAATCATTAACTGTCCCTTGCATTTAAGCAGTAGAAGACAGTAGTACAACGATGTTAGCTATCCTGTATATACATACATATATAATTTCCCATTCTTTTCCTTCTCTTTTCTAACACCCCAGTTGCCCTTAACTTTTGAACATTTTCATTTCATTTAACAATGTCTATCATACCTCCTAGTTTTCATTCACTCTTTCAGGTTCGTACACTAGTGAGACAATATGTTGTTTACACATGTAGGTCTGATTTATTTCACTTATGAGTATGGTCTCTAGTTGTGACCATTTACCTATAAGAGCTTCAAGTTTATCTTTCTTTAAAGCTGACTAATATTCCTTTATATAAAAGTACCACAATTTTCTTATCCAATTCTCAGTGGATGGGCATTTGGGTTGCTTCCACAATTTAGCAATTACTAACTGTGCTGCTATGAACATGGGTGCACATATATCGCTGTGATATGATGTTTTCAGATCTTCTGGGAAAATACTCAGAAGGGGAATAGCTGGATTTAATGGGACCTGTACACATAATTTGCAGAGAAAAAAAAATAATTTTCAGAGGAATCTCCAAACTGATTTCCACAGTGGTTTCACCAGACTGCATTCCCACCAGCAGTGGAGAAGAGTTCCTATTTCTCCACAGCCTCGCCAGCATTTGTTATTGGTTGATTTCTTAATGGTAGCCATTCTTACTGAGGTGAGCTGAAATCTCAGTGTTGTTTTAATTTGCATTTCTCGAATGACTAACAATGTTGAACATTTTCTTATGTATTTATTGGCCATTTTTTTCGTTGTCTGAGAAAGTATATTCATCTAAGCTGCCCATTTTTGGATTGGGACTTTGAATCTGGGGGAGGGGATGATGTTTTCTAATCCTTTATAAGTTTTAGATAGAAGCCCTTTGTCCAAGGGACAGTGAGCTAAAATTTTTTCCCAATTTGTGGGTTTTCTTTTTATTCTGGGGGTGATTTCTTTAGATGTACAGAAACTTTTCAATAGGATGGGATCCTAGTTGTTGACTTTTTGAAGTATTTCACGGGCAGTTTGGTTTTTGTTCATGAACTCTTTCCTACTCCTATGTCTTTAATTTTTTCTAATTTCTCTTCCAATAGATTTAGTGTTTCTGTTTTAATATTGAGATCTGTGTTTCATTTTGACTTGAGTTTGGTGCATGGTGATAGACTTGGGTCTATTTTCAGTCTTTGGCCAGTGGTAAGCCAATTTTTCCAACAATATTTCTTAAATAGGCTATCGTTCCTCCAGTGAGTCTGTTTGACCCTTTTATTATAGATTAGGTGGCTGAGTGCGTTTGTGGTTGTGGCTGTGTCTTCCAGTCTGGTCCACTGATATTCTGCTCTGTTTTTAGTCAGGACCATGTTGATTTTATTACATTAGCTTTACACTGTAATTTCAGATCAGGGATTGTGATTCCACCTGACTTGACCTTTTGTTTTTGTTTTTGTTTTTTGGTTTTTCTCTGCTACCTGGAACTGAACTCACGACCTTGTGCTTGCCAGACAGGCGCTTTGCCGCTGAGCTAAATCCCCAGCCCCCTGACTTGACCTTTTTGCCTAGGATTGCTTTTGCTATTCTGGGTCTGTTCTGGTTCCACATGAGTTTAAGAAATGTTTTTTCTAGTTCTGTGAGGTATGCTAATGGTAGTTTAATGGGAATTGCATTGAATCTGTACCACAATTTTGGAAGTATGGCCATTTTCACAATGCTAGTTCTTCCTATTCATGAGAAAAGAATATTTTTCCATTAACTAAAATCTTCTATCACCTTTTTCAGAGTAAAGTAGTTTTCATTGAATAGATCTTTTACTTCTTTTGTTAGATTGATTCCTAAATATTTCAATTTCTTGGATGCTATTGTGAAAGGTATAGTTTCCTTAATTTCTCTCTCAGTCTTTCTGGTGTTTGTGAATAGGACTGGTATTTATTTTCAGGTGTTGACTTTGTATCCAGCTACACTGCTGAATTTGTTGATTAATTCAAGAAGTTTTCTTGTTGAGTTTTTGGCATTTTCCATGTAAAGCATGTCATCTGCAAATAGTGATAGCTTAACTTCAACCTTTCCTATCCTTATTCCTTTCATTTCTCTCTCTTGTCTAATTGTTCTGGCTAATGCCTGCAGAACTATGTTAAATAGGAGTGGTGACAGTGGACATCGTTGTCTTCCCCCTAATTTCAAAGTAAAAGCTTTCAATTTTTGTCCATTTAGTATGATGTTGGCTGTTGGTTTGTCATAGACAGCTTTGATCAGATTGAGGTAAATACCATCTATTCCTATTTTCTGTAAAGTTTTTAGTATGAATGCATGTTGGACTTTGCCAAAAGCTTTTTCTGCATCTATTGAGATGATCATGTGGTTTTTGTCTTTGACTCTATTGATATGCTGTGTAACATTAATTGATTTGTGAACATTGAACAAGTCCTGCATTCCCGGAATGAATCTAACTTGGTCGTGGTGCATGATTTTCTTGATGATTTGCTCCATTCTATTTGGTAGTGTTTTACTGAGTATAATTTCATCTATATTCATTAGGAAGATGTGTCTGTATTTCTCTTTCTTGGTTGGGTCTTTCTCTGGTTTTGGAATCAGTATAATACTTGCCTCCAGAAATGATTTGATGAGGATTGCTTCCTTTTCAATTTCAATGAAGAGTTTGAGGAGTGCTGGTATTAAATCTTCTCTGAATTTCTGGTAAAATTCTGCTGTGACTCCATGAGGGCCTGGGCTTTTCTTTGTCTGTAAGGTTTTAATCACATTTTCAATCTCATTAATTGATATTGTGTTGTTCAAGATTTTTATACCTTCTTCACTCAACCTTGATAATTCGTACTTATCTAGGAATCTGCGCATTTCTTCTGAGTTTTCTATCCTATGAGAGTAAAGATTTTCAAAGTAGACATTAATGATCTTGTGAATTTCTGTAGAATCTGTAGCAGTTTCATCCTTTTCATTCCTTATTGCATGAATGTGAGTTTTTTCCTTTCTTTTTTTGATAAGATTGTGGAGGGTTTTATCAATTTTATTTACTCTTTCAAAGAACAAACTCTTTGATTCATCTATTTTTTGTAGTGTTTTCTTCATCTCATTTGCATTAATTTCTGCCTTGATCTTTATAATCTTCTCCCCTCTTTGGACTTTGGGCTTCAATTGTTCTCCTTTTTCTAAAAGTTTCAGGTGCAGCATTAACCTATTTATTTACTCCCTTTCTGTTTTCCTTATGTGTCAGTTCACCATTATAAATTTCCCTCTGTGGACTGCTTTCATTGCATCCCACAGATTCATGTAAGCTGTATGTACCTTTTCATTTGTTTGTAGGTATTCTTTACTTTCTTCGTTAATTTACTGTGTAACCCATTGGTTGTTCAGGAGGTTTTTGTTTAATTTCCAAGTGTTTATGGAGTTTATGGAGTTCCTTTTGGCATTAAATTCCAATTTCATTGCACTGTCATCAGATAATACACATGGGATAATTTCAATTCTTTTGCATTTTGGTAGGTATGCTCTATGGGCTAGAATGTGGTCTGTTTTAGAGAAACTCCATGTGCAGCTGAGAAAAATGTATATTCTGATATTGTGGAATGAAACAGTCTGTATATATCTACTAAGTTTATATGTTCACAGATTTGATACATATTTCTTTATTTACTTGCTTATCTTTTGTCCAGTTGACCTATCTCTTTGTGTCAAAAGTGTGTTTAGGTCCCCTATTTCCATAGTGTTATTAATTTATGTGTTCTCATGTCTATTAGGTTTTGTCTTATATATTTTGGTGCTCCAATATTTGGTTCATACATGTTTATCATTGTTATCTTATCCTCTTGCAGTATTCCTCTAACAAGTATGTAGTGATCTTCTTTATCTCTTTTGATTGTTGTCAATTTGAAGTTTACATTTTCTGCAAACTTAATAGCTACACCTGCTTTTTTCTGTGTTCCTGCTGCATGGAGGATTGTTTTCCATCCTTTGACTTTCAGTATATGGCTTTCCTTTTGAGTAAAATGTGATTGCTGTATACAGCATAGTGTTGGATTTTGCTTTTTATCCACTCTGCTGGTCTGTTTCTTTTGACTGGTGAATTGAGGCCATTTACATTTATGGCTATAGTTGATAGGTGTTGAATTATCTTGTTATTTAGTTGCTGTTGGTTTCCTACTTTTTCTATCTGTTTAATTGCTTGCTCAACTTGACGGTTCATTTCTATTGTTGTTCTTGAAATTGTAGTCATTTTTTCTCAGTCTAGAATTTCTTTTAGTACTCCTTGCAATGATGGTTGTGCGCTCATGAAGTTCTTCAGTTGTTCTTTCTCATGGAAACATTTTAATTCTCCATTGAATTTGAAGGAAAGTGTGGCAGGGTACATCAGTCTTTGTTGGAAGGTGTTTTGTCTCCAGACCTGTAATATTTTCCTCCAAGCTCTTCTCGATTGGATGGTTTGTATTGAGAAGTCTGTCATGATTCTGATGGGTCTTCCTTCATTGGCAATCTGTTTCTTTCCTCCAGCAGCTTTTAATATCCGTTTCTTTTGCTGAAGATCTGGGAACTTGAGTATTATATATCCGGGTGTAGTTTTATTTTGGTTATGGTTAGTTGGAGTTCTATACGCCTCATTTATATGTATGTCAGTTTCTGTTTCCATGCTTGGGAAGTTTTCTGCTATTATTTCTACAAATATTCATTTTATGTAGTTTGTGTTGCCTCCTGCTGTTTCATTGAGTCCTATTAGTCATATATTGTTCTTCTTTGCCTTGTCTTGCAGCTTTTGAATTGACTTTTTTCCTGGTTCTGATTTGATTTTAAGAGATCCTTTCACCATCACTAGCTGCCAACCTGTGTTCAAAATCTAAAATTCTATCTTTGGTTTCATTGAAGCAGTTTTGGCAGATTTCAATGGAAGCTTTGATTCCTATACGTCTCTTTGAATCTGACTCATGCGTTCTAATTCATTGCTTTATTTTTTCATTTAATATTTCCATCTCTTGCCTTTGTTCATCTATTTTTCATGTTTCTTCTTTAGATGTGCTGAGCAGTTCTTTCATTATTATTGTAATTTCATTTTTGCCTGAGAGATTATTTCTGATCTTGTCTATGACTTGATGGATTTGTTTCTTTTCTTCCCTTGCAATCATTTCTGCAATTTCAGGTGTGTGTTTACCAAGTTATCCTATGTTGATTTCTCCTGGACTTGTTCTGAGTGAAATGGAGTTCTGAGATTGTGTTTTAGTCTTTCCTCTTGTCATGTTTGATACTGGATGCAAAGCTCAGTTTCCCTCTTCCCTGGCTGCTCAGCAAAGGCTGCTAGTGTCCTTATTTTTCCTTGTGGTCAGGCTTGCCCCTCATTGTCTGCTGAGATGCACTACTTACTGTGAGGTTTTACAGCAGATGGTGCAGTGTATGTCGTGCTCCCACGTCTCAGATGTGGACTGCAATGTCAGCTCATGGCAGACCGTCTGATCCAGCACCCCTTGCAGTTCAGGGTACATGTGTGACCCAGAATCAGGTTGCACTGGTGGCACAGCCCTGGCACAGTGGTTCTGTGTCCCACATAGATCAGGGTACAGGCATAACCCAGACATGAACTACAGGGTTAACAGTTTGTGGACCACATGATTCTGTGTCTCCAGGCAACTTAGAACATACACAGGAGCCAGACATGTGCTGCACTGGTGGTTATCATGGACTGCTTGTGTCTGTGACCTCCAGGAGGTCAGGGCACAAGTAAACCTGAGACCCGAACTGCAGTGCCAGCAGCTTGTGGAGCACCCACTCCAGTCCCTCACTCCATGCTGACCACATACATGGAGGGCCCACATGCAAACCCAGGTGTCAGCAGTTCGCAGGCCTTCTGAATGAGCTGGATTTTTAAATAGCATTCAATTCACTTTTCCTATGCTTATTTCTGAAAAGGATAAAGGTAACATAATCAATCCAAACATAAGGAGTTGGCTGTATCATTCCAATAATCAACATGTAAATATTTTAATTGGTACTTATCTTTCTAGAATATATTTAAGGGGATACCTTATTTCAAAATATTTTAATATATCTGAAATGAAGTTAGAGACAGAGAAATATTGTAGGAGTTTCTCAAGATGAAAATCAGCTAAATCACTGATTGCTAAATAAAAAACATTATGTCTGCCCGGTACTGGAGAAAAGCCAAAAACAAAAAACAAAAAACAAAAAAACAAAACAAAAAAAAACATTATGTCTGACAAATTATATTAATGAACAATATTCCTAACTGCATTAAATTTTCACCTATGAATGCAGTATTATGAGAGAAAACATTAGAAATGTCATTATCATTTTAATATCATAATTGTATATATTTCCACTTTTCATATATCTAAATACCTTGACTGCAAAAAAAAACATTTAGTTCAGATATCCTTTCCTGAGTGCACATTTTTGTTTCACTGAATTGAAGACTAAAACATATTTATAGAACATATCCAAAACCTTTGTTAAGGATTTTCAGTAAAACAGTATTCAGGGACTAGTACATCACTCTGAGACATTTGTTACTACAATATATTTAGGAGGTGTTCTCATTCATGTCTTCTTCTCCATCTAGCGAAGCATTAGAATTTACAAGATTAGGCTTCATTTCCAAAATCTGTTTTCTGATGTGGACAGCAAAGTCTTCAAGGATGAAAAACACAGAAGTTAGCTAGAAGGTGTCTATATATTAATTGCACAAGGCACCACTAAATAGCTTAACTTTGCCCTGAGGGAAAAGATGAATGCATTCAAGTGTAGGCTAACATTCCACTAGCATGTAGATTGTTTTGATTCCAGGTTTTTTCCCTGTACTAGGAATTGAGACTAGGCCATTACATGCAATGGGCAAGTATTCTACCTCACTGAGTTACTTCCCAAGTTCTTTTCATTTTATGTTGAGGGAAGGTCTCCCTAAATTATCTCAGCTGGCTTTTATCATGAATCAGCCTCCTCTGTAGTTGGGATTACAGCAATGCATCAACAAACCCCACTGACCTAAGATTTAAACAAGAAAACTCAATTGAAATCTAAACTAAAAAGCTAAATGAATCAGGTGGTTCTAAGAGTAATTATCACAGTAGATTAAAAATCTCTTGTCCCATAAAATTCTTTAGTTTGTTGCAAAGATAAAATTCCTACAAACACACATTAATTCCTTTAAGATATGAAGACAGCTCATTTAATAGAACATTGAATCAAAATAACTCTTCTGCCTAAAGGAACCAGCAGTCAGCACTGATTTTTATATTGTCTTCCTTGGAACTTCAGTAACTCAAGATAATGCATTTTTAAAATTATACATATATATTTGTGTGTGGGTAAATGTTGCTGAATTGAATGTTAATCATATGTACTACAAAATTAATATCAAATAAATAAAATTAAATCAAGGAAAAGAGATTAAAACAATAAAGTTTTACGTTCATTTTCTGTCGTTTCATCAGTTAGAGATGACCACTTTCTCTGTTTTATCCTATAAATTTGAATATACATAGTAAAGTTATTATATGCTGTGCAAAATAGTGTATTTTTAGGTCTTCATCTGAATTTATTCATTTAGCATTGCATTGTAAACATTTCTGTATACCATGTAAGATGTTTTTCCATACAATGTTGATGCCATGTAATACTTCATGGTATAAATGTATCAGTGAAAAATGCACTCAGATTGAAACTGTTTCCCATACTATATTGTTAATAACATACATCGTGTCAGATAACACATGTGTGAGTTATTTTTCACATACACCAAGAAAACAATAATTTTTTTAGTAGTAGAGAGAAAATGGATGTCCTTTACTTCAATTCTGTTCTGTCAACATCAAACTGATCATAGAGTACAAGTTGAGGGCTCAGTATTCAACACTCTCATCCCTTCAAATATTAGTCACAACCTGCAAGTTATTTCACCTGTGTTTGAAAGATTGACCATAAGTCAGGTTCCATTAACATCCCTCTTGGAGTTGATTGACTTGTGCAAGTATACTGCAAAACCCAAGGGGATACTCACATTGACCAGTTGACTATAAAGGACATTACAATGGATAGAGATGAATAAATGGATAAGGAAAAATATAGGGAAAGTAGTATGAAGCTTTAGTAGCCTGATTGAGCAAACTATCCTCTAGGATCTTCCTTATATTCCACTGTCTAACATCTCTCCTAGATCTATCTTTCTTTTTCTGGACCTTTTACATATTCATTAATGAAGAATTGGCAGTCAGGTAGAAGCATGACTGGACAATAAGAGTAAGAACAAATGCTAGTAGACTTAATGGCAAGTACCAGCAAGATCTATCTGTTCAGATTCTTTTGGCAAACTTTGTCTGGCATTCCTTCCACTTTGGTATTGGAAAGGACCTTTTCTTAAATGCATGCCTTAGGATCTACTATCAGATACGGTAGAAGATAATTTTTTATTCCCAGCTCTAAACCTGAAAGAAGATAGAACAGTAGAGTTCCTGTACTCCATATTATTGAAGAGTGATTCTAGCTTCTATGGCACACCTTTTGCAGAAGAATGAACAAGTGAACAAAGTGTACAATAAAATATTTTTCTCTTTTCTGAGGCCTAAATTCCTTCAGCATTACACTTTTTAATGTTCTAAAGCTGTTATGAAGCTTCTTCTGGAAACAAAAGTGAAAGATTATTACTTTATCAAAAGATATGCATATTTTATAGTCATTTAGAAAATAGCAACTGCTAATGCAATGGACTAGAAACCTTGAATACTAGCCTCAAAATTTATATCATATTATCACATGAGAACTTGGGGTATCCTTTGCTGATATGCAGAGGCCCCTACCTTTCTCACTCTAAAAGGGACCCAGTTCCCTAACTTAACCCTACCAAAAAGGTTTCAACTGTCCCTACAGGTTTTGAATTGAACACTATTTTGTGGTCTCTAGTCCTCAAGGGCCTAGTTTTTTGAAGTGACTTCTCTATTTATCATAGTTTAAGTATTTGGATTAATGGCTGCTTTCAAAAAGAGGAAATCAGAAGATAGTAGAACTCTTAGAGGTTAGATTCAGGGATCTTATAGAATTATTCTCATTGTATTTGTTAAACTCCATTCCAGTCCTAACCCCCATGGCAAAAAAAGCCAACGTTGCCTCGCTGACAGACATCTCTAATCTAATTTGCATCTGAGAAGACATCTATAATCTAATTTACTTTCTATCAGGCATCCTGTTCTAACCTAATCCATAAATGTCAGCCCCTCCCAGAAATGTCGTGGCTACTCAAATGAAGCCAAAGAACACTGCCAAAATTTTTGTGCCACTCTTTACACAGTCCAGCCCCTTCTACCTATGTATATATAAACCTAGCTCTTTGCCACTTGGTGCACACAGTGTCTACACTTACAGTCCTGTTCATCACTCCCATTCCAATAAAATTCCACTCTCCTCTCTTCTGCTGTGCCTGTTACCTGGTCACTTCACTGACCTTACATTTTGGTGCCATAACTCAGACCAGTAGATGGTGAGCAGACTCTCAACCCCATCTACCAACTGAGTTCCTTTATGAGGCACAGCAAACCCTTGCCATTGCCAACAGCTTTGTCTACTTCACTAACCAATTTTCTTATTAAGATGAGCTCCCTCCCCTCTCAAATGGGTCCCTTTTCTCTTCCTCCTTTGCTCACTTGCTCTTTCTTGAAATCATGGGCCTCATATTAAGGACAACTCTCTCACCCATTTGGGCTGCCAGCCTGATCTCTGGGTAATGACTCAGACCTCAGATCTGGCCTAATCTCCTCTGTCTAACTCAGACGGTGAGGACTCTCCATCTCATTCAGAATCCCATCTTTCTTGCTCACCTAAATACCTGTTTCAGCCTCATGGATACTTTCTAAAAAATCTGAGCCCCCTCAGTCTCCAGGAGACTGTAAAACCGAAAAAGCTCAGTTTTTATAGCCAAGTTGTTTGGTGACATTTGTTGTCACCAGAATGGTAAGTGGTCAGAAATAATCCTTACATTCAAGCCTTTTCCCTTCCTGAATGCCCTTCTCTTTGTCAATCCTGTTCTACTGCCCAAATCCACCCTTGCTTACCCTGTCTCTAAGGCACCACTTCCCTTCTCCCTAACTGATTTCTCTCACTCTCATTCTCTGGCATGCTCTCCAATCCCTGTCCTGTTCTCATTCTCTGTTTCTCTAGCCCTTTAAATCATAAAAAATTAAAAGGACACTGTTGGAAGAAAAGAAATCAAGGTCTAAGTACATGACAGAGTGTAAATCTTCTAGCAAGAGATCCCAGGAGCACTGTTGGAAGAAAAAAGGGCCTGAGTACATAATTGAATGTGTGGCAATGACTGAGCTGAAAGCTACATGAAAGAAAGGGACATGAAAATTTTGGTATTCTTAAGACAAAATAAAGTACTAAAAATATGTTAATTACAAATAAAAGGTTTGTTTTTCCAGATTTTTCTATAAGAAATCTCACACTAACTATAAAATATTGCCCTGTATATGTGTTTTTTTGTCTGTCTCTCTGTCCAATTTGTCTGTCTCTCTGTCCAATCTGAGCTACTTTATTTGAGCTCAACAAATTTTCCTTCATTTGATGTTTGTTTTGATTTTTAAAGCAGTTGTCTATGATTTAATTTGGTTTATAGAGAAATGTTATCTAAATTAAGGATAGGCTTCCACCAAGTTTCCAGCTGGTCAAAATGATGTCAAAATTGTTTTTTAAAATGTCATAATATTG
Organism: Chinchilla lanigera; assembly: GCF_000276665.1. Lineage (NCBI taxonomy): Eukaryota > Metazoa > Chordata > Mammalia > Rodentia > Chinchillidae > Chinchilla > Chinchilla lanigera. Next base: position 2,233,834 of record NW_004955529.1, on the reverse strand, counting down.
TTTATGCATTATGTCTTGAGAGCTTCTCATTGTTCAAATTTAATGTGTTAAGTATTGAGATTGTTTTCATAAGATGATTTTCTTGGGTTATATGCTATGCATGTGCAACTACATTTAAAAATGCTTAGATATTAAACAGCCCAGACAATGTTACAGATTTCTTCAATAACACTCTATTAAAAAAAACAACAAATTAGATAAAAAGCTTCTTGTGTATTAGGTAAGGATGATTGACTAAAAATGCTATTCTATTCTAAAATGCAGATTTAAACATGTTTCAAAAATGTAATTATGCCTCTTATGTTACAATACTATGTTTGGCTTTAATTTCAAATTTTCTTTTTAAAATTATATAACTGTTGTCTGTTAACATTCTACAGGGATTCAACTTCTAGAATTTCCATGATCGGTAAAAAGTAGCTGTTCTCTGACTAAACTTTATATTACTATATAACTGTTGTCTCTTAACATGTCACTGGGATTCAACTATTAGAACATCCATGACTGGTAAGAAGTAACAGTTCTCTACCTGTACTTTATATTTTGTGCTGCTTAATACTGAGATAAAATTTTAATAATTAAATTTACTGCTCCCATCACAGTGTGATGTCATTATGGTTCTCTTCTGGATGTTCAACAAACTGAGATTTGGAGACCAAATTAGAAAGACAGATGGGCTAAGAGGATAGTCAATATTTTGGCCCTAGCCATTTGAGGTCAAGGAGGACTCAGGACATATGAGAACCTTTGCTGTGATATTACATCACTCAATTCAGTCCCTGATCTTTTGATCAAGGAGATTATGGGACCACAAAGGAAAGTGATTCACAATGTAGTGTGTCATAGAGAGTCACCTGGAGAAAAAGATCTCTGAAACTTTCACAGAAAACACCTTGGTCAAGCAATGGCTGTGACTCATCCAGAGGTCTGACACTGACAGAAGTACTGAGAGGTACTGTACATGGTTCCAAGGTAAATTCTAAGGAGATTTAACTGACCTTGATAGATAGAAAAAAGCTCATTTTAATTAACACATGTCTCACTTTAAATTGGTTTTGAACATCTAACAGAAAAATATAGCACAAGATATGTAAAGTAATGCCATAGTCATAAAAATTGGTTTATTTTTGCCTAGAGACTGCCAAACTCCAAGTAACCATATAGATAAAAGAAACAATAAATATGCTTGATTCCCTTTTCTGGAATCCAAAGATCTTGTCTAGAGACAGTTTGTATGACACATATCAAAGCCTTAACTAGCTATACTCAGCAGGCCTTAAATGACACCATAGTAGGTCTCTCTTCCCCCCCAAAAAATTAAAATTAATATAAAAGGCCATCTTCCAAAATCAGATATTAGACATTCTAACAGCAGCACAGGATGTACTTGTACAGTTATAAAAACTAAATGTGTGTATGTTCCTGACTATTATGCTAATATCACAATAGCTGTTCAACATATTAGATGAGAGATAAATAATATGTCAGACTCAGATCCTCTAAAACTTACCTTTATCCTCTTTGTAATAAGACATTTCTGTTTCCTGTTGGTAAAAATTTACTTAATTGTTTCTTAGTTTATTTTATTTTTATTTGTTTCTTTAGCCTTGTCTCCTGCAGATTTAAAGCTACACACCTACCCAAGGTAAAAATGCCTGGTGTCTTATCAGGGGCCTTTAGATTAAAACTCTGGAGAGTATCTCTAACTGCCAGTCTATAACTATGACCCCTTTCAGCCTGAAGAAGCTAGAGCATTCTTCATCCACTACTTCTTCATGGCAATTCAGGTTTCTTCCTCAGAGGTGGGAAAATGATGTAGGCAACTGAGTTAGATAAAAATATTATAGGCAATCAGACAGCTCCAAGCCTTCAGAAGGAGCAAGTGCAAAAGATGAGCTTGCAACTGTGGAGGAGACAGACACCTCCAGCTGTGGGCCAGATCTCAAGACAAAATATAAAACAAACACATTGACATACCTCCCTAAAAATAAACATCAGAGATTGATATTTTAAATGAGTCTCTATCACCTTGAGAAAGGCAAAAAGAATCACTAACTCAACTCCCTACAGAAAAGCCCTTGTTCTGTGTTTCTATCCACTTGCTAAGTGACTTGCTTTTGTATTTGATCATGACGCAATCAATTTTACCTGTCATCCTGATTCCTCCTCATTTCCTCAGCTGCATACTCCCATAGTGGCAAAATTTCAAAGCCTTCCCACCTCGATTTATCTGACAAGACTAAAAGGGGTTCCAGTCTCAGACCCCCTCAACTCCACATACCACTGGAAATCATAGGGTATCTCCCGACCTCCATTCACTTACAGCTTTTCAGTGGAATACTCAAGAGTCTTTGGACTAACCCCATGTTCTGCTATCCCCTTGGGTTCCTCATCCCCTCTGTCCTATTAATTGTTCCTTTTGGCATTGAACTCTGCATCACTCCTCCTCAGGAATATATGGTCCTGAGCAAAATTATTCGTATCCTCTTCTTTGGCCTGACATTTAGTGGTCTATCAACTCTCAATTGCTTCACAAAATCCCCTCTTATTAGAACCTAACATGAAGCCCTCCTTCTATTCCCTTACCTTTCTAATATCCTTTATGAGGGCCTAAGAAAAATCTTAAACAAACTTTACCTTCCAAACCCACCTGATAGATGGCAACCTTTTGGCGTCTGTCAACAAGATAGAAGGGCAACCCTCCCCGACTCTCAATATCTCTTATTGTAACCTCAATCCTCCCTTTGTGGGATGTAAAGGTGTACACTGCCTCATAGGCCAAGCTGGATTTTATCTGTGCCCAAAGGTCCCATTTTCACATTCCTGCTACGAGCTTTCAGCATACTATTGTCCATCATGGGGCTGCGAAAACATTGAATGGTACACTGCTTCCACACACTGGAAACAAAGTGATTCAAACATCAAGGTGACCCCCTCAGGCAAATGAATAAACACCCTATAACTCCTTGTCAAGATCACAAATCCCTCCCACTCTGGCTTCCTCACAGGCCTGACCTTCGGATTCAGATCTCATGAGATAGAGTATGATCCCTGTGTCTTTATCACTATCCACAAAAAGTCCCCATCATCTTCCTACACCTCTGCCTCCAACCTTGTTTCAATTACCACATGCGTTTCAGAAACTCCTTCTGAACCACCCAAATATTGCTTAATAAAACCATCTCTGCCCACAACACTTCCTTGACCTCAGACTCAAACTACACTTTCCTAAACTTCTCTGAATGTTGGGTGTGCCTCTTTGTACAAGGAGACATTTATATGGCAATACCCACAAATTTAACCCTTCTTCCTAACAGCCAAAAACAATGCACACATCATTGGACCCCTACAATTACCAACACCCTAATTTCAAGACCAAAACCTTTCTTGTCTCAAGTTTTCTGCTTTTCCTACAAAAAAAGAAAAAAAAAAAAAACCTAACTGGCTGCATCCATTTCCTTGCACCCAACATGATGGGCCCTACCTATTGTGCATTCCCTGGCATTTTCCTTTTCTGCCCCTCTGGAGCCTATGCCTGCCTCCCTCAACAGTTCAATTAAAGCTGTACACTGGCCCTCCTGTCCACCCACGTCTCAATACATGCAAAAGACAAAATTCCACACTCCATACTTTCATCCCTAGACCCTGAATACTCACTCCTCTATCATACCCAAGCCGTACATGCAGCAGGCATCCTGGTGGGAACAGAGCTGTTTTCAGCCATCAGGTTGGCAGCCAGAGACACCACAATGGCTATCCTCCTTCAGCAACAGCTTTCTGTCCAGCTAAACCAACAGTTGGAAGAGGTAGCCTCCTTATTAGGGATGCTTCAAAACCAATTTAATGGTCTAGCAGCAGTTACCCTCCAAAATATGCAAGCTCTAGACAGCCTAATGGCCAAAAATGGCAGCACCTGTGCCATGCTTGAAGAAGAGTGCTGCTACTTTGTCAACCAATCAGGTATTATAATGAACAAAATAAGAAAAAGCAAATACATGGCCAACCATAAGCCCTTCCTCTCACTCTCTCACTACTTTTGGTCCTCCTTGGGAGGATGGACCACCATCCTCCTCTTACAGGCCCGTGCCCTTATCATAATTTTGCTAGTTCTCCTTTTAAGACCCTGCATTATCCAACTTTTAAGGCATTTTATTCAACTAGTATCCCACTCCAGTGCCACCAGAGAGCTATTCCTACTATAACCCCTGGCATGAGAGCTTATTTACAACTTTGGAATTCCCCAAACTACCCCCAGGACAATGTCCTACTCAGCAGGAAGTAACTTGAGAGATCAAGGACCCTTTTCCTATAGAGTCAATCCCAATCGTAAGCCCCATGGCAAAAAAAGGTCAACTCCTCCTCCCTGACAGACATTTCTAATCTAGTTTGCATCTGAGAAGACAGCTGTAACCTAATTTATTTTCTCACAGGCATCCTGTTGTAACCAAATCCACAAATGTCAGCCCCTCCCGGAAATGTCCTGGCCACTCAAACAAAGCCAAAGACCACTCTACCAAAATTTTTGCAACAGTCCTAATAGGGTCTAGCCCCTTCTACCTATGTACATATAAACCTAGCTCCTTACCACTTGGTGCATGTAGTTTCTACTTGTAGTCTTGTCCATCACTCCCATACCAATAAAAATTTCCCTCTCTTTTCTGTTTCCATGCCTGATATCTTGTCTCTCTGCCAATCTAACAACATTGTCTTGTTGAAAAACACATTAATTTCAAAAAGAATTTGAATCTGATTGGAGGAACAGAATTAGAGTACAGGATAAGAATATACTCTTATATTCTTTCCAGATATTCTATCACAATAATCTCTTAGTTCAATAGGAAGATACAGGTTTACAGAGAGAATGATGTGAGTGCCTTTCTTCTGTTTGGAGGAAAATTAAAACACTACTTTAGAATTCTTTCTACCAAGTATCAAGAGAGACAATCATTTTAGTAGCAACATATACTATGGTAGTCCTTTAAAATCACACATCATAGAAATCATGTTCCTAACAGTACAAATGTTATGAGTAGGGTTTCAAAAATGTTCTAATGTAAAATAAATGCTCATAAAATATACTTAAGTAGCAGTTGGTATTTAATGCTTAAAGTTGGTGTTTACATCATAGTTTAAAATGGAAATGTTCTGATAATTAATGCAGGAAGAGCACTGTTACATAGTAATTAATGGAAAATTTCTCAATTTTTTGACATACAATATGTTTTTGTACTGAGAAAATCATTAACATTGTCCAATAGACACCATTATTTTGAGAAAACACTGTTGTAAACATGGTTTCAGCTACATCAAGGTGTAAGTAAACAATTTTCTGTGATCTGGTCAACCGTTGAACACATTTAAATCTGATAGAGGAGGGAAAAGCCATGGTATAAGATATTTCTTGTGTTTTTTTTTTTTTTTGGAGTTGTGTGTTGTTGGTATTTTTTCTATTTTTTGGAAAACTAAGTGTTTCAGTAAAACACTATTAGCTTTTTATGACCATTAATAGTTACATGAAAAGGGAATATCACATTGAATAGAGACTTGCCAGTGCACAGAATACATTTATTTTTTTTTATTTTTTTTTTTTTTTCCGGTACTGGGAATTGAACTCACGACCTTGTGCTTGCCAGGCAGGCGCTGTGCCACTGAGCTAAATCCCCAGCCCCAGAATACATTTAAATATACATGTACATTGGATAAGTATGGATAGGTAATTTTACTTTTATGTAAGACTCTACTGGAGAAGAGATCAAACATGGCTGATGCCTCTGTTACTTTTCTCTTCTTTCTGAGGCAAAATGCCTAAAACCCAAATTTAAAGGAGGAAAAATTTATTTAACTTATGGTTTTCAGATGGTGCAGTCCATTGTCTTGGTTACTTTTTTCTCACTGCTGGGACAAAATACCTGATGCCCAAAATTAAGGAAGGAAAGATTTATTTCACTTACAGTTCATGGAGGTTTCAGTCCGTACTTGGCAGATTATAAGGCAGAGTGGCACATGGCAGAGAGCTACAGCTCAGGGTGGCAGACAACGTCAAAAGCAACCAGCATACACAAGGGAGGAATGGGGGAGGAATGGCCTCAAGCACCCTTTTCCTCTCCCTTACATATGCAAACTATCCACCCCAGGGCGAGTGCAGCTCTCACACCCATAATCAAACTTTGAAAGTCTGCCCCATGGCTGCAAGAGGCTTTGCGGGGCACACAGACATAAACCATAACATCCATAATTGGCTGGATTTAAGTCAGGGTGGCAAATGGCAGAGGAGAAATATGGCATCAGAACACAGCAAAAGAAACAACTGAAGCTTACCAGCATCTTTCTACACTTTTTATACTCTATCTTGTCTGCTGGGTTCAGGGCTATGCCAATTCAATCAGTGGACAGTTCCAGCAATCACTCCTCTTAATCCCAGCACCCTTACCACCAGCATTGCACCACCAATTAACCACACACTCTAGATTTAACCACTCCTGAAAAGATCTATGACCACAAGAGACTTTGGGGAGATATATAGGCACAAACCATAACAGCTGACTAGAGAATGAGTCACATCAGAGATGCTCAGAGAAGATTCACTGAAAATGAAGGTATTTTGAAGTGGGGGAAACAGCTGTACCCTTAAATGGAAAATTATATGTAGATCAAACTAAATATCTGGATATTTGAAAAAGGGATGTGGGGCTGCAATGGTTGGTTTACTCACCCCTACAACCCACTCCTCTGCAGAGCAGCCAATTTGTGAGTGTTGCAAATAACCTGTGGGACGAAACTAACACTGTAAAGGCCAGACACCTGGGACAGACTTTGAGTACACCTGCCCCTCCCTCCATTAACCTTGTGCAAAAACGGGTGAAAACAGCATTCCAGTGGCGCCTTATCCAGTGATTATCACAGACATGAGTTCCCCAGCCTTGGACTCTGCCAGAGGGAGGCAAACAGGTCAGTGTTGGTCTACCTGACTCTGACTGCCCATTCACTGGCACACCCACCCAGTTTGGCTGGCACTTACCCCACTAACCCACTTGCATGCTGAGTCAGGCATGCATGTCCACTTGTAGTTAGAGTTTGCCCTGTACCCACCTTACATACCAGGTTGTCATCTGAATGACTAACGTGTATGTCCACCATGGGTGGTCACTTCCCATTAGACTGCAACTAAGAAGGCAACTGTGTGGTGTGAACAACTTGGCTTTCTGGCATAGTAGCCATGAAGGATTTCAGTGTGTATTCTCTTGGAATGCTGGATTTAGGTTGTTATTTTTAGTTTGTTGTTGCCTTGATTTAATTGCCAATAATTTGCAATCTCTCTTCTCATTTGCCTAAAATCTTTTATTTAACTCTACCATGTAAAACAACACTGTTTTCTTAGTTTTTACTTGTTTCTGCTAATTTTAAAATTAGATTTTCCCTATAGTTCATTTTCCCTCAGACCTTCCCCTCTTATCTTATTTTTATCCTCTGTCATATTTATTCTATTCTTTCTGCCATTCTTATTTATTTATCCCTTTGTCTTTCCTTGCCTCTTCTCTACATTATATGTGCACAAATAAATCCACAGCTTCTGAGGATGTTGCTGCACGCTCTAATTGCATCTCCCTTTCTCCTGCATCACACACCACAGATATCTTCCTCAACATTAACCCTTTACTCTAATTTAAAAAGACCTCTAACAGAATCTGACTCTTTAATTTTCTACCAAATTATTTCCCCTATTTACCTTTCCTTCTACTTATTTATACTCCTTTTTCAACAATTTCCTCACTTTTTCCCTTCTCTTCTCCTTTCACATTGCCGATTACCTGCTAATAACAAAATAGTACAGGGTGTAAAGGTTGTCCATAATGAGCGAATGTGTAAATGCAAGGGTTAACTAATGTAAGTGATGCATGATTAGATGTATCAACATTGCTATGACTAGTAGTAATTCTTTCCTTACAAAACAGTGACAGGGTCCACACTAATTAAATTAAATAGCAGGAAACATGAAAAATATGCATGAACAAAGTCATAAAAATATCACCGGAAGGAAAAATGAAAGTAAAGATTTTCATATTAACTACAGTGTCTCTTCATTCTACTTGACCTCAGCACTCAGCATGAAAAAAATAAATATACACATGTAAATAAAGATTTAGCTATATTATATATGTACACAGGTCCTCAAGGTCTCTTATGTCTACCAAGACATTTAGAAGGAACCATAAAAAGCAAAATAAACACCCGATAGTGAAGATTTACAAATTGATTAAAGATGAGATAAAGTAACATGGCATGTTCAAAGAAGACATGACCCACAAGTTTATGGAATTATCATTAAAAATGACCACTGTGGATAAGGAGAAACAAATAAAATATTGGAAGAGAAGATCAAAACAGGTCAAACCATCAACAACAAATTTGTCAAAGGAGTGAACTCTATGAAAAATGTAAGAGAAATATAAGAGATATAAAAAGGGTAAAGAATTGACAAATTTCAAAAATGAGAAATGTGAAGGCAGCATTTCTGAAATAGAGCACAATGTGGTGAATTACATCAAAATACTCAGAAAATTCTTTTAAAAAATGGAAAGAGGGCAAGAAAAATTCATCAAAAACTGGTTTATATTCTTATACTAAGGATCAGTCCAATTAGTGTCCACTCCTTTAAGTGTCTAATGACTGTAAGAAGTCCAATCCAAGTGTAATTGGAATTAGACACAAACTACTGTAGAAGACATCACACAAGGATTAAAATTTGCATATAGAAATCATGATAGAAAGTTTCTTAAGTACGAGGAAAGAGTTCAACATATAGGTAAATGAGACTTACAGAACAACCTAGTATGATGAAAACAGAAACTCCCCATGACGCATATGACACATTTTACTTGAAACTCAAGATGTCTGACAGAAAACTTCTGAATCTCAGAAGGGAACAAAAAATCGAACAAAAGTATAAACCCACTGAAACTACATCACATTACAGAATGCACAATTTGAAGTCCAGGAGAGCCTGGAGTGAAATATTTCAAACCCTAAAAACAAACAATTTGTAACCCACATTAACATATCTGTGAAGGGAAGGTATAGACAGAATGAAGAGGATAGAAAAAGATTTTGAAGATGTGTCATGGAGCTGGACGTGGTGGCACACACCTATAATCCCAGAACTTGTGAGCCTGAGGCAGGAAGATCATTGTGAGTTCGAGGTCAGTGTGAGCTACAAAGTAAACTCAAGGTCAGCCTGAACTGCTGGACCTAGACCCTGTCTCAAAAAGACAAACAAAAAAAAAATGAAGATATGTCATGTTCCTGTACCAAATCACCACAATGAAGGTAATTATTATATGCTGCAAATATTAACTACTAAAGTATAATAATAACTGTAAGGCTTGAATCACATTGACTCCAAACACTCAACGTGTTTGAGAGTGGAGGTATTCTCAGTGGAACTCAGCTCAGCAATGAAGCTGTAATCAGTAAACTCAGGATGTCATAAAAGAGATAAACATAGGACAAGGAACCTCACAGGTCCCTGGACCCCTGGAAACACCCACAAATTTACACCAGATGCCTCAAAAAGTCCGCCCACTGAGGTGCAATACAGCCAGAGAACTTTGACCAATGATGTTTATTAACATCTTCCCACCTAATGTCCCTTGCCTTCTTTCAATCCCTACAAAAAAGGCCCACTTCTCTTTGTTCCCTGCAGATGGCTTCTTCACCTTCTGCCTGACTGCACCCAAACACAATAAATTCGATTCCAGTTTGTCTTTACATGTCCTGGTGATCTTGGCTAGTCTCTGCCTCCAGCTGTTCCTTACAATAATAACAATGTTAAAAATGGGGAAAGCAGATCTAGGAACTAAGGAAGTGAGTTGTGTAGAGAGAAGAAGGAGCATAAAACATAATCAAAATATGTATGTATACCTACTCTAAGATGAATGTCAAATTTATGTACTGCAAAGATGTGGAAATAAAATAAATAAAGTAAAAATAAAATAAAAGAAGGTACTCATTTGTTAATTTATTTCTGTTATTAACCCTCTCAATTTTGTTCAAACCCTTATCATTAAATTTGAGGGCTGTAATATAGAAATATCTCTTGAGCACTGAGTAGAATTAGGAATATAAAAGAATGGTCTGAAGTACTCATACCCAAGGGCTTGAGAAAAATAGTTGTATGGAAGAAATTTGGTGATTTCTCTAAAAACAAATGTATAGGAAATTCAATGCCTTAGTTATATTCTTCTCACTAGGGCAGAATAACTTACACCAATAACTAGAGTGAAAAAAGGTTATTTTGGTTCACATTTTGCAAATGTTACAGATAATAGTCTCAGCTGGCTTCAAAGCAGAGGAGAAATAGATCACATTATAGCAGCAGAAAGCAGAGAGAGGGTGATCAAGAGAAGAAGGAGATACACCTTCTAAGCCATGACTCCTGTGACCCACCTCCTCTGAGAAGGTTTCACTTCCAAATATCATTTAGCTATAAATTCATTGGTGGACTAATCTACTCAGGAGTATAATGCACACATGACTCAATCACTTCAACAAGTCCACCTGATGAGTCCATGAGACTGTGGGGAGTATTAGATATAAACCATAATATTTAACCACTGACCCATAAAACTATCATGTGAATTCTTTTAAGCAAATTGCATTTTGTCCATCTGTAACAGTAGCCTATGTCTTATTAGTTTTAGTGTCAATGAAAATTCCAAGTTCAGAACCTCCTCTAAGAATTAAGGCAAACTCCTAGCTGTAAGACATTGTTAAAAGAAAAAAAAATTAGCATTATTGACATACAAGGGCACAGTAAATATTTCCTCTTATGCTTTGTGTCTAGATGTCTCTCCAAAGCCTCACTTCACTGGTAAAAATCTGTCTTAGTCATTTTCTTATTGATGGGATAGAATACCAGACACTTGTGGTATAATGGATGAGAGGTTTATTTTGGCTTATGGTTCACTGCATATTTAGCAGTTTACAAGTCTGGATGGTATGGCAGAGGGACATAGCAGAAGAACAGCTTCTGGATTCATGGTAGCTAGAATGCACATAGTGAGTAAAGGAAAGAGCGAGGAAACAAGGTATGCATTCTAGGTAATGTTTCCAGGGACCTACCTCTTTCAGCCAGTCAGCTTTACATCCTTATAATCTAATCATCTTCCAAACACTTGAGGTTTTGGGGTCCAATTTATTTATTTATTTATTTATTTATTTATTTATTGTTTTTTTTTTTTTTCTGGTACCGGCAATTGAACTCATGACCTTGTGCTTGCCAGGCAGGCGCTGTGCCACTGAGCTAAATCTCCAGCCCCAGGGGTCCAGTTTAGAAGTAAACCACAAGACGCACTTTGCTGTACACGTTTTATTGGCATTCTGATCTTCTAAGCTCTGATCAGTATCACTCATCAAGTTTTACTTACAGAACTCTAGGGGTTCTCTAGCCAGCATCTCCAAATCCTTCTAAATAGTTCTCTCAATCTAGTTTCAAAGGCTTTTAAGACACATCATCAGGAAGCCACAGCAATGATAAGCCACCTCATTTATCAAGTACCAAAGTATTTTTAGTGACTTTCATATCTCTGAGGCACATTTCTCAATACTCACAACCTATAGGATGAGAGATTTATTTTGACTCATATTTTGGTTCATAATGGATTCATTTCAATGCAAAAAGTTAATGGCAGAATGATATATGTAGAGAAAAGTTTAAAAAAGTTTTGTAGATGTATTTGTTTTTTTTGTTTTTTTTTGTTTCTTGTTTTTTTTTGTTTGTTTGTTTTTGTTTTCTTTCTCCGGTACTGGGAACCGAACTCACGACCTTGCGCTTGCCAGGCAGGCGCTTTTGCCGCTGAGCTAAATCCCCAGCCCCTAAGTTTTGTAGATGTAAATGAGAGAACCATGTCACATTATGGAGGCTAGAAAGCAGAGACAAATTGGAGGATACATGGAGAATAATACACTCTTCCAGAACATAGAATGCCTTCACACACACAACCACTTTCAAGAGGGGTCCTCTTTCCTACAACACAACTCAACACTTAATGAATCCACCAATAAATAGTGGTGCACCCCCATGATACAAACATCCTCCAAAAGCTCTGCCTCTGAGAGCATGAAAGTTTTATGGGGTCTATTCCAGATCCAAACCACACCACCAAACTCTTTTGTGTTAAGGGCTTGGTCTCCCGACTGTCAAATTATCAGGAAGTGATAGAATATTTAGGAGGTAGGGCATAGGAGAAGGAAGGTAGCTCATCAGGGGCATGATATTAAAGTAGGTATGGGGGCTCTGGCCTCACCTCTTCCTCTTTCTTTGCTTCCTAGCTACTGTGACATGAGCAACTTCCTCTGCCACATGGTACCTACTGTAATCACTTGCCTCAGCACAGTCCCCAAACAATGGAGCCACACCACTGTAGACTAAAACTCTAAAATTAGGACACAAAATACATCTTTCATCTTTTGACTTTATTACCACAGCTATTTTATTACAGAAGTTAAACTCACTAACAACTGAAAAGTGAATGATGAAAAAGGAAGTTTAGTGAAGTTAAGTATTTATGAGGTTCCAAAAAGCAATTATATTTTATTTCAATAATACTGTTAAAAAGAAGTTAATACAAAAAGTAATTGAGGCCAGGTGTGGTGGCGAAAGCATGTAATCCCAGCACTTGGGAGGCTGAGGCAGGAGGATCGCTGTGAGTTTAAGACCATCATGGGCTACAAAGTGAGCTCAAGGCCATCCTGAACCACATAGCGAGACCCTGTCTCAAAAAGACAAAAAAAAAAAAAAATCCCATTAAAATTTTCTGGAGTACCTATTCTGTACTAGATTATGAGAAAGTGTAATAAGAACAAAACATGGAAAACTATACTTCCCCTTGAAAAATCATAACATAAACAAGAAGTATCACAAAACTTACAAAATTTCAAAGAGGAAACATACCAGAGCCACTATGGTATTTTTGTTGCCAAATGATGTGGCTAGCATTGAATAGGTGTGCAGTATGCTCTGAGTAAATAAACATCTGGGAAATAAATAGTATATATAATAAAACATTAACAAAGAAAATCTACTGAGGGTGGTAAAAACCATGGCATATTTTTGGATAAGGTTTGACTTATTATGTGGAGAATGGGGTTCGCAGAAGTGTAAAAGAAGTGGCTAGAAATTCCAAGAGGAAAAATCATATGCAGAAAATGCATAAGACAATTATAAATTTGGCATATAGAAGATTGACTGATTGAAGCAGAGTTTTTAATTTACAGATGAGTACCAAATACCTATTAAAGCAATAAGTAGTGCTCAAATGAGTGTTGGATTTTGAATCAGTTGGGGGCTATTAGAGGCTTTTGAATAGGTAGTTGATTTAATGAAATTAATATCACAGCAAGAGAGAAGTAAAGCATCTTCTATACATTCTTATTTATCACAATGCTTTTTTATCCATTGAGGAAGGACTTTAGTCTATATCTTCTCTATTTACCTGCAGAAAACAAAAATAATACTATGGGAGGGGAGAATTCAGAGTTCATAACAGACAATACACAGAGAATGTTACGTGCTAAGAAGAGAATTACTGCTATCTACCATACTAACACTTTTGTAAAATAGACCATTTCCAAAAGGTTTATTGTTATCAAATGTCTTTTGTGATTAGAAAAATCACACATTTATATAAAAAACAAAAGTACAGCAGCAAATGATGAATTTCATAGCTTTTTTGACTTCTTAATAATCACATCTCTTCCGCAAAGCAGATAAGCATCTTTCTGAACTCAGGAGAGTTGTTAAATGATTAAAATTTTCATCATACTATTTTCTTAAAAGTGAGATATGTACACACATTTGAAGATAGGAATATAGGATATTAATAAACTATATGGCATTTGAGAAATACTACAAGAAATTCTGATATTTCACTGAAAATATTGCCAATTATAGTACCTGTCAATTTAACAATAGGCTTATTCACTATGGTATTTGATTAATGTGAAATTATTCAGTGGGCTACCTTGGAGTTGCTCTATTTTGGTGTTCAATTAGTATGCTAATAATAGTAATTATGTTCTATACTGCATGTCTCATCACCTAGAGGTGTTTTAAAGTGATAATATAATGAGAATAAACAAGTTGATGCTGACATTCAGTGGTCCATTCTAATTACGTACAGAGAGCACACTGGGGAATAAACACTCAACCAGACGAAAGGATTCTTACTTACTTTGTTAGATCTACACTTCTGAAAAGCAGTAAGAATTTTTCAGTCTTCTATTTATGACTGAGCTATTTTACATCCTCATCCCTTTTTTGATCTTTATGTTCATTTTATGCATTTATTTTAAAAGTACAATCAAATTATAGATAGTTTTTGTGGATAGTATGTATCATAAGATGTCAGAAAACAAAGAATAGAAATTGACTAATTGAATTGTCATGGTGTTGCATGCCTGTAATCCCAGCACTTGGGAAGCTGAAGCAAGAGGATTGCCATGAGTCTGAGACCAGACTAGACACAAAGTGAAATCAAGGCCAGCCTGAACTGCATAGAGAAATCCTGTCTCAAAAAGACAAAAAAAGAAAAAAAAATGCTTGATGAAGCACCTTTGCATTCAAAAATACAAATTTTTCTATCAACTCTCCATCAAAGAAGAAAAGCAAAGCAAAATAAAATCTGCTGAACAGCAACAAATCTTGTACTTAGAAGTGTAGAGTGAGAGTATGATAACCAAACCCAATAATACACTGAAGGGATGTCCCTGTCAAAAATATAAAAAAAATCTATATTTTAAGACAACCAGGACACCTGTTTTGACTAAAAAGAATGGGGTTTATTTATTTTTTATTTTAAAAATAAAAGGAGGTAAACATTAACAGACAACCTTTTACAAAATAGCAGAAGAACAGTACAGACAATACAGAGTTACAAAGTGGTGGGAAATTAATAACACTTCTTGTATTACATATTGATATCTTCAAAGTGGTTTCTCATGAACACAGAGGCATGCAACATTGATCAATCAAGGACTCATTAACTGTTTCTTTCAGCACAGAAACAGAAGACCATAGGACAACTATGTTAACTATCCTATATATACATACATACAAAATTTCTCCTTCTTTCCCTTCCCTTTTCCAACATACCAGTTGCCCTTTACCCTTGAGTGTTTTCCTATCGTTTCACAATGTCTATCATACCTCCTACTTTAAATTAACTCTTTCAGGTTTTACATTAGTGAAACAATGCACTGCTTGCACATGCAGGTCTGATTTATTTCACTTATGAGTATGGTCTCTAGTTGTGGCCATTTACCTATAAAGGCATCAAGCTTATCTTTCTTTATAGCTGAATAATATTCCATTATATAAAAGTACAACAATTTTCTTATCCAATCCTTGGTGGATGGACCTTTGGTTTGCTTTCACAATTTAGCAATTACAAATTGTGCTGCTATGAATATAGGTGCACATATATCTATCTCTGTGACATGATGTTTTTATATCTGGGAAAATACCCACAAGAAGAATAGCTGGGTTGAATGGGACCTCTAGACATAGTTTGCTGAGGAATCTCCAAACTGATTTCCACAGTGGTTTCACCAGTCTGCATTCCCACCAGCAGTGGAGAAGGGTTCTTATTTTTCCACAGCCTCGCCCCATTTGTTGTTGGTTGATTTCTTAACATTAGCCATTCTTACTGGGGTAAGGTGGAATATCAGTGCTGTTTTAATTTGAATTTCTCGAATGACTAAGGATGTTGAACATTTTCTCATGTATTTATTTGCCATTTGTATCTCCTTATCTGAGAAGTGTGTATTCATGTCAGCTGCCCATTTTTGGATTGGGTCTTTGAAATTCGGGAGGCTCATATTTTTGAATTCTTTATATGTTCTAGATAGAAGCCCTTTGTCTGAGGGACAGTCAGCTAAAATTTTTTCCAAGTTTGTGGGTTTTCTTTTCACTCTGCTGGTGATTTCTTTAGATGTGCAGAAACTTTTCAGTAGGATGACATCCCAGTTGTTGGTTCTTTCAAGTGTTTCACGCGCAGTTTGGTTTTTGTTCATGAACTCTCTGCATACCCCTATGTCTTCAAGGATTTTACCTACTTTCTCTTCCAATAGCTTTATTGTTTTTGGTTTAATATTGAGATCTATGAACCATTTTGACTTGAATTTGGTGCATGGTGATAAGCTTGGGTCTATTTTCAGTCTTTGGCAGGTAGCATGCCAATTTTTCCAATACCATTTATTAAAGAGGCTATTGTTCTTCCAGTGAGTTTGTTTGGCCCCTTTATCAAAGATGAGGTGGTTGAGTGTGTTTTTGGTTGTGGCTGTTTCTTCCAGTCTGTTCCAATGATCCTCAGGGCTGTTTTTTAGCAAGTACCAGGTTGATTTTATGACAGTAGATTTATAGTATAATTTCAGGTCAGGGATGGTGATTCCACCTGACTTGTGCTTGTTTCCTGGGATTGCTTTTGGTATTCTGGGTCTCTTCCGGTTCCAGATGAATTTATGGCATGTTTTCTCGAGATCTGTGAGGTATGCTAATGGTAGTTGAATGGGAATTGCATTGAATCTGTGCAGTAGTTTTGGGAGTATGGCCATTTTCACAGTGTTGGTTCTTCCTATCCATGAGCAAGGAATATTTTTCAATTTACTGAAATCTTCTTCGATCTCTTTTTTTCAGAGTACTGTAGTTTTCATTGAAGAGATCTTTTACTTCTTTTGTTAGACTGATTCCTAAGTATTTCAATTTCTTGGATGTTATTGTGAAAGGTATGGTTTCCTTTTTTTTTTTTTGGTTTTTGTCCGGTACCATGAACCGAACTCACGACCTCGAGCTTGCCAGGCAGGCGCTTTGCCACTGAGCTAAATCCCCAGCCCCGGTATGGTTTCCTTAATTTCTTTCTCAGTCTGTTTGTTGTTTGTGTATAAGAATACTATCGATTTCTGGGTGTTGACTTTGTATCCAGCTACACTGCTGAATTTGTTGATTAATTCAAGGAGTCTTCTTGTGGAGTTTTTGGG
>NW_004955529.1:2189669-2214481 GCF_000276665.1 Chinchilla lanigera | reverse complement strand
GCAGAAATGAGTATACTGGTTTATGCAGAGAGTTCTGGAACCTCAGGGAAAAATTATTGTCATAGCTAGCAATGAGAAAAGGAAACTAACATTTTGCTTGGGCATATTAATAATAAAACAAAATCCTAGGAGTCTAGCAATATTAAATAATATGCACTTTAAATGAACTCAAAAAATCATATATGCCTAGGTTGAAATCTATAAATTGATAAAAGGTTAATTAAGATGGTTAATTATAGCACAAATAGTGTAAGCATGCATTAGGCAGCACTCACATAAACAATTGGAAAAGGGATTTATTAACTAATTTCATAACATCAAAAGGAGATGAGACCTAATGGCCATTGGTGAACTGGAGATCTAGAGGTTCCTGTAGTAGTTGAAAACTCAATTTCTGGAAGCTCATTGTAGATTCATTAGTGTGAGTCTGGTTTGGATGCTGGAGTCTGCACTGAAAGGCTGAAGAATCTGTGTTGAGAAGGCTGAAGGAACTGAAGGCCAATGTCCAAAGGCAATGGTGTAGATTTGAGTTACTTCAAAGGAAAAGGGCTGATTTCCTTTTCTTAAAGTTTTATTCCATTCAAGAAGCCTATCACTTGGTGCCACCTATATCTGAAGTTGTTCTTTCCACCTCAGTTTTTGATCTATATGTCAGTCATGCACAAAACCACATAGTGTTTTGCTAATACTCTATATGCTTCTTACTGATGGATAAAATCTTGCTAAATATCTGTAAATATATGCACAAGAATATTAATTAATTAATATAAAATACTCATGCTGTGGTGTGTGTCTGGATTTCCCACCAAAGCTCCGTGAAGTCATGGGGTGGGATTCTAGAGTTTATGATTGATTCATGGTCCAAATGTTGGGATTATGGGTGTGAGTGCTACACCTGCCCTGGGGTGGGTAGTTTGCATACAGTATAAAGGAGGGAAAGAGGGTGCTTGCTTCCGCTGCCCTCTCATCCTTTTGCTGTTTTTGCTGTCTTCTGTCACCTTGAAGTGCTGCCCTTGTGCCACGCTACCCTGCCTTGGAGCCAGTTGAATATGGACTGAAACCTTCACAAACTGCAAGCTAAATAAAGTTTTCTTTCCATAATTTTGGGCATTGGGTACTTTGTCTCATCAATGAAAGAAGAGTAACTAAGACAGAATTTAGTACTAGGAGTGGAAACCTTGCTGTGACTATACCTGACCATGTGGTTCAAGAGCCTTTGGAAATGGCTTGTGGGAAGAGTTTGGAAAGGTTGAGAGATGTCGCCAGAAAGAGTAGAGCTGGAATGCCTTCAGCTGTTTTGTATGGGAGATTCTGGTCTGAGTTCAGAAGACCAGAAAGAAGGCTGATAGAAATCCTACTGGTAAAGAACAAGTTCAGGATGTTTCTGCTGAGAAGGACTGCATTGGTTGTTGGACTCTATGATATGTGTTATGGCTTGACAGAAAGTTTGTCTTTATTTTGCCTGTATCTAGAGACTTTGCCTGAGACTGAGATTAAGGGCAGCAGACTGAATAATATGGCAGTAGAAATTTGAAGGCAGTTGAATGTTGAGGCTGTGGCATGGCTATTGCTGGAGGCTTTTAGCCAGATTTATGTTGATAATCAAGAGCAGAGAGTCCAGCAGGATGATTTGAAATGTGAGTTCAGCCAGAAAGGAAGCTCCAGTAAAGTTGTGGACTGCAAAGTTAGAGCTGATGAGGTCTCCATTGCTGAGAAGGAACTGGAAAACAGAAAAAATTGTCTGAGGACATGACAAGAAACAGCAAGTCTCCAGCCTTTGCAGCGTCAAACTTACAAAATGAAAGATTTTGCTTTGAGAAGAAAGCTGCAGAATGCCATGTTCCAGAACAGCAGCAGTGGTTGCACCAGGTTCCAGAATAGTGGTGGCATAAAGAATTTGTTTCTAAGAAATGGATTCAGAGTGCTCAGCAATCCAGGCACTTCACTCCAATGGCCAAGACAAAGGAAAGCCTGACTTCTGCTCCAAATGGCAGTAGATCTCGGTATCATCCATGTGGCCCTGGCTTTAGGTGCAAGATAAACAGGAGGATACAAAGCATTGGGACAAAAGCAAGTCCAACATCCAGCAGAGCTGACATTAAGTTCTGCATTTCCATGTGGAACATCTGAAGCAATCTGTAGTAAATTATGAGCTCCAAAGGGCTTGCATGACTCAACCTCTATGGCACTTCTGGTGGTTGTAACTCCTAGGGTTTGTCTATTGGGTCCACTTTGCTCCCTCCTTTCAGCTTTCCTCAGATAGTCCATGTTCCTGGCTTGTTCCCCCGCTTCTTTCGCTCTCACTACTTTTGCTGTCCTCTCCCACCTTGAAGTGTTGCCCTTCTGCCATGCCACCCTGCCTTGGAGCCAGCTAATTATGCACTGAAACCTCCACAAACTGTGAGCTAAATAAACTTTTCCTTCATTAATTTTGTCTCAGCAGTGGGAGGAAAGTAACTAAGATAACTCATGACAACTACAATCCTCTTTTCTGTGACATGTTATATGATTCCAGGACTACCTTCTTCTACTATCCATTTTGTATTCATTTTTCTTTCAGCAAGCACCTCAACAGCTCTTGGTTCTTCACATACTGTTGTGAACTACAGGGCATGGTAAGAGTAGGAGGCACCCTAGGGGAATTTTGCACTCCATATATATTCTTCCTTTCTTTCATAATGGAGTGATAGTCCACTGCCTCTTAGTAGTTTGGATCGGTCACAAAAATCAATACTGTAACATCCTTTTTAGCTTGATTATTCAAGGGCATGAGTAGCACAAAAGTACAAGAGAGAAGTCTTATCTTCCAGTTCAGTGGACTCATTGTTGTACTCCCTCATATAAGCCTTTCTTCTTCTGGAATTAAGGCTACTGGGTCAGGAGAGCACAAGATCATGGAAACAGGTAGCAAAATATTTTCTAATAGGTCATTCGGAGAAAAGGCAAGTGATATCATTCCCACTTCCACTACGTGATTCCTAGGCCCACGAATTCAGTGTATAGGGAAAAAGTACCATATACTTGATGCTGATTCAAAGCACATCCATCCTTTTTGAGAACCTTGTCCCAGGCCTGCAAGGTATTGGCACCTAGTTGGAAGTGTAATTGCATCTTCAAAAAATTATTTCACTTTTTTTATTAATCCTGCTAAGTCTAGTTGGCAGAGGTCATTGTTATAACTGTGAATTCCATTAACACAAGCCAATTGCCAAACTTTTTGGATTTGTGTTCTTTGGTCAGAAGCAATTCTGTGTTGGATGCAATGATGATAAATGAGGCTCTTTGTTCACAGATGGTAGCTTTTACAGGAGAATTTTGAGCAGGTAAACTAGTTCCATATGTACAATGATTGTCTATGTCAGCTAGAAAAAAGTGATGGAAATGGTCGAAAGTGTTTTAATGGATGGAAACTGTCCAGTATAAGCAAATTGTGACCTCAGGGATTGATACTATATTAGGGATTCAGTGATGGGCTCTGTTTCTGGCAGACTGGACATTGAACAGTGGTTGTGGGTAGGTCAGCCTTAGTTAGTCGAAGTCCATGTTGCTTAGCCCATTCATACCACCCATCTTTCTACCATAATCAATTTGTTCATGAACCTATTGGGCAATGCCAAAGATAGCTTAGGAGAAATGTTGTCTGCTATCCCCAAAATGGGTCATCCTGTCCTCATCAACTCATCTTCAGTTGCTTTCACATTTGATGAGCATTTACATGACACAAACATTTTTTATATACTTTGCCCATATGGAGAGTTCTATTTTTCTACCACTTCTTCAAATGTGTATCACCAATTTTCCACTCATATTCCTTCAAAATTTCTGAGCATCTAACCAGACAATTGGCTGTGCTTACTAGCTGTTATATTCCATTGTCATACGTCTGTCCATTTTTTATTCAAAAAAGTATGACAATGCTTATTATCCAAAGTTCTTCCCACTGATTATTTGCTTCACCACTGTGTTTCAGAAATGCTCTGAAAAATGGTTATATTTCTCCAAATACATCCTTGCATAATATATAGAACCATCTAAAAATCACTCTAGTCTTCTTTTTCTCTATAAACTGATCACAGGCTACACTCAA
Source organism: Chinchilla lanigera (assembly GCF_000276665.1). Taxonomy (NCBI): domain Eukaryota; kingdom Metazoa; phylum Chordata; class Mammalia; order Rodentia; family Chinchillidae; genus Chinchilla; species Chinchilla lanigera. Next base: position 2,210,394 of record NW_004955529.1, on the reverse strand, counting down.
AATGGCCATATGTGCATCCTGGGGACATAAGGCGATACAGTATTAGGAGGAACCATGGGTATTTGGACCACATTTTCACGTGGCCTATATATGCCTTCCAGATCATATCATTCCCAATTTCATATATACCACTTCCGTTTAATGAGCACTACTAAAGTTCATGTCCAATTTCATGATTTGCACATCAAATAGCACTCAGTTCATTATGGATAAGTAAAGTCGTACGATAACCTTGTGTCTCATGGTCAAGTATCAACTTTCCAGTAGGACCCAGTAGCAGGCCAGGAACTTTTTTCAAAAGGAAAATAGTCATCTGCAAATGATGGCAGAACCTTTCAGTACAATCCTAATGGTTTGAGCTGTGATTCATGTAAGGTCTTTCAGAGGTTCCACACAGCATCTCCATCTTCCAATGTCCCCTCAAATACTACTGTATCTGCTGTATCACATGGTGCAAGTGCAAGAGACTGGACTTGTTTTAAAGCTGCCTGATATTCCTAGTCTAACTCAAATCTAGCAACCTTCTCAGTCAATCAGAATGTTTTGCTTTCAAAATCCATTCAGACCCAATTGGTATATGCCTGCTTTTGGTTTTTGGATGTGTCAGATGCACAACACATCCTTAATCTAAGAAAATATATTTCTGTATGCCTCACATACAAAACTATCAGAAATTTAACAGAAATAGAAGGGCTTTGAATTTTTTTTAGACTAATTTCTTGTCTTCTGACACACAAATATTTTACCAGTAAGGTCAGAGTGATTACTATTTTTTTCTCACTTAGTGTTATTAGCAAAATGTATGCATGTACATATTGCAAAAGTTCAGATTTATTATACATTTACTACTTCAGAAAATGGACGCATACATAGATGTAAATCTATTTTAATAAATGGATATGAAGCTGCACTTACTTACTGCTCCCCATTATTCTTTCATAAAATATTCTGCCTTCACATCCAGCAGGGGAAGAGCATACAGAAAAAAAACGTTTGTGCTCTTCAATCAACAGTATAGTCAGTTCTGTGTTGTCTGTCATCTTTTTATCAATTGGAAAATTTATTGGTTGCTCTTGCCACACTATCATAAACATGTTCAAAGTTATGACTTAGCAGCAGAAAAAAATGTGACAGTATTTGATTAAATATCAAAAAATAAATATTTCTTAATATGGTATTTGTGTTTCTTCTATTTCATTGTGCACCAAAGCTTTCAAACTAGAATTTCATTAGGGTACATACATTCATCTTTTACTGGGGAGGATATGTGGTGAAATTATCCACTCTGTGGTATTCTAACCCACTTTCCAAGTAATATCTAAAAATAGAAAGTTGTGCTTTCTTGTTTTTTTTAGTTTTTTTTTTTGGAAGCAAGTATTACCCTGATATCATAACTAGAGAATGACCCAACCAGGATAGAAAACTCCAGGCCAATCTCTAATGAACATAGACCCAAAAATCCTCAATAAAATGCTGGCAAACAAAATGCCACAAATCAAAAAGAGGATTATACGACATGACCAAATAGGATTCATACCAGAGGTCCAGGGATGATTCAACACACATAAATCTATAAATGTAGTACACCATATTAACAGATCCAGAGACAAAATTCACATGATCTTATCAAAAGATGCAGAAAACGTATTTGACAAAGTGCAACACGCATTCATGATTAAAGTCCTAGAGAAAATTGGAATAGATGATTCTTACTTCAATGTGATAAAATTCGCCTAGGACAAACCAACACCTAACATCATAATAAATGGTCAAAAACTAAAACTTTTCACTCTAAAATTAAGAACAGAAGGATGTCCACTATCGACACTCCTGGTTAATATGGTTCTGGAAACATTGCCAGAGCATTTAGACAACAGAGAGAAATAAAAGTAATACAGATAGGAAAGGAAGAAGTTAAATAATCATTATTTGCACATGACATAATACTCTATGGAAGACCTAAAAAACTTTACCAAAAGACTTGTAGATTTGACAACTGAATTCAGTAGTATAGCTGGATACAAAGGATGACAATATAGGTCACTCCACACAAGGAAAGAACCAAAACCTGCTGAGGTGCTTGCTAAAGGCCAAGGGAATGCACAATGTGTAGTAAAATGTCATTGTAAATATTAGTTATGACCCCTTGATTATTTCTATCCTAATATATTTCAGATATAACATAATGTGTTTAGACTTAATATTGGTTCTTATGTATTGTTAAATGTATCTTATAATGTTCAAATTATGAAATGTTTAGAGGAAGCATCACTGAAAGAAAACCTACCTTCTCTTCTGGGGAGGGAATTAGTGTATTTCTATTTGTACACAAGATAGTTGTAGCATGTTAAGCATAATTATGAACTTGTCTTTGTATCTGGAGATTATGGGACTAAGGAAATGTTTCTGGTTGCCAATTTGACAAGGGGTGGATTGTGATAATTAACTGATTGGGTCAATTTACGTAAGAAATGCTCAACTAAATTTTTTTTTTTTTTTTTGGTTTTTCTCTGGTACCGGGAACCGAACTCACGACCTTGTGCTTGCCAGGCAGGCGCTTTGCTGCTGAATGCTCAACTAAATTGCATCATCATAGTTTTGGATACAGCTGAATGGATTTATTGAAGACAGAAGACCCACACTGTGTGTGAATGACAGGAAGCAGTGGACATGCTACCTGAAAAGAGTAAAAGGGAAATGAAGGTCGAAGGGTTGCTTCTGTTTCTTTGGAGGAGCTCCATTCTTCACCTTCACCTTGGACATTGCAGACCCTTCAGCCTTAAATGGTGGATCTTTCCTCTTTGTACAGACTTGCATGTATCTCTTCAGTGAGCTCCAGTCCTCTGATATTCAACTGGATTCTTCATATCTCCAGTGCACAGATAGGCCTTGTGCACACTTACCCACTTGATTCTGTATTGGTCTTTGAGAACCTATCTTGCAAAACATTACATATTTATATATCTTGTATTAAATCTGTGTCTCTAAAGAGCACTGGCTGATAAACACCCCTAAATTTTCATGCATTAAAGGTGTTGCTTTAGGAAAATGATTGGACTGTGGGAGGATTATGTGTGTAGCAGATTAATCCACTGCTGATTTGATAGCTGAATGCGCATGGTGGAGCACTCAGAGTGTATTATTGGCTCTGGCTCCTTTATTCTTTCTCTGCCTCCTGACCATCATGTAGTGAAGGACATTCCTCTGCTGTGTTTTTCTACCATGGCTTTCATGCTTTGGAGCTAACCAAGCATGGAGATAATAGACAAAATAAACTTATCTTTTAAATTATGGGTGCCAGTAGTTTGTTTCAGAAATGGAAAATTTACTAATAAGTAAGCCTAGATTTAGATTGCAAATTGATCTGACATTTAAATGTTGCTAATACGGCAGTGTCTGTTTTCATGCAAACTCTGTTTAGTAATTTTTATGAAATAAATGACAATTTTCATTTCTTATGTTCTTAAATTTCAGTACAATCTTGACAAACCACGTTAGTGTTGCCCAATCCTTCCATTCCTAAATTTTGTTGTGGAAGATTATTTTAAATTATACATGAGTAATATTTTATCTATAATTTAATTATTTTTTATTTGTTAGAAAAACTATGTATGTCAAACTTATATTTTCATGGACATTATAATCACATGCATAATTTTAAGAACTAAGCTTCAAAGTCAATGAAATTTAAATGTAAAGATACAAGTAATAAAGTTTGTATACAAAATAATGTAAAGCTCTTCACAGTTACAAATGACTGAAATTTAAGAAATGCTATCATACCTAAATTAAATTCATGTTGTATTGATTATTCAAAAGAATACTAAATAATTTCCATGTAGTTGCATAGTTTCTGTGGTGTCTTTTCTTTTTCATTTCCAGTTTCACTGCAATATGATCTTATACTATGTATGAGATAACTGTGATTTCTTTGCCTTTACTTAACCAGGCTTTATAAGCTAGTATGAAGTCTATAATGGAAAAAGAATTCCTTTGTGCTACTGAGAATAATGTGTACCCTACTGTTGGATGAACACTGTCTAGTCATCTATTAAGTCCATGTTTTCAAAGGTTTGGTTCAATTCTGATATTTCTTAGTTAGTTTTTTGTGGATTTGATATGCAAATTCCACTTCTAGGCATCTTCCTGATAAAGTCATCATATCACAATTATGCAAACATACTCATGTTTATAGGAGCACAATTTATGAAAGCTAAATCTTGGAAATAGCCAATATACTAATGAACAAATGAATGGATAATGAAAATTTGGTATTTATATACAATGGAGTATTATTCTGCCATAAAGAAACTTGATGTCCTTTTAGGTAAATGCATGCAACCTGACACCGTAATCTCAGGTAAAAGAAATCAAACACACAAGTTTAAATATGTGTTGTGTAAGAGATCCAAAGTTTACATAAGGATCCAAAGAGAGGGTACGTTTTAGGAAGTAGAAAGAACTTTGTCAAGTGGGACGGGGAACAAGAGATGGGGGAGAGTGAGGAAAGAAAGGAAAAAGTGATTTAAAGAGGAAAAGAATTGAAAAAATGGAAATAGAATTTTGCCAAATGGAGAAGGGAAAAGGGTTTGAGTGAGAGGGGGGATGAAAAAAATAATTAAGAGGTATTATGAACATGTTCAGTTTCCCCAGTATGAATGTAATCAATAGGTACTGCAAATATGAACTAATACAAAAGATATTAAGTACATATATATTTTGAACACATACAAAAATAAAAAATGCACTTCTGGTCTTAACTGCTAGATTTTTAGGTAGTTAAAATAGTTCTTTAAGTTAACAAGGTGAATTCATAAATCTAGAAGTATGACATTTTTATGCCATAGTTTATATGCGAGCTGTTACTTATTGTAGATTAATTTTCAGTTCAACCAATTGAAATACTTAAAAGGACAAAACAAAAAGTTACATACATAGATTAAAGACCATGTGATGTATTTCATTAAAAACACTTCCTTTATTGAAAAGGTCATATTTTATACAATTTCACCTAAGTTAAAGGATATACAAATAGGGCAAAACCAAAGTCAAACTAAAATGGCTTGTACACAAAAGCTAAAAGAGGTCTGAAAATTGAAGTAATTTACCAATCAAGGTACCATCAAGGAAACAGTAGTATTTTGTTAGCTGGAAGCTCACAATTTCCCAAATGTCAGCCGATTTGAGACCTACTGAACTAGAAATTGCCATTTGAAAAAGACTGCCAGGTGATTTTATACATATTAAAATTTGAGAAACATTGCCTAGTATAGAAATTCTCAAACTGTGTGTCAGTAACTACTATGAATTCCTGGGAAGTTTTAGGTTCCCTTTAGAGGAAACTAAATTTTATAATACCAAAATTTTATTTACATTTTTCACTGTGATAATAGTTTCAGATAGACAAAGAGTGAAATATACCAAGTTGTACTATTAGTCACACAGAGAGAACTCACACAAAAACGGCATATTTACTTAAAAATTATTGAGGAATCTGGAAGTTTTGTTAATGCTGCTAAACCTCCATCTTTAAAAATACATGTATTTAATAATTTGTGTGAAAAAATGTCACTGAACAACTGATAACGTATTTGGTGTGTATATTTATAGACTTATTAGAATGATAGTGAGTGCAACTTGAAAATGCATTAAGGGTACTCAATGATAGTGGCAGAATTTGAGATTTTGAGTAAAAGATAATTTTTTGCAAAACTTGTATGAGCCAGATGAGTTTGACAGCTTTTTAATAACTGAAGTCTATGTTAGGACATATTCATGATAGTAATTAAAGTTATTTTATGAACACTGTAAAATAAAATGTCTTAATTTTATAAAATTCAATGAAGTAACATTTCTTAAATGACCAATGAATAGAGTAATAAACTCAAGAAACAGTTCAAAATCAACCCAAGTTCAACAGAGTATAATTAATTTTAATGGAACAGAATAAAAAGTTAACTATTATGATTTTAGATTCCACATTGCAACTGGCAAGACCCCCTCCCTTACAGGTCAGATACTTTGTCAATTGTTCTCTTTGGGGGGCTGGGGATTTAGCTCAGCGGCAAAGGTGCCTGCCTGGCATGCGCAAGGTCGTGAGTTCGGTTCCCGGTACCGGAGAAAAACCAAAAAAAAACAAAAACAAAAACAAAAAAAAAAAAAAAAAAATTGTTCTCTTTGCTCTTGCCTCATGTAATTAAGATAAGGTTATAAATTTCTGTCCCTTTAAACTTAGCTAGAAACACAAATAAAAATTCTTTGTTTGAATAACATACTGAGGCAGCCATTTATGGTAAGGGAATAACTATAAAAACTTAAACTGCAAAAAATTATAGTGTGCAAAACTGATCAAAAAACTTAAGTATTAACTGTTCCTTTCAATAAAACAACAGAATTTTTTATCTTTAAAATAAAAGCAAAAATAATTGCTACTGGTGGCTTACACTACATATTTTTTGTAAAGCACATTTATTTACCTTTTCTGCCAATAAAATGCATCCAGCACGAAATATAAAGCAGTAAAAATATCCATGGCTTGTTATTAAACTCGATATATTCTTAATGATAAGTTTTAGTATACAGTTTTGGGATGGAGAAAGTGTTATTTGGAAGCAAGCACCTAATGTGGACATAATTGAGATTAGCTCCAAGGTACAAACATAATCATTAGTCCCAAATACAGTGTCTATACTCACAATTTAAATGTTTGCTCCTGAAAGATCAGAGTGCACGTTACAATGGCCAATACACTTCTAACAATGAGGCACTAGCATAAAAACGTCACCATATATCACACTAATCTTTTGGATTTTCTTTTGTTTTTTTAAAGTTTATGTTGCTATCTGGTAAATTTACTTCATCATGCGTTCACGTGAGAGCTGCAGTGGCAGAGAAAGTCTTCCGATTTCAAAGACCCTTCCTTTTTCAAAAAAAGCCTTTCAATCACTTCTCAGAAACTGGATATCCAAACACTACTTGGGAACATACATATACACTTATCACTGAAGTATATCCTCTTAGATGTTAGAGTAGTATATCATCGCATCTAAATGCAAGATTTTCTTTTTCCATTTATCTGTTGATGGGCATATAGCCTGTTTCCAAAACTTTCCTTTTATGCATTTTGCTACCATAAATATGGGAATGCACATATTGTTGTAATATGCTATTTTTAGAGTTTTGATTTTCATACTAGTTGTATTGGTTTGCATTCTAAATGAAAATGATGTATCGTTCCTTTTGCCCACAGCTTTACAGCATTTTTTTGTTCTTATTTTATTTTATTTCTTGAGTATAGCTCTTCTTTTCTGGAGTAAGATGCAGTCTCAGTGTTATTTTCATTTGCATGTCTCTAATTGCCCCATATTTCCAGCATTTTTATGCATTTCTTGGATGGATATATATATATATATATATATATATATATATATATATATATATACACAGAGAGAGAGAGAGAGAGAGAGAGAGAGAGAGAGAGAAAGAGAGAGAGAGTTCCTTCTTACAAATGGGTTGTTCATTTCACTTGCCTATTTTTATTGGCTCTTTTATTCCGTGGGATAAAACTATTTTGAGGTTTTTATATATTCTCGACATTAATCCTATATCTGTCCTAGGTGTAGCTGGCAAAATGTTTTTTCCATTGAATAGGTTATCTCTTCACTCTGTTAGTTGTTTCCTTTACTGTATAAAAGCCTTTATTAGTACATTTCTGTAATACAAAATAACATTTGTCATAGAGAATTTGTACCTGTATATAGAATGACTTAATTATATTTTCCTATCCCCCTTTCCTCTTTTCAACCGTTCTTCCCCTTCCAATTTACCAAAGCTTTGTTTACATTTTTCTTGCATTACCATTTCTAATCCCTTGTTCTTTCCCCTTCTCTCCAACCCTCTATTACTCCCTTTCCCATTTGAAAAAATTCTTCCTTCTTCCCATGATCTAGTCTGCATTTTGTTCCTTGTTTACACTTTGTTTCTATTTGTTGAATTTTGATGTTATTTCTTCTGGAAGTAGGGTATTGTTCAGGAATTCTTGTCAATGCCTGTACCTCAGGAGTTTTACCTACTTTATCTACCAGCACGTGAAGTAATACTGTTTTAATATTTAGATATTTGAATCAATTTGATTTAATAAAGTACAAGGTGATGATACCATATACTTTATTAAATATGGAATAATATACTTTATTCCTGATTATACAGGAATAGTTTCAGTCTTCTTCATGTGAATAGGCAGTTTGTGCAGCACTAATTATTAGAGCCTATCTTTCTGGCAACATGTTTTGGCTCCTTTTGTTAAATATCAGGTGACTGAATGTCTGGTGGTGTTTTGGAATCTTCCATTCTCCTGTACTGATCCATGTGCCTATTTTCGCCCCAGTCCCATGTTGCTTTTTTGTCAAGGAAAGTGAAATTTTTTATTGTGAATTATTTTTCATTTTTAAAGTTTTTATTAGTGCACATTTGTTGTAAATAATGATGACTTCAATCATGGGGAAACAGTAAATGTGCATAGCACACATTAATTCTTTACAATTCCCCTTCTCTCCCCAATCTTTCTACTCTATTCACCTTGTCACTTTATTTCCAATTTTAAAGGATTCATTTCCCTGTTCCCCATCTTCTATTTTTATTTTGCTTTAAAAATTATTCATACATTAAATTTTTCATATAAGAGAAACCGTATGATATTTGTTTGTGTGTTAGATTTATTTCCTGTAATATTATAGTTCCAATATGCATTTATTTTCCCACAAATGACTCAAATTTATTCTTCTTTATGGAACAATAAAATTATATTTTGTGTATATACTGCATTTTTTTATCCATTTATCCATTGATAGACATATAAGCCCCTCCCTGAGTGTAGCTATTATGAGTTGTGTTACTAAAAATATGGTTGTGTATCTTTTGCTATACTAAGATTTCTTTAACATTTTTGGTAAGATGTTTAGAATGAGTGAAATAGAATTTCTCTTTGTGGTTTTTTGAGGAATCTCCATATTCATTGTACTGGTTTACATTTCCACCATCAATGAAGTGTTTCCTTTCCTCTGTAGCCTTGTTAAAATGTATTATTTATTGATATATTAATTATATCATTTCTTCTGGGATTCAGATGGAATCTCACTGTTGTTTTAATTGGCTTTTCTTACTGGCAAGAGATACAATTTTTTCGTATGCTACTTAATCTCTACTTGTAATTCTGAGAAGTGTGTATTCATTTTAGTTCCCCCTTTTTAACTTGAGTCTTACATTTTAGATGTCCATCTGTTTTAAATTCTTTATATATTCTAGATATTAGTCACCTGTGGAGTAGCTGACAAATTTTTTCCTATTGTATGGGTTATCTCTTCAGTGTGCTTCTTATTTCATTTGCTGTTCATAATCTTTCTGAATTGAAATAATCTCATTTGTTGATTTGTGATTTTTTTCCTTCGGCAATTTGGCTTATGTTGAGAGAAAACATTGCCTATGTCTATGTCTTCAAGAGTTTTATCTGTTTTGATTTATAACAGATTAAAGGTTTCATTTAATATTTGGGATTTCAATACACTAGAATTTCATTTAGTGTATGTGAGATGCATGGGGCCAGATTCACAGCTATGAATATGTATAGCCAGTTTTCCCACCTCCATGTGTGAAAGACACTATCATTCTTCCAGTACATCTTTTTGGCACCTTCATCAAGCAACAAGTAGTTGAATGTGCCTGTTGGTTTTTTTTTTTAATTGCGTGCATGATAACACATAATTATTATGTACTTTTGTATTTCTTTTAGTTTATTTTTGCTTTGAGAACCGTTACCTTGATTTTATGTCTTGGCTATTGTGCATAGTGCTGAAAGAAGCATGGAAGGATAGATTGCTCTTTGAGATACATCATTTCCTCTGGATATGTAGTCAATAGACAAATTTCTTGACCATGTCATAGTTCTTTTTTTGTCATTATCAAATAATTCCATACTGTTTTCTATAGTTTGTCACTGATTTATGTTTCCACCAGCAGTTTGTAAGTTTCCCTTTTCTACACATCCTCATCAACACTTGCTATCACATTTTTGATGATAGCTATTCTAACAAGAATGAGGTGAAATGTTGTTTAAATTTAATTTGAATTTTCATAATGATTACTGAATGGTTATATTGATCATCTTTCAGGTAAATTTCAGGCGTTTGTATATTTTATTTTGAGAAATAGTGTTGGGATTTTTTGTCGATTTTAAGTTTAAGGTTTTTTTTTTGCTCTTGAATTTAATTACCTTATATATTTCGGCTATTCACAAATTCTCATAGTGTATGATTTGCAATTTTTTCTCATTTGTAGGTTGTCTGTACACTCTACTGTTTCATTTGATTTTTATAATGTTTTTATTCTGATATTATGATATTTGTCCTTTTTAATGTAACCTGTGCCTTAAAGATCACTTCAAAAAAATCAGTTGCCCAGGAAAACTCCATGGAGCTCTTTTTATATGGCTTTTCTTGTCCTTTAACAGTTTCAGGTCCTACATTTTAAATTTTTTTTTCTGTTTTGAATAGGTTTTGCACATAGTGAGAGGTAAAAGTCTAATTTATTAACTTAAATTTATTGCGAAGTCTTTGTAGCTACTGTAAATTGTATACCTATTTTATTTTTCTTTGAGATAATTTGGTATTGGTTACCTATTTTTGTATCTTGATTTTGTGTTGTACAACTTGGTTGAATTCTTTGAGTAGTTCCAATATTATTATTGTGTAGATTTTAGGTATATTGTATTCAATATCTTATAGCCTGCAGTGTCAATTTAACTCTTTACATGCCACTAATTAGTTTGTTTTGTGTACTTGCTCTGGATAGGATTTATAGCACTGTGTTGAATAAAAGTGATGAGAATGGGCATTCTCCTCTTGTTCTGCATCATAAAGAAAACAGTTTCAATATTTTCCCATTGAATATATATTTGATCGGGGCTGGGGATTTAGTTCAGCGGCACAGCACCTGCCTGGCAAGCGCAAGGTTGTGAGTTCGATTCCCGGTACCAGAGAAAAACCAAAAAAAAAACAAAAGCAAAAACAAACAAATATATATTTGCTCCCATCTCGTTTTAAGTGAGCTATATTATTTATGTTCCTTGCATGTTTAATTTCCTCAGCATTATTGTGATGCAAGAAGGTTGAATTATATCAAGTGTCTTTCCTTCATCAATTGAGATGATCATATTTTCTTCACTCTTCATTCTACCATTATGCTGTGTCACGTACCTTGATTTGCATATGGTGAATCATTTTCATTTTGAAGAATTAATCTAACTTGAACATGATGAATAAATCTTTCACTGTGCTATTGGATTCAGTTTGCTTGGATTAAAATTTTGTCTTTTGTTGTTCTTCTTCTTTATACAAGTCTTAGATATTTTCCTTTACCTTGTGTGTGTGTGTTCTTATTTGTTTTTTAATCAGGATAAATTTGGTCTAATAGAATATATTTAGAATTCTTTTCTCTTCCACTATTTTGAATCACTTAAGAAGAAATTATATTAGCTCTTGTTTAAATATTTGTTAGAATTTAGTTGTAAAATCATGTAGTCTTGGGATTTTAACTGAAAGAAGAGTTTTTACATGATTCAATCTCCATATTTGTTATTCTTCTATTAAGATATTCCATTTATATTAATTTAATGATACTAAAATGTACATGTCCTGAAATTAACTCATTTCTTAGAAATTGTCTAATTTTTTGATACTTTCTTAATCTTTGTTTTATTATTTATGATATCCCTTTTTGTCTCCAATTCTTTGTCACTTTTCAGTTTCTCTGAATTAATATCACCAAATATTTGTCAATATTGTTTTGTTCCAAAAAACCCTGATATTTTAATCTTTTATAACTGTATTCCTTTTTAAAGCTATGCTTTTTATTATTTCATTCTTTCTCTCAATATCATTTTCATTTTTTTTCATATTTCTAGATTTTAGGATCAAGCACCATGCTTTTTTTAGACACCTCTTATTTTGGACATAGGTATTGATTGCTATTAACTTCCATGTTAGAGCTGTTTCTGTTATATCCCTTAGGCTCTGCTATGATTTGTTATTTATATTTGTTCTGAGAAATTTTTCTTTTCATATTTTTACTAAGTAATTATTCAGAAACGTGCTGTTATACTTCCTTATATTACAAGATTTCTAATGCTTCTCTGAGTACCAATGTCTAGGTTTATACCAACTGATTTGGAAAAAATACTTCACATATTGTAAGTCTTAAATTTTTTAAGTCATTTTTGTGGTTTAAACCTTAATCTATTCTGGAGGATTCTTGCTATGTAGTTGCCAAGAATTTGTATTCTCCAAATATTGAATAGAATATTCTCTATATGTGATAAGGTCTATTTGGTATAGAATATAATTTAATTTTTTTTACTGTTGCCTTTCTGGCTCTGAGATATGTACATGAATGAAAATGAGGTGATATTATTATAGACAGCTAAATTAGATAAAAATTAATATGTAGTTAGAGAAGGACTAAGGTCTCAAGGAAGTCAGTGAAAAATAAAGAAATCACAATTGCAGCTGGAGGTGTATCTGAAGAAGACTGGGCCTTTAGATAAAGATATATTAAGATAAAGATACAGCGGTCATGCCTAAATGCTTCCCTATCAGATAAGCAGTAACATAAAATTATACTCTGTAATCACCTGATCCGGGAAGTCCAGATAGGTCACATGGGTGACCAGAACATCTGACCATCCCTTCCTCAAAATATTTTTGTTCTTTCCATGTAGCCTTGCTACATTATCCAGTTCCCTATTGGAGCAATATTGGCTAAGCAGTTATACCTGCAATACTACACGTTGATTATACTTTTATGCATGTTGTACCTAAATTATGACTTTTCTGTGTAAATTACTCTTGACAAAGGTCCACTCAGGACCTCTTCTGTCTCTCAGGAGCAATCTTTCAATGAAGCTTTCCTAATCTTAACCTCCTTTGCTCCTTGGCATTCATTCTTTGATATGGGGAACATGAACTTGGCACATTTGACATCTAACAAGTTGAGGATTATATTTCTTTTATATCAGTACAACCCCTTATTAATTTTACTGCATTGCTTTAGACTTCAGACATATTTATAACTGTAATTTCCCTTAATCTCTGTTTTATCTTATGTATGTATAGAAATTCCTTTATTTTCTTTTTATTTTCATGGTCTTTTTTCCCTTTGTTCACTTTTGCTCTTTGTTTTTAAGGTAAAATGAATCTCATATAGGCAGTTTAAATTAGGTCTTATTTTTATCCATTCAACTATTCTATACCTTTTAATTTGATGATGATATGTTTATATTTTATATTATTATTGTATAAAATTTATTACTACCAATTTTTTTTGTTTGTTTGTTTTTGTTTTTGTTTTTCTCCGGTACCAGGAACCGAACTCACAACCTTGCACTTGCCAGGCAGGTGCTTTTGTCACTGAGCTAAATCCCCAGCCCTACTACCAATTTGTTAATTACGTTCTATTTGGTTTGTAGGGCCTCTAATTTTTTTTCTTGTTTTTTTCCTTTTTTGTTAAAATATTTTTCTAGTCATATGTTCTGATTTCTGTTGTTATTCATTTTTATCTGTTATAAATTTTGGTTTGTTGTCACGGAGATTACAAATATTTTGGAATTATCCTAGTTTATTTTAAACTGATAGGTTAAATTAATTGGTAAAAATGAACTCTGGTGTTTAAATTCACTCCATCCTCTTGTATTTTGAACTTATATTCCCATAATTTACAACAATTTATGTTACCATCTCATAACAAACAATGTAGTTGTTATTAATTGCAATAGTTCATTCTTTAAACGTCATATAAAAATGATGCTTTTTTGTCATTTTGAAAATTTTACTGTGCATCTCAGTCTAGCCATGAACTCACTTTTTAGCCCAGGCTGGACCCGCTTTACAGTGATTATCCTGCCTCAGCCTTCTGAGTGCTGGGATTAAAGCTGTGTACCACCACACACCACTTGGAAAAGACATGCTTTTTATAAATCACTTTTATATTATTACTATTTTCTGTATCTCATTGTGCACTCACATTAAGTAGTGAATTTTATATAATCATCAGTGTAATTTTCAGTGTAATTTCAGTGTAATTTTCATCAGTATAATTTTCTTTCAGATTGAGAAATTCTCATTAGCATTTCTTGTAAGATGTGTGTCATGTTGATGAAGTTCTAAAGCATTTGTCTTTATGCCACCCTAATTTTGAAGGACAGCTTCCTAATTACAGTATTCTTGTTGTAGCTTTGAACATTACCATTAGCACTTTAAATAATTTTACTCCCTCCTGTCCTGTTATATTTCTGCTGAGAAGTCCACTAATAGACATATTGCAATTCCTTTTTATCTTACTTGCTTCTTCTATATTTGTGTTTCTAGAAATTTTTTTGTCTTTTATCCATAACTGTATATTATAATCTCATGAGTTATTGAAAATTGAATTTAGTCTGATTGGAGGCTTTTGACTTTGTATGTGGTGTTTATATCTTTCCACCAGATTAGAAAGCTTTATTTTATCAGTTTTTATTAAAATAAGTTTTATATCCCATTATCTTTTGTCTCCTATCTGTTGAATGATAACGACTCACAATTTGCTCTTTTAATGCTATATCAAGAATCCCATAAGCTTTATTCATTCCTTTTTATGATATTCTTTTACAAATATATATGATTAAGTAACATTTTTTGAGTTCACAGATATTTTGATTTAATTAATTCTGAATTCGTTTCTAGGTAGTATTAATTGCATTTAGACTTGTATTTTTCACCTCATATTACACCTGCTTTATATGTAATTTTTTCAAATTTTTATTTTTTATGAAATTTTCCTAATAAGTTTCTAAATTATTCCTCTGTACCTTATTCAAGATAACAAGCATCTCAAAAATATATATTTTAAATTTGTAGAAGAAATTCATACACTTAAATCTCTTCAGCATATGTCCCTGGTACCTTGTGTGTTTAATGATACAATTTCTCTGGTTGTTATTAAATCTTATAGTTGTACATCAATGCTTGCCCATTTAAGAAGTATATATCTAACTCAGGACTTCATATTCTGGATTTATCCGGAGAATACCTTTTAACAAAAAATCTTTCCAGAGACTTTGAACAGAATAAATTATTTCTAATTCCATAACAACTAAATCTTCTACTCTGTTAAGGGTTTCTTTGAGTCCTCAGCCACCATGTTTATAAAATCTCATGATGGAATCCCGTAGCATCCAAAGCCAGCTTGCCACTTCAGTAAAATTCTCTGGCTACTAATTCTGGTTTTAAGTAACACTGCAGAGCATACAGAGCCCATATGTCTTGCATGCTTGGGTGGATTGTCTATATTTTAGTCAG
The DNA here is from genome assembly GCF_000276665.1 of Chinchilla lanigera. Classification (NCBI taxonomy): domain Eukaryota; kingdom Metazoa; phylum Chordata; class Mammalia; order Rodentia; family Chinchillidae; genus Chinchilla; species Chinchilla lanigera. The sequence goes on along the minus strand of NW_004955529.1, from coordinate 2,195,011 downwards.
TCTGTGTTGATGTACAGCGGAACTGTAGTCAGTCTTACAAGAGCTTTGGGTTCCTCCTTGGATACATGGTTGATTTCGAGGTTCAGTAATGATTAACTGTTAGGAGTTTAAGGGCCATGAGGATCTGATTAATGCTTTGCTTCATCATGTTAGAAATGAAATCATGACCATTAATTATGATAAATCAACCTGATTTGTATAACAATTGTCAAGAAGAATAGTACACTCTGGATATGTTTGAGATTCATTGATAGGTAGGTCAGCAAACTGAGGTGGAAAAATCCACACTGAATATTACTGGAACAAACAAGTCAGATTTTAGTTTTCATAGAATAAAAAGGAAAGAAGAAGAAAAATGGTTTGCTTATTTGGAGAACAGCCTTGATCTTTGCCAGCCCTTCTGGACACTGGTCTCCAGTTCCGTCACCCTTGTAGCACACTCTTCAGCTTTGCATTATTCAGAGCAATGACTCTGCAGTAAAGTTCCAGGCATTTGAACATTTCCACTGAATTTTCTGGCTGTTCAGTACACAGATAGACACTTTGTGTTTGTCTTTCTCTGCCGTGGACGATGGCTCTTCTGTTTCTGACCTTGAAATCCTAACATATCAATGTACACGCTTTATATTGAAACCCTTCCTCTAGAAAACTCTAAATAATATAAGGATCATGATTGTCTGCTTAATGTTGTGTGATTTATTATGGAGCAGAGATAATTTGGATCTGTATAAAAGCCCTTCTCTTACTTTCTCCTTCTCCAAAGAGTATTAACGTTATAGCATTTTGTGCTATGTCCCCTGGTTTTCACAGCTGTTGCAAAAATATTTTTATTTATAAACTTCCAGAAATTACATTTTTCTGGGATACAATTGTTAGAGAGTCCTACTTCTTCACTTTCCTATACTATGACATTTTTCTCTTTAAATTTTTACTTCACCATATTTAATGATTCATATACTTGGTGCATAATGTAAATGTTGAAAAATACTATTGAATTTATCTCTATGTTTGTAAATGTATAGTAATAATTTACTGAATATTTTAGTATCCATTATCTCCAGAGTCTAAATTTCTTCCAAAAAGGATATGAAATAACTTATTGAAATCATATCCAAAAATTAAAAATTAAAACACCAGCATGGAAAAAATTTATAGATTGATTAAAACCAGAAAGAAAGGAACATAGGAAATAAGACATAAAACACTCACTAAGTAGATATTTGGCCTTAAGTTTACAGGACAGCAAAACAAAGTTACTATGTTCAGTAGTACAATGACTATAGGCAAATATATAGACATTTTCAAGAGTTGTTCTTGACTTTCTACTTCAGCTTCAGAAAAATAAACTATACATGACCTTTTATAAGTGGACCTTGTAAATGCAGTTTAGTTGGAAAAGACAGACACTTTGTGATAGACAATTAAAAAATATTCTTACCCATAACACTAAAAGAACTACAGTAGCACAATATCTGCAAATACCAAAGATCTCAAGGTATATACTCACTGAAACATGAGAATAGACTTACAAAAATTTTCAGAATACTTTAACAAACCAAATAGATCAAACTTTGCCTGTTTGATATAAATGAGCTATCTATAGTGCCCAGAAACTTTGAAAAATATTTACACATTTATCAAAATAAAGCAACAAATTAAGCAGAAGAGTGTGACTAGAATTAGGATTTATGAAATTATCTGAAAAGAAGTTCTGTTATGATTTAAATTTAAATGTTTAGATTTAAGGGTCTTATGTACAGAGTTGTGGCCTGGCCAGTAGAGATGGGTGACTTCGGGCTTGAACATTATATTTCTGACCCCAGCACCAGATCTTCCCTTTTGGAACAGTGAACATTTTTGCTCTGCAGGGTCCAACATACCACTTCTTCTGTGTAGCCAGGCAAAAGTGGAATGAACCCAACATAAATGAACAAAACTAAAGGGTTCCTCTGGCAAATTATGTTAACTGCTTTCAGTTACAAAGAGATTCTTTCCAGGTTCATGGTGCTCTGAAAAAGAATTTTAAAAAATATGGAAATGGAAGCAAGAGTTTATATTTATGGAAGTTAGAAAAAAATAAGTTTTAGAGAGTGATACCAGACTAGTAAACACACTTACACTTGCCACAAGAAATAATGGCAAGACTTTTTTTATATATAATTCTTAAATTGCTTTTCTCCCATGCAAACAAGTCATTTAGGATGATTTTTCTTTCAGAAACTCACTTGGCCTGTTGTCACATTTAAGCTATCCTGTGAAAAGCTCACTTTGTTTCACACCAAATGTAAATGAAAAATCAAAAATGGCAATTTTCTAATTGGTCCCAGAAAAGGATTTGGGAACTGCATAGTCACCCAAGAGTTTGTGCTTTACACATGCGTTCTGGCTTTCCATGATGGACAGGCTCTTCTCAGTTTCAGGTGGTAAGCAAATTGTCCCAGCAACAGGATAGTGACTAAGACAGATTTTGCTATGAGAAAAAGTGTTGTCACTACTGTGACTGTACCTAAATATCCATAACTTTTGCAACCAGTTTGCAGGAGGAGATCAGAAAGATTTGGAGATGTTTCCCAGAGAAACCTCAGAATACCATGAAGAGTGATTGATATGTGATGCTGGACAGAGCTCAGATAACCAGAAGGTTGACAGGAATATGAAAGAAAAAGGCGAAACCCTGGAGCTTTCAGTTGGGAATCAAGAGTCCACTGGTAGTTATTTTAGAGGTCTTTTGTGTTATACTCTAGCAAAAGTTTGTCTATATTTTGTGGATCTTCTTAAACTTTGAGAACAACATATCAAAGGCAGTTGGTCAATTAATCTGACAGCAAATTTCAAAGAAGCTGAACTTTCCAGCTCAGACATGGGTACTGATGTCTGCTTTTAGCTAAATCTGCATTGAAAATAAGGATAAAAAGTCAGAACTGAAAAACATAAAATATTTTCATTTTTGCCAGAAAAGAAGTGCCTGCAATTTGTGGCAAATAAGAACATGTTCACTGAAAAGATTAGCATTAAAAAGAAACCAAGTAACTTGCATTAGGACAACACAAAATATGATTTAATGATATCTCAGGAACTGGTCTGAACCCACATTTCACAGCCTCAGATGCATAAAGAGTAAATTTCATTGAAAAACTACTTTGAAAGGAGATCCCAACAAATCTTGCTAATTCATATGTAGAGAGGAAGAAGTTGCCCCAAGATTATTAGTTCAAGAATCTGAGGCTGCTACAATGACGGTACAAAGTGGCAGCCTATTTCTGGAGTTGAGGCCAGATATTGGCATTATTTACATGGATGGTTTTTCACGCAAGCCAAATAAAAGAGTTGTAGGGACACAGAGGCTTTCACCAAGATTTCTGAAGAAGGCCAGAGAGAATTGACAGTGTGTTCCTCAGAGGATGATGTGAGAGTGAGATGTGAGAGTGAAGTCAAAAGTGTAATAGCTATCCCAGGAAGTTACAGATCCTAGGAACATAAAATACTTACTGAGGACAGTTAAAAGCAGTAAGCAAAACCAGCCAAACTGAAGTGTTATATGAATTATAACCAGTGATATCATTGCCACAGGCCTACCGAAAATATCTTGACCTCACATATTGCTGCAACTTGCCCTGGATGTTGCATGTGGTTCTACATGATTTAATTTTTGCCTCCTGAGTTTTATTCTTGCTTTGATTCAGCTTCAGTTTACTCCCTTATTTCTTACTGGAATAGGAATATTCACCCTTTGACATTGTATGTTGAATATGGTTATTTTTCTTTTTCATTTGAACATGAGATCATAGCTAATTGGATTGAGTCTCAGAGTTGAATTTTCAGCAACACTGTGGTTGTTAAAATTTGGTGAACAAAATGCATTTTTTGGAAAAGTATTTAAAGAAACAATACCATTTATAATAGCATAAGAAATTAAATGCAATATTAATGAACAATGGAAGTGAAAGATCTTCACTGAAAGTTAAGTAAAACTGCAAAAATAAAATTGAATACAACATCAGAAAATGGAAATATATTCCCTGTTCTTGGTTAGATAGACCAATAAAATGAAAATGGCTTTGCTTCTAAATGTGATATACAGATTTATTCCAGTCCCAACAAAAATACCAATATCGTTTCTCACAGAACTAGTGAAAACCATCTTGAAATTATACTATAATGAATCAGAAGAGACCCAGAATAGTAAAATTGATTCTCGGTAACAAGAGCAAAACAGGTGGCATACTATTCCAGAAATGATGTTATTTATAAAGCTACAGTGATTAAAACTGTATGGTACACAAAAAGTGACTTGTGGATCAATGAAATAGAACAAAGGAAGCACAAACAAAATCAGGCAAAAAGAGCTATTTAATATTTGACAAAGGAGCTAAAAGCATATCCTAGAGAAATATAGCTTCTTTAATAAATGGTGCTGGGAAAATTGGATATTCATATGCAGAAGATTGACTCTGGATGCATGTATCTCACCATGCACTTAACTAAAATCAAAATGGATCAAATTGTGTAATATTAAAACAGAAACACTTAATCTACTGGAAGATAAATTATGGTCAACATTTGAAGACACAGATTTAGGCAGACTTTCTGAACAGAACACCAATGGCACAAGAAATAATACCAAAATAAATGACAAACAGAGAGAAGAGACAACCTACAGAATGGAAAAGTTTTTTGCAGCTATTCCACAAGCAGAAGACTAACATCAAGAACACATAAAGAACTCAAAAAAAAATTAGACTGCCATATAAAAGATTCAATCAAAAATGAACAAGCAAGATGAATCAACACTTCTCAGAAGAAGTACAAATGGACAATAAATAAGTGAAAATTGCTCTCTGTCCCTGGCTGTCAGAGAATTGCAAATTAAAAGTACACTGAGATACCAAAATTGACTAATGATCAAATATCTAATCATAAAAATGCTGATGAAGATGTGGGGGATAAGGAACTGTACTAGTTTGTTGGTGGGAGCGTAAACTAGTATAACTAATGTGTAAAATAGGGTGAAGGTTCCTCAACATACTAAAATGAGAAATTTAATTTGAAAAGATATTTTCCCAAAAGAATTAAAAATCGTCAAAACCAGGTATTTGAATAACATACTCTTGTGTAGAGCAGTACGAGTTATAAGAGTTAGGCCTTGGACAAAGCATATATATCCATCAATAGATGAATGGTTAAGGAAAATGTCATATTTATACATAATGGACTATTATGCAGCCAAAAAGAAATAAACTTGAGACATTAGTAGGTAAAGGGATCCAACTTGAGAACACAGGGCTATGTAAATCAGATATTCAAGGTCAAATATTGCATGGTTTCTCATATGAGAAAAATTA
>NW_004955529.1:2186256-2188624 GCF_000276665.1 Chinchilla lanigera | reverse complement strand
ATTCAAAAACTTTTCCTATTATTGACATCTTTCATTATGGTGATACAGACATTAAAATTAGTAAATAAATATTAATACATGATTACTCATGTCTATCATTTAAATTAGTGTTCACTCTGAGTGATATATTTTATTGATTTAATAAATATATAATGATATTTGTCTAGCATTATACAGAATAATTTCACTGTCCTAAAAGTCCTTGTTTTTCTTCTTTTCTTTACAACACACTCAGTTGTTGGGGAAGGGGAATGAATTACTACTCACTGATAATTTTACTAGCTCCACAGTGTGCCCTGTCGAGAATGTTGCACAGTTGAAATAATACTGAATATTGTTATTTCACTTTAAAGTCTCTCACTGCATGATATGTTCAAAGGTATACTACTTATATTTAAAGGTCAATTTTAAAAATTTCTGATTAATATTACATTGTATGTACCAAAGTTTATCATTCCCCAAACATAAATACATCTTTTTGTTTCAAATTTTGGTGATTGTTATATTATTGTAAATATTAATGTGCACAATTTTCTGTGAATTTTTGTATTTTAAAGAGAATAAAAAATAATAAAAGACATTACATATGATAAAGAATTAAAAAAACAAAATGATAGGAATTCAACAATGGTTATTATATTGCATATTGTTGTCTTCAAAATAGTATTCAGATTAGTAGATATAAACATGTAAAATTGATCAAAAAATCAAGCATTAACGTTTCCTTTCAGTAAATCAATAGAAATTAGTAGTATAATTCTTTTAAATATCTATAGGAAGAAATCTTGAAGAGATGGGGTAGACTGAGTTCATGAACAAAAACTAAACTGCACAGAATATACTTCAAAAAATCAGCCACTAGGATCTCATCTTATTGAAAAGTTTTTGCACATCAAAAGAAATCACCAACAGAGTAAAAAGAAAACCCACAAATTGGGAAAAAATGTAAGCCAACTGTAACTCAGACAAAGGACTTCGATCTAGAAAAAATTTAAAAATGTCAGGCCCTCAAAATTCAAAGAATCAATCCAAAAATGGGCATCTGAGATGAACGTACATTTCTCAGATAGTGAATAATTATATGAAAAATGTTTTGTGAATATTCCTTATACTCATTGGATAAGTGTCAAGGAAGATAATTACCTGATAATACAGCAAGAATATATTTAGTTTCATAAAAATCAACAGAAATATCATCCAAAGTAACTGAACCATTTTTCCCATTGCAGTGAAAGAGTTCCTGCTCTTTCATATCCTCCAAATATTTCAGTATTTGTTCCTGTTACTATAAGTATTTTAGATTTTAGCCATATAAGTTTGTACTGATATTCTGTTGTTCTTTCACTGTGCAATTCTCTGATGGTGTACTATATTGTAACAATTTTATACAGTTACTTGATGTCTTTGTTACTTGAGATATTCGTTTATATTTTTTTATTTTTAAGATGAGTACTTTGCCTTGTTATTGTTGTCTTTTAAATCTTCATAGCATATTTTGGTTACCATTCCTTTACCATACATGTAAGTTTTAAATGTCATTTCAGTATTTTTTCTTGCATTGTTTTATTTAATTTAATTAATTAATTTATTTATTTATTTTTTGCAGTACCAGAGATCATACTGACGACCTTGTGCTTGCCAGGCAGGTGCTTATGCCACTGTCTTGCATTTTTTTTTAAAGTGTCTTGTGAAGTGCAAAAGTAATTTTAGTGAAATCCAAATTATGAAATGCTTATTGATTACCTCATACTTTTGGGGCTACTGAATACCTAAAACTTCATCAATAACCAAAAATTCACATTATTTTCAATGATGAGAAATTAGATACATTTTCAATAGGTTCATGAAAAACTATCTACTCTTGCCATCTGTTATACTTTGTGTCTGGACGCCCCCTTCAAAACCTCATGCAGCCATAGGGGCAGGCTTTTTGGAAGTGGCTGAAACTAGAGTTTATAATTGGTTCAAGGCTCAATGCTGGGATTATGTGTGGAGTGCTACACTCATCCTATTTCCAGTAGCCTACATACAGTATAAGGGACAGAGAAAGGTTTCTCTCTCTCTGCCTGTCTCTCTGTCTCTCTGTCTCTCTGTCTCTCTTCTCACTGCTTTTGCTGTTTTCCACTGACATGAACATTTGCCACTCTGCCATGTGTCACCTTGCCTTGGAGCCAGCAGATTATGAACAGAGACCTCTACAAACTGTGAGCTATATTAATATTTTTCCCTTTAATTTGGGTTGTTGGGGATTTTTTCTCAGCAATGAGAACAGTTAACTAAGACATCATCCATATTCATGATTGTATTGAAATTTCTAGTTAATAGTCTCAGCACAATAGTTCTGTAAACCAGGCATGGGGGCACATGC
>NW_004955529.1:2179370-2185381 GCF_000276665.1 Chinchilla lanigera | reverse complement strand
AGATAAGCTTGAGGCTTTTATAGGTAGATGGATGCAACCAGAGACCATACCCATAAGTGAAATGAATCGGATTCACATGTCTAAACATCACATTGTGTCCCTGGTGTAAGAATATGAAATAGTAAATAAAACTGAAAATGTATAATAGATAATAAGAAAGGAAAAGAAGTCCCCCAAAGGAAGGAACAACTGGGATGAGGGAAACAAGAAAAAGAAAGCACTAAGGCAATATATATGTATGGATTGGAGGCTTAACTGTACTGCTGGTGATGGTTTGCTGAGGGGAACAGTTAATGATTAAAAGTTTTTTTTTATATTTAGACCAATTTTGCATGCTTATATCAGTAATCTGAGCAATTTATGTGATGATAACAATTTGCAGTATAACAACCATTGGTGATTTCCTACAGTCCTGTCTAGTGGAACTATGTATTGTCTCTAATGTTCTTTTAAATTATTATTTTCTTATTCCCTCTAATGATTTGATCAATCTTCTCTTTCATCTTGTAATCTGAGCAACTTCGCTGAAGATAACAATATGTCATATAATAACTCCTGCTAATCCCTATCATTTGGTTTGAAATCACGTATCATTTTTAACTTCCCTGCTTTGTTTTGTTTGTACTTTGCTATTGTTCTTTTTTTGTACTATTTTCTTTAAAATAAAAATTAAAAAAAATATTCCCTTTTACCTCCAGTGTGCTCCCTTTTCATTAATTGCCATTTGTTTTATCAAAAGATTTTGCTGCATCTATGGATATAAAGTTGTACTTTTGTGGTTTGGGTGATTTGTATTTAAGGTCATTGCACTGAACTATATATGAGAATATTATTATTATTATTATCATTATTTTAAATCATGGTTTCACTGAGGTTCTAATTTTACCTGTTTGGGGTTTAAATTGTGATCCCCCAGCTTTAGCCTTAGAATACTGGTACTACTGATGTACACTCTCATACATGACTGATTTTTGTTCTTTAACTTCTTGATGTGATGGATGAAATTAGTTGATGGACATAAAGACTTCTTCCAAAATTTAGGTATTATGAAATTGCTCTGTTTTATAGATAGGTATCCATACATCATTGTGGTAAGAGGTGTTTAAATCTTTTGGTATGATACTTAGAAGGAAAATAGTTGGATGAATAGAGTTTCAAGTTTTAGTTCTTTGAAAGATTTCTATATTGATTTATATTTATATTACACTCTCACGAACAACAGAGACATGTTCCTTTCTCCCCACAGCCTCACCAACATTTCTTATTGTTTTCTTTGATGGTAGCTATTCTTTCTGGAGTGAGGTGGAATCTCACTTAGTGTTGTTTTAATTTGTATTTCCCAAACCCCTAGTGATGTTGAACATTTTTTCTTGTATAGACTAATCATTCATATTTCTTGATTTGAAAAGTGCCTATTCATTCCATATGCCCAATTTTTCATTGGATTAATGTTTGGGGTTTCTAATTTTTTAAATTGTTTTTACTTTTTAATTCATTTAATGTGTTATCCTTTCTAACACAGAAGTATACATTTTTCATTTTTAAATCTTACTTTTTTCTAAATCATTCACATTTCTAAAACTCATGTTCTAAGAATGTCTTTTACTAATAATACAAATTTTTGTAAGTTGTATTTCCATTTTTGCTTTACTCAAAATATTTGCTAATATCATTTTGACATCTTCAGTTCATGTGTTATTTAAAAATGTATTGTTTACGCTCCAAGTACTTTGGTGTTTTCTAGCTAATTTTGTCTATTTGATTATAGTTTAGTTTTATTGATACATGAGATGGAGGCTCCTGTAAATATACAGGGACCATGGGCAGAGTCTCTCCACTCCCTTGCAACTCAGTGTGGCTTGCTAAGGCTCCTTTGACGGGGGGCTGTGCTAAGTATACATTTCCATGAATTCTTTGGGTCTTTCACATAAAGGATCAACTCTTCTGCAAATAATGACAATTCAATTTCTTCCTTTCGTATACATATCTGTTTTACTACTTTTTCTTCTTTGATTCTCTGTCTAATGTTTCAGGTACTAAAGTGAACAAAAGTTGTGCTAGTTAACACTCTTGCCTTTTTCCTGATTTTAGATGATGAATGCTTTCAATTTTCTTTTTAATTTGATGTTGGTGTAGTTTTGTCATAACAGATTTTATAAGAGAGATAAGGTACTTCTATACACATTTTCTTGAGGGTTTTTATTATGAATATATCTTAGATTTTGTCAAAGGTTGTTTTACATCTATAGATATGATCATGTGGGTTTTCTTTTCTTGCTATTACAGCTAGTGTCTTACACTTATTAATTTGTGTGTGTTGAATGATCCTTTCTTCCCTGGGATGAAACCTACGTTGTCATAGGGAATGATCATTTTAATGTTTGCTGCATTCTGTTTGCCACTAACTTCCCAAGGATTTTTGAGGTTATGTCCATTAAAGGGAATGACTTAGCGTATCCTCTTCAGTATGACTCTTCTGTACTTTCTGAATTAGAGTAATTCTGTTTCTAGAAATGAGTTTAGAATGAGTCCTTGCTTTTCAAACTCATGAAAACGTTTGAGAAATGTTAGTTTACATCATATCTGAAGGTCTTTTAATCCTCAACATTGAATCCATCAGGTCTGCGGTTTTCTTATTTTTTTTTTTTTTTATTACTGCTTCGATTCATTGCCTATTTCTGGATCATTCAGGCAATTTGCATCTTTTTGTTTAGCTTGGTTATTCATATGTGTCCATTAATCTATCCATTTATGATAGAGTCTCTGATTTGTTTTTACAAAGTGTTCATACTAGTTCTAATGATCTGGATTTCTGGGGTATCCATTGTGATTTGCGAGTTTTGTGTGATTTTTCATTTCTAATCGATATTGGTCGTTTCTTTCTTTCAAAAACTTTGGCTAAGTGTTGGCCAATTTTGTTTATTCTGTCAAAGAACCAGATCTTTCATTAATTTATTCTTTGTGCTGTTTTATGTAGTCTCAATTTTATTACTATTACTATGATTTTCATTATATCTTTCCTTGAACTAGGCTTGAGAATTGTAGTGTTCTTTTTCTGGGACAGGGATGAACCTATGTAGATGTTTTTTGTTTAGCTTGCTTTCTTTTTCTAGCAATTACTTTTATTAATATACTTCTGTCTTAAATCATCTATCATTGTGTCCCATAGGTTCTGATATGTTGTACTGAAATTGTCATTTGAATTTAGAAGTGTTTAATTTCTTCATTTATTTATGTTTTGATCAACTGAGTATTCAGATTTTTCTTTAATATCCAAAGTTGTACAAAATTTTGCGGTTTCTTTTGTTATTCGTTTCTAGTTTCACTGTCCTCTTATCTGATAGTATACATGAAATAATTTTGATTGTTTTATGATTACTTAAGCATATTTATGATCTAGCATGTAGCTTGTATTGTAGAAATTTCCATGTGCTGCTGAGAAGAATGTGTATTTTTGTTGCAGTTGTATAGTACACCCAGTAGATATCTATTAAGCACAGTTGTACAAAGAAGTGTTCATGCTTTGCAATTTTTGTTAATTTTTTAGTTTAGTTGCTCATCTGCCTATTTGGAAAATGAGGTATTGTGGTCACCTACTCTGATGATCTGAACAATTTTTTATTCTTTTATGTCCAGTACTATTTGTTTTATAAAGTTGGACGTGCTGGTATGCAGTGCATATATTTTTTTACATTATCTCTTTCTGTTGAATTGTTTCTTTAAGTTGCATATAATGACCTTTTCTGTCTCTTCCAAAAAGATTTAATATGGTGTCCACTTTGTCTAGAATAATATTGTTAGTCCTGACTGTTTTTGAAGATCTTATGGATGCAATATTTTTAAACATTTAATTTGTAGTCTATGAATTTCCTTTTAAATTAAATATGTCTCTTGTGTACAGCAAACTGTGGAGTTTTTTTATTTCTATCCAGTTTGCCAGTGTGTCTTTTCCCTAAATGTTTAGGCCATTCATTGGATGTTTTGTTTTTTTTTTTTTTGGTTTTTCTCCGGTACCGGGAACCGAACTCACAACCTTGCGCTTGCCAAGCAGGCGCTTTGCCGCTGAGGTAAATCCCAGCCCCTTATTGGATGTTATTGATCGCAAGTACTGACTTATTTCTGTCATAGCATTATTTTCGGTTGTGCTTTCTTTACTTCCCCTTTTGCGTTTCATCATTTATGTTGTTTGATATATTTATTCTATCATATTTTCTGGCATTGTTGTCTTCATCATCAATGTCTAAAATATATTTTGATATTTTTTTGGAGTGTTCATTTGGTAGTCTTTAATTTCTGAAGGCTTTCTTTTCCTTAATATCCTTACTTCTTCATCAATTTTACATGATAATTTTGCAGCATATATAACAGTTGAAAGCTGTTTTCTTCACTTTAAGCTCTTACCATTTTTGCATTTTTGGAGACATCATCTGTAATGCTAATGGGTTTTACTTTGAAGATGAGCTTTTGTTTTTCTCTGAAAGCTTTTAAAATTCTGTCCTTGAGTTGGACTTTTGGGGTTTTGATTATGATGTGCTCTGGGATGCTAATTCTCTGGTTATAATTATTTGAAATTTTACATATGTCTTCTTTATATTTTGAGATCTTTCCCCATAATTCAAAAGTTTGCTTCTATAATTTGTGTAAACAGATGTTTAATTCCATTTTTCTGCCCTCTCATTTTATCTAGTTCCAATTTCTCTTTCATCAATGTTAGCATCATCTATTTGATTTTGGACCAATTTTCTTGTTTCCTTATTGTTTTCAAGACACCTATGAATATATATTTTCTTGTTTTTTTGAATCTGTACTTGAGATCTGATACTCTTCACATTGGTCACTTCTGCTGTTCATAGTTTTGATAGAATTCTTCTTGGGATTTCTGTGAGGCACCTTTTCACTGATTCTAACATTTTGTTAATTAGTCATTCATATTTTCCACAATCGTGGTTATATTTTACAATTTTTCTTTGGATGTTCTTAAAACACATTTATTAAAGTGTTAAATTGCACTATCTGTTTCATTGTATCATCTTTGAACACTCCATGGTTCTTTGTTTGCTTGTTGTTGAATTCATATAATTCATATACTTGATGTTTGATTTTTTTCTCACTTAGTTCCCCTTGGATCTGCTCTGGGGAAACTGAATTACTCTGGAGGCATTTATTTCCTTGCTCTTTCGTGTTCCTATTTTTGTGCTGTTTGTTGAGTCTACAGGTTAAATCAAGTGAACAAACTGTTTCTGTTATGAGAATGTTTTAAGTCAGGTTCTGATTTCTCATGATGTAACCTTTGCTTAATTAATCAGGAGGAACTTTCTACAACTACACCCTATTCAGTTCAGTTATATTACAACCAGTCACTGTGTTGTAGGGAAACACTACTAGTATTGACGTCATACACAGTTTCAAGCATACATCAATTATGAACATTGACACATGTTTTGACAATTTTCCCCTTTTATCAGTGTCCATTACTGATTACACTATACTGCAACTAGCAGATAATCCTGGATGTGGAAGAAGAGAGGAGTGGAATAAGACAAGGAAGGTGATCAGACAGTAACAAGCGGAGATAAAGTGAATTATAAGTAGGTAATAAATAGAAGGTAAGGCTGTGCTGAAATTATTATTATAGCTAGAGTAAAGGGCTAGTGCATAGGGCATTCCAAAAATATTTGTGGAAGAAGGGAAAGAGATGAAGGAATAAAACAGTGTAATTAGAGATTAGGTGAAGCAGTGACATGGTGCATATTTATTAATATATTTGTAGTTAGGGTTTTTTGGATCTTTTCAGCAAAATTATTGAAAGGGCTATGCTCTGATTTCTCTTCAGATCATATAAATCTTTCCCTTTTTTGAAAAGGCTACTCAGAAATAGCCATAAATAATGTTGCCATTCATGTTAATGCCCTGATCATCCTTATTCTTATTCTCTTTTGTACATATGCAGGATATATATGTAAAATATATAATATATTATATATAATATATTATATATAATATATATAATA